>NW_027206308.1:0-526547 GCF_024711535.1 Dipodomys merriami
CCCAGGAACGTGGGTGGGTTTGAGAAGCCACAGCTTGTGGCCTCTGCAAGGAGTCACCAATGGAGTGGTTCATGCAGAGATACTATGGCGAATCCCACATCTCCCAACTTTAGGATATCATAAATACCTAAGACTAAGTACATCTCAAGGATTTCCTCACAGATGCTCTCCTAGGATATGTCTTATACCAAAGTTGTGAAAAAATAGGACCACAGGAAGTAGAGATGAAAGGCCAGCATAGTTTGAACTATAATAGAGTACCATAGTCTATGAACCTGCACTTCAACAAGAGTTTGGTTCATGGAGTTTATAGGGATCAGCTTAGAAATCAAACCTGACTGAGTTAAAGAGGAAATGAGTTTTGTGAATGGACAAAGGAAGTTCATCAATTACACAGTATTGAGAACAGACCATAAAAAGAAAGTGGATATGGTATATATACATAATGGAATTCTATGCCTCCATCAGAAAGAATGACATTGCTCCATTTGTTAGGAAATGGAAAGATTTGGAAAAAATTACAGTAAGTGAAGTAAGTCAAGCCCAAAGAAACATAGGTCCCATGGTTTCCCTTATTTGTAATAACTAGTATATGTCTGAGTCAAGTAGAAAAGGTCAGATAAGTTGATATTAGGGAAATGAACCCTAAGATATGTATTTGAATGTTTTTTTTTCTTTCATGGGATTGTTTATAACACATTTATATGATTATTTCTTTGTTGCTTTGTATGTCCCTCCCCGACGGTATAACCCCTGCTTTTACTGTATTTGATGTTGGTATAATTTGTGGAGGGGAAGGGAAAAAAACAAATCCTTTAAATAGGGATATAGGTGGACCCATTGCAACAATGAGATGTACAAGTCGTTATGTCAAAAACGAACTTTAGAACTTTGGTGGGGAGGGGGTGAGGAAGATTGGGTAGGAGAGCAGGGGAGGGGGAAGGATAGGAAGGGATGGGAAGGGGAAACAAAAGAGGAGGCTACAATGTTTGATAAGAAATGTACTCATTATCTTGCCCATGTGATTGTAACCCCTCTGTATAATATTTTCACAATAACAATAAATAAATAAATAAGTAAATAAATAAAGATAAATAAATAAATAAATAAGTAAAAAGAAAGTGGACAAAATCATTAATTCAGGGCCACTGTGAAAATCACATCCTAGACTCAGACTGAGGAAGGAACTGCTGTACTCTACAAAATCTGTGCACTGAAAACTTAGCTGTCACCGACAATGAGCACAAAGATCCATCACTCGACATAACCCTCACAGACCAGAAAAATGGGCACTACCACCTCCAGGAATAACTGTCCACATGTTCTTTATCTCTGAAGATTCGCAGTGGGAGGTACATATTCTTTCTGCCATGGAAATTGGGAGAGCAACATCAGTTCTTCCGTTTTATGGAATTTCTTATAAAATGGTGAAAAGGGGCACCCTAGCATTGTCATCTCCATAGGGCAAGACTCTGTGGGTGCTGAGAACTAAAGACCACCCCAACTCTTTAACTCATGGGTCTTTGAATGACCCATTGAGGGTATACCATAAAGTCTATTGTCTCAGCATGCTGTTGGTTATTTCTGGTCATGGAGAATAGGTTCAAAATCCAGTGTTTTCCAACCAATTAAAATGCCAAGAAAACATCCGATTCATGAGCACTGGATCAAAAGAAGAGAAAGAGAGGAGGATCACCCAGGACATGTGGGAGAAAGATACAAGTATGAGTTAATTTAATTCTTTTGTCCAGATGAGGGTTCTCAGACAAGATGTGAGTGCTTAGATGATGAAGTTGAAATGTAGCTAAAAATATGACAAATTACATATGGTACTGGAGGCATAGTTTGGAAGGTAAGTCTTAATTAAAATGTGTACCCTTCAAATGTATTTGAGCAGGTCTATTCCCTTAGGTCTTTGCTTATAACTGTCTAATATTGCTTCTAAGGAAGAAGAATCTCTGCACTTATAAAATGACAACACAAAGAATACATTCCAATTTTGACTTCCTCATTTTTCCAAAAACACGTTTCACACCCAATATTTTCCTTCTGCATTACCCTAATAACTTCGACTTTATTTTTTGCGTCTCTGCCTTATTTTCTTTGTCTGTTACAAGATGATACTTCATTTATTGACCTCTTCTAGCCTTTGTAATGTGATTAGGCTCAATTCTTAGTGCTATAGCCTTTTCTTAAAATTTCCCTCTCCCATTCACAAATTCCTCCAGTGGAGAGATGGGCAGGGGGCACCGTAGTAGTCCTACACTTCTTCACAGGTTCACTTCCTCCATTTTCAGCTGACAGGAGGCAACCATGCTCTGAAAAGATTCAAAGGGAAAATCGAGACATTCTGAATGTGTAAAGTTTAAATTCTTCAGAATAGGGAGAAATTAAACACTAAAATAATATTGCATGTGGAGTCAGCTCATGTTTTATATTTCTTGAGGCCATGGTGGCTCACTTTTGTAATCCTACCTGCTTGGGAGATAAAGAGGAGAAAGCTCACAGCTTGAGGATAAATGGTTCAGATAACAAGTCCCATGACCTCAATTCCATCAATGGTTAGGTGAGAGACATGCACCTGCCATCCCCATGTACATGGAAGCTGAGACTGAGAGAACTGCACTTCTAGGCCAGACAAGGAAACAATCCACAAAACCCCCATCTCAACAGGAAAGCCTAGCATGGTGGTGTGTGCCTGCCATCCTAGCTACAAGGGATGGATCTTAAATAGGGGAGTGTGATCCAGCTGAACAAGGAAACAAGTCAGACTCTATCTCAAAATAGATGGAAGCAAACTGGGTTGGAAGGGTAGCTCAAGAATTCAAGTGGTAGAGAGCCTATCCAGCAAGCAGGGAATCTTGAGCTTAAACATAAGGAAAGGTTGGGGTTCAAACCTCAGCAAAACCAAACAACAAATAAGCACACAGTTGTCTACATGAGGGCTGGTCTCAGCAGCAGTGTCTGTACTATGTGTTTGCATTCTCTAGACAAATTTCATACCAAGATGAACATGGCTCAATACGGTCATGGAGGCACTAGGGGGAGAAAGGATTGACCTACAGAGAAAAAGGAAAATGAATCCCAGAAGGGAAGCAATATGAAGAAAGGAAATAATTCCCTAATTGCAGAGTAACCGACAAAGGATCAGTGGCTTCCTAAGAGTTTCCAGTTCCCCATTCTATTCCAGTTCTAGATCCTTCCTCAGCATATTTTCAAACATTCAAAATTGCTTTGAAAATCCTTCCCACTGACTTTTCTTGAGACTATAGTATGTCAGTCCTCTGGTGGTTCTCCCTTCACTATTGATACCTTAGCATTGATTCTCTGACTTGCTTTAACACTATTTGAGGGTCATTAAAAATATTTCAGCACCAGTAAAATCTATAGTCCATGGACCTAATCCTTGAATTCCAAGTTTTCCACAGTCTCTCATCTTTTCTTTGTTTTTGTTTTTTTTATTTTTATTTGTGAACATACTCTACAGAGGGGTTAAAATTACATGGGCAGGATAATGCGTACATTTCTTACCAAGCATTGCAGCCTCCTCCTTTTGTTTGCCCTTCACATCCCTTCCCAGCCTCCCCCCTCCCCCCAATCCCAATCCTTCTCCTTCCCCACCTTCCCCCCCCACCCGCACCGACGTTGTAAAGCTCGTTTTGGACATGACAACTTTTACTTCTCGTTGTTGCAACAGGTACACCTGTATCCTTAAACAACTGGTTTTTCCCCATCTCCTCCTCAAGTTATACTGACATCAAATATAGTGAAAGCAGGGGTCACAATCTCTCATCTTGTTCCATACCAGGAACCCTTTCTGCGGTCTAGTTTAGATATCACCAATAATTGCACCAACTGGGGAGATTACGTTAAATGTTTCACTTTTCACCACCTTCTCTCCTTCCAGTTTACTTAATCTAGTTCTCACATTTCTGCTATTCTGCGACTAATACTATAAAAGATATTCCTTGTCCCCTTGAATCATTTTTACATCATCATCTACTTTGCTCTTTCTACCCTTGATGAATATTAGTTTTATAGTCCAAGTTACACACCACCTTGTTATTAAGAATCCCCAATTGTTTTCCCTCATTTCAATTCCTTAAGCAAAAATCTCATCTCTAAGTCTAGTGTTTTTCTTTTTGTAAATTTTTTATTTTATTTTTAATTGCAAAGGTGATGTACACATAAGATACAGCTACAGAAGTTAGGTAATGAGTTCATTTCTTTTTGAACAGTGTCACATCTTCCCTCATTTCTCTAACTTATGGGTACACATCAGTACATTAGTACTAGAGATTATCAACCAACTCAGTTTGGTTTACCTAACATTAAACTTGAGAACAACATGAACAAGTGAGCACTGGCTATTATCAGACAATCCCTCACCATGCCTAGTCTTTTACTTCCTGCTGATAGAAAGTAATGGTTTCCTACAACTAGAAAACCAATCTTCTCGAAGTAGATTCCATCCCATCCACCCACAAACAAGGCAGAACCTCAGAGCCACCTCCTTCCCATCAGACAGAGACTTAGGAGTCCAAACACCTGATGGCCTAGCAGGAAACATCTGCCAAGGGGATCCCCAGGAATGGAGTTGAGGGGGTTGGGAGGCCGAGAGGGACACAATGTCAGTTGCAGGGTCACATGTGGGTGTGTGGAGGAAGTGTGCTTATGAACCCAAATGTAGAGATTTCCTGAGGGTGATCACCACTGCCCCCCAGGCCTGCCAGGGGACATTGCCCTGTGGGGTTGGAGTTATCCTGGCCAGTGGTGCTCAAGGGCTATGCCAGTACAAGGCATGAACAAGGGACTCTGAAGGGTTCTGGTCAGAAGGGCTCAAGTGAAGAGCTGTAGAGAGAGGACATCACAATGGCTCACAGGACTTAGCCCCCTGGTCCTTCTAGACACCACAATCCACAAAAGGCGCAGCTAGTGCACACGGTGGATTGTATGTATGGCAAAATTGTTTGGTTGTTGTTGGCAAATGAGTTGAGGCTCAGGCCTGAGTGAAGGGTGGAGAAAGTGTTTGGAACACATGAGTCAACACAGAGTGTGCCCTGGTTTGAGCTGCCACTTCTGGAGATGGTGAGAAGGAACTCCACAGGTGACATGGGACAGACATAATGAAAATAGACTCTGCCTAACAGGATGTCCAGTATGTGAGTAGCCAAGGTCCATCTAGGGGCAGGAAAGTAGAAGACAAAATCCCCTGGGAGGCCTGAGCTCTGGCACTCCGTTCAGTCTCAAGGCCATCCTAAGAGCTCGGTCCTATGCCCCACTGACCAGCTGCTGGCCACAGTTGCCTGACCACTGAGCAGTGTGCACATACCCCAGTTGGGATTTCAAGTCCTTCAAGGGAGGGCAGTTGGCCCATCTGAAGCCGGGCTTTCCTAAGACAAGCAACTTCTGGCCCAACAAGGCCTTGTCACCTGATGTTGTGGTCTCTCTCTTAGCATCACAGGTGTTAGACAACACCTTTTCTGATCCTGACCTGATGCCAGCTGCTCAGCCATCCTCTGAACACTGGTCCTACTCGTATATGCACATGTGTTGCCCTGGCTAGAGGAGGGCCTGGTTTGAAGTCCAGAAGGAAGACGGACCCCATTCTAATTCCATTGCCCTCTGTATTTGAAGGAAAATCACAAATGATGAAATGGATTAGGGTGAGTGTCAGCTCTCCAGACAAGACAGGATGGGTTGGGTCCAACAAGGTGGTCCAGTAAGGCCTGTGATGTCTGCATGGGTACAATGGGAAGAAAGAGAGGTCTCACCTCAGCCAGGGTGAGGTGTGAGGGGACAGCTAGAAGAGCCCCCAGGACTGAGTGTGAGGACACAGCTGTGAGACTCCACAGAAGTCTGGGCAACTCAGTGAACTGTTGGTGAGCAGAGCTGGTAGAGGAGATGGGTCCCTCCCCAGCCAGCAGAGCCCAGCCCGGGCCAGCCCTGCCCTGTCACTGCCCTTGTGCTCTCTGTGGACAGGAAAATGAGATCATTGAACACTTGAAACATCTACAACTCACTTGCAGCTGTTACATCAAAACAGAAGAAAATTTTCTGGCCTGGGGAAATTTAGGGAGGATGTCAGGTTTGTGGGCAGACACTGGCTGAAGGAGAGAGGAAACCCATAGAATGCGGTCCAAAGGTCCTGAAGTTTGTCCCTGGGTGAATGGGAATAGACAGAGTCTCTGGGCCTTAGCTTCCTCCCCTTGCTTGTGAATGGGATTCATCCCTCAGATAGGGATCCGGATTGGGGGATCCGGGATTGTCCAAGACCCTACTCTGGAGCAGCATGCTAGCAAGATATTGGAGAGCAAGATCTGGGCGTGTGCTTGGGAAGATCCCTCCAGTAAGCTAGTAAGGCTAGAGCAGGGGCCTTCAGAGAGAATCACAAGGATTTCCCGAGAGAGAGAGCATCGGCTGTCTCAGACACAGGGAGGGGAGCCTGCTTAGTAGGCTGCAATCTCAACGATACTGTGGTTGGACAACCCATTCAAAAGCCACCTGGATGTGTCATTCAATTGCTAGTTTCAGATCTCTCCAATTTGTTGATGTAGGAGCTCAGAGCTATAAACTTGCCTCTGAGTACTGCCTTTGCTGTGTCCCAGAGGAGCTGGTAATTTGTGTGTTCATTTTTGTTGAATAGCATGAACATTTGAAGTTCCTTTCTAATCTCTTCCATGACCCACTCTTGATTCAGCAGTGTGTTGTTCAGCCTCCATGTGATACCGGACTTTCTTTGGTGGCTTTTGGTGTTGAGTTCTAATTTTATTCCCTTGTGGTCACAGAGAATGCAAGGTATAACTTCAATGTTTCTGAATTTAGACAAGTTTGCTTTGTGGCCTGAAATGTGGTCTATTTTAGAAAACGTTCCATGTGCTGCTGAGAAAAACGTGTGTTCTGATGCTGCTGGGTGAAATGTTCAGTAGATGTCTGTTAAGTCTAGTTGATCTATGCAGCTGTTTAGATCTGCGGTTTCTCTGTTGAGTTTTTGCCGAGTTGATCTATCTAGTGGGGAGAGTGGTGTGTTAAAATCCCCAACAATTAATGTCTTTGGATCTATATGCGATTTGAGGGAAAGTAGTGTTTCTTTGATAAATTTGCGTGCTCCATTGTTTGGCGAATAGATGTTTAGAATTGTAATATCCTCCTGAAGGAGAGATCCTTTAATTAGTATGTAGCGACCTTCTTTATCTCTTCTCACGAATTTTAATTTGAAGTCTATTTTATCTGATATTAGGATTGCAACTCCCGCCTGTTTATGGGGACCGTTTGCTTGGTAGATTTTGTTGCAGCCTTTAACATTGAAAATGTGTTTGTTTTTACGGGCAAGATGTGACTCCTGCAGGCAGCAGATAGAAGGGTCTTGTTTTTTAATCCAACTAGACAGTCTATGTCGCTTAATTGGAGAGTTCAGTCCATTAACGTTAAGAGATAGGACTGAGAGGTATTTGGGAGTTCCTGCCATGTTATCCACCTTCTTGGGGGCTGCGAAAACTGGGTTCTTCCTATGGTTCTTGGATTCTCAGTTTGGGTGCAGTTTCTTGGCCTTTGTTGCGGTCTTGTTGGTTTTCTATGTGTAGGACATCTTTAAGAATCTTTTGTAGGGCTGGTTTGGTGGAGATGTATTGTTTCAATTTTTCTTTGCTATGGAAGGTTTTTATTTGGCCTTCAGTTATGAAGGAGAGTTTAGCTGGGTACAGTATTCTTGGTTGATAGTTGTTTGTTTTTAGGGCATGGCATACGTCATTCCAGGTTCTTCTTGCTTTGATTGTCTCTGCTGAGCAATCTGAGGTGATTCTAATTGGTTTCCCTTTATAGGTGATTAACCTTTTCTCCTTGACAGCTTTAAGGATCTTTTCCTTGGTCTGAGTTGATCCTGTGTGGATTATAATGTGCCAGTGGGATGTCCTATTCTGGTCTGGTCTATTTGGGGTTCTAAAAGCTTCTTGTATCTGAATAGGCCTATCTTTTTGTATGTTTGGGAAGTTCTCTGCTAGCATCCTGTTAAACAAATTTCCTAGACCATTAACTTCTGTTTCTAGGTGCTCCTCTACACACATTATCCTTAGATTAGGCCTTCTGATGGTGTCTTCCAGGTGTTGGATAGATCTATCATATTTCTTGGACTTGTCTTGGATGGTTGTATGTTCTTTCTCTATAATATCTAGGCTGTCTTCAATCCCTGAGATTCGATCTTCTGCATGGTCTAACCTGCTGTCAAGACTCTCTACTTTGTTTTTTATCTCTTCCTTCTATTTGGTCAGCTTTGATGGCTTCAAGTTCTTTGTTGAAGCTCTGTTTTAGGTCTTGTATGAATTTCTTTACTTCCTTAATTTGGTGTTCAGTGTTTGTTCTCAAATCACTTCGTTGATTGGTTATGTTTTCTTTGGACTCCCATTCCTTCTGTTGGGTTCCATTCAGCATTCCCTTTGTGATCTCCCTGACTTCCTTCAGCTCTTTGTTAATGGATTCCATGAATGCCTTTAGTGATCTTTGTGTATTCTCTACCTGGTCTCTCAATATCTGAGTTACTCTTTGATTAGCTTCCTCCCGTCTGTGGGATTCCTGCAGTTCTCTTTCTTCCCGTTCGTGGGATTCCTGCAGTTCTCTTTGAGTGTTCTCAGCCTGCTCACGCCATTCCTCCCTTTCTCTTTGAGTATTCTCAAGTTGTTCATGCAAATCCTGTATCAGTTTTTGAGTAGCTTCCTTACGCTTATTATATTCCTGTATAAAGTTTGGGGATGCCTCCTCTCTCTCCCTATCACGCTCATACAGAGTCCTTTGTAAGTTTTCAAACTTCTCATTTATCATGTTTGCCACCAGTGTTTGTAGGGCTATTTGGGAACTCTCCTCTGGTTGTTAATTATCTGATCTGACCCCTGATTATCAAGATTGGGAATTGAGATACCCGGATTTGCCATTTTTCTTGTGTTTTTCCGGCTTACTCTGCCCATTTGAGATGAAAATACACCAGTCTGTGGGCTTTCTATTGATCTTGCTAGCTATGTCATTTGCCCTGCAGAAGCTCTGCAACCTTATGCAATCCCATTTGTCCAACCTTTCTTTGATTTGTTGTGTTTCCGGGTCTCTATTCAGAAAATTCCGCCGGAGCCAAGGAGACCTAGGGTTTCTCCTATTCCATCCTGTAATGGTTTCAGAGTGTCTGCTTTGACTTCAAGGTCTTTGATCCATTTGGAGTTGATTCTGCTGCAGGGTGATATATAAGGATCTAGCTTTAGTTTTCTACATGTAGTTAACCAATTTTGCCAGCACCATTTACTGAAGAGGCTGTCTTTCTTCCATTCTATTGTTTTAGCTTCCTTATGGAAGATTAGATGGCTATAAGTCTGTAGGTTCATTTCTGGGTTTTCAATTCTATTCCATTGGTCCAGAGGTCTGTTCTTATGCCAATACCAAGCTGTTTTGATTACTATGGCTTTATAGTAGAGTTTGAAATTTGGTATTGATATTCCTCCAGCAGTGTTCTTTGCGTTGAGAAGTGTTTTTGCTATTCGGGGTCTTTTATTGTTCCATATGAATTTTTGGATTGCCTCTTCTATTTCCTTGAAGAATGAAGGTGGAATTTTGACAGGTATTGCGTTGAATTTGTAGATAGCCTTGGGAAGTATTGCCATTTTCACGATGTTAATCTTGCCAATCTAGGAGCATGGGAGGTTTTGCCATTTTTTAAGTTCTGTGTTGATTTCCTTTTTCAAGTTTTTAAAGTTTTCATCACAGAGGTCCTTGAAGTCAAAGCAGACACTCTGAAAACATTACAGGATGGAATAGGAGAAACCCTAGGTCTTCCTGGCTCAGGCCGAAATTTTTTAAATAGAGACCTGGAAACACAACAAATCAAAGAAAGGTTGTACAAATGGGATTGCATAAAGTTGCAGAGCTTTTGCAGGGCAAATGACAAAGCTAGCAAGATCAATAGAAAGCCCACCGATTGGGAGAAGATCTTTACTAGCCATACAACGGACAAGGGTCTCATATCTAAAATATACTTGGAACTCAAAAAATTAAACCCCCCAACAACAAATCCTCAAAGAAACAACTGCCCAATAAATAAGTGGGCAAAAGACTTAAAGAGAAACTTCTCTGAAGAAGAAAGAAGGATGGCCAATAGACAAATGAAGAAATGTTCAACATCCCTAGCCATAATAGAAATGTAAATCAAAACCACATTGAGATATCACCTCACCCCAGTTAGAAAGGCAAAAATCAAGAACTCTAACAACAACAGATGCTGGAGGGGATGTGGACAGAAAGGAACCTTACTTCATTGTTGTTGGGAATGTAAACTTGTGCAACCACTTTGGAAAGCAGTATGGAGGTTCCTCAAAAGACTTCACATACATCTCCCCTATGACCCAGCAATCCCACTTTTGGGCATTTACCCTAATGTTTACAAACAAGACCACACTAAAGCTACCAGCACAACTATGTTTATTGCAGCATTATTTACCATAGCTAAGATATGGAACCAACCCAGATGCCCCTCAGTAGATGGATGGATCAAGAAAATGTGGCATATATACACAATGGAATTCTATGCCTCCATCAGAAAGAATGACATTACCCCATTTGTTAGGAAATGGAAAGGCTTCGAAAAATTTATATTAAGTGAAGTAAGCCAGGCCCAAAGAAACATAGGTCCCATGGTTTCCCTTATTTCCAATATGTAGTATAGGTATGAGTCGAGCGGAAAAGTTCAGATAATGTGATGATTGGGGTTCGTTTGAACCCTTAAATATGTATTTTAATGTTTTTGTTTCTTTCATGCATGTGTTTCTAACGCATTTATAAGATTATTTCTTTGTTGCTTTGTATGTCCCTCCCCCACAGTGTAACCCCCGCTTTCACTATATTTGATGTCAGTATAACATGTGGAGGAGATGGGGACAAACAAGTCGTTTAAGGATTCAGGTCGACCTGTTACAACAATGAGAAGTACAAAATTTCATGTCAAAAACAGCTTTACAATGTCAGTGGGGGGGGGGTATGATTGGGTGGGGTTGAGGGGGGAGGCTGTGAAGGGAGGTGAAGGGTAAACAAAGGAGGAGGCTGCAATGCTTGGTAAGAAATGTATGCATTATCCTGCCCATGTAATTGTAACCCCTCTGTACAGTATGTTCTCAAATAAAATAAAATAAAAAAACAAAATCCAAGATTTTATAAAGTCCCTTATAACAACACAAGAAGACAACTTTACTGTATTTGGAAAAATATTAAAATTAACAAATACCTTAATAGTTAAAAAAAAAAAGAAAATAGCACCAGTTTTTTGCTAGTACACTATCTTAAGGCAACCATCAACCAACGTTTGCATTTATACAGTCAATAGTCTACAGATACAATCTAGTTCAACAGATACATCTATTCAACATCAAACAACTATATGTTAATGGGTTTTGAACCGCAGAGAAGAATTTGGAAAACCAGAAATTTTTAGGGTTAGGGAGAGATGTGGGTAAAAAATAGGAATAGATTGGTGTGGGGAGGCACAGGGAGAGTTAACTATGTCCTAATCTCAATGCAGGAAATAGGTTGGGTAGGATGCAAGTAGAGAGAGAGAGAAAAGGAAGAAAGGGAAAAGGAAATGAAAAGAGACCAGAAAAATAGAAACGTAAAAATTAATATTATTATGGAGATTAAAAGACCATCTATTTAGAGAGGAATGTGAGTATATTAATAGAAGGGTAGGGACATAGAGGAGAAGTGAAAACCTTAAAAAAATGTTTAAAATACTATATAGGTATAAAGAGGTAGTACTGCTATTAATGAATTTAAGTCTCAGAGGTTTTGAAATGAGTAATAAATTTGTGGATTAAGTGTGTACACAATGGGGGATAGGGTCTACTAGTTAACTACGGGTTTATCTGAGGATGTGCAGGAAAAGAGTTAAGTCACATACAGAAGATCAAAAGAGAGGAAAAGGTGAAAAGGATTAGAAAGGGAGAGAAAAAGATCAGAAGTTCAGTAGAGCTAGACAAAAAAACAAAAAGATAGTTAAGAAAGAAAGAAAAAGAGAAAGAAGACAAGAAAAGAAAGAAAAACGCACATTCATGTATTCCTAAAATAAAAATTATAAGAGGAAAAAAAAGTTACTGGAAAACAATTATTTTTTCAAAAAAGGCAAAAATTAAAGATTAATAAAATTTTTAGAAAAGGAAAAAAAATTATATATATAAGGTACCAAAAAAAGGAAAAAAAGAGAGAAAAAAAAGAAAAGAAGAGGAAGAGAAGAAAAAATAAAAAAAAGTTCTTTGATTTTTTTTTTTGATTTTTTGGGAGGGGTGGGAAGAATCCTGTATCTCCCTTTTGTCTGTAACCAGCCTCTTGTTGGAGTCTCTGGTCAGCTTGAGGTCCTGTGGCTTGATTGGTTTCTTAAGTCAGTTTGTTGGAACAGGCAGAAAAATGCTCTGCTTTACCCAAGATTTTGAGATCCCCCTCCAAGATTAGTTTACTGGGAGGGTGATCTGCTTTGAGAATCACAAAAGAGGGGGATGCAGTGGTAAGGCTAGGTTCTGGGAAGAGTTGAGGCCTTTCAACAATCAGTAGCTTTTTTCTGGGGCTATTTTGTGGAGAAAAAAAAAAAAAAACTCACAGAGTCCAGCCTGGAGCCATTCTCAGGGTTTCTGTTTTTCAATTGATTGTTGAGGCTGCTAGAGGGAGGGGCAGCCTCTGACTCTGGTTACCCAGTGAAGAAAGCCACTCCAATGGCTGGTGCCTGAGCTGGATGACTTTTCCCTGGATGGAGCCGAGTCTGGCAGGTCACTTCGCCGCCATTAAGTTCTTGTGACCTGCTAAATGACTCGTTTTATTCCAAGGCCTGGGTTGGAGCTGGCAGCTCCTCCGAGCTTTGTCGGTATCCAAGATGGAGATCACCAGTGCTGGTGGGGGATGGGTGGCCTTCCCTCCTCTGCTCCCTGAGAAGGAGTGAGGACGTTGGGCTTCTACTCACGTCGAGTCTTGGATCCTGGGTCGTCTCTGGTCTGCGAACTGCAGGATGAAGATGTCCGCTCCTTGTCGGTTCTTGCTGGTGTTGAGTAGAATCCGCTCGCCCGCTGTGTCTGGCTCCTTCGTCCTGGATTGTCTCTAACTTACTCTTATTAGAAATTGTCAAATAAGTGTATTTGGTTTAACTACTGTTAAAATTGTGAACAAAATATTCAAGTGATTTTGAGGCATTTATAATGTACTATGTGATTTTTTTTGGTTTCTTTGTATGTTCCTCCCCCATGGTAGAATCCCTGTTTTCACTCTATTTGATTCCAATGCCCTGCATCTTGCATATATATTTCTCTAAGTTGTGGATGGGAAGGGAAAAAACAAAATGCTTAAATAGTGATATACACTGACCCATTGTAAAAATGAGATGTACAAGACACTATGTTGAAAATGAACTTTACAACTTGGAAGGGGGTGGTATAGGAGTAGTTAGGGAGGTGGGAATTAAGGGATGGTCGGGGAATAACAAAGGAGGAATGTACAATGCTCAATAGGAAATGTACTCATTGCCTTACTCATGTAACTGTAACCCCTGTAAAGAATTGTCACAATATAAAACATACTTAAAAAGAAAAAAAAACATATTCAAGTGAACACTCAACATTAACAGGCCAACAAAGCAAACTTGTCTAAATTCAGAAACATTGAAGTTATACCCTGCATTCTCTCTGACCACAAGGGAATAAAATTAGAACTCAACACCAAAAGCCACCAAAGAAAGTCCGGTATCACATGGAGGCTAAACAACACACTGCTGAATCAAGAGTGGGTCATGGAAGAGATTAGAAAGGAAATTCAAATGTTCATGCTATTCAACAAAAATGAACACACAAATTACCAGCTCCTCTGAGACACAGCAAAGGCAGTACTCAGAGGCAAGTTTATAGCTCTGAGCTCCTACATCAACAAATTGGAGAGATCTGAAACTAACAATTTAATGACACATCTAAACCTCCTTGAAAAAGAGCAGCAAGATAAACCCCAATCCAGTAGACGGAAAGAAATGATCAAAATTAAATCAGAATTAAATGAATTAGAATCCAAAAAAACTATAGAAAGAATCAACAAAACAAAGAGTTGGTTCTTTGAAAAACTTAACAAAATTCACAGACCCTTAGCAAATCTTATCAGAAAAAGAAGAGAACACACCCAAATTAATAAAATCAGAGATGAGAATGGAAACATCACCATGGAAACAACCAAGATTCAGAACATTATAAGGGAATACTTCTCAAAACTTTACGCTAATAAGTTTGAGAACTTGACAGAAATGGACCTCTTCCTAGCAAATATTGACATGCCAAAACTAAACCAAGATGAGTTAAACTATCTTAACAGGCCCATATCAAGCATTGAAATAGAAACAGCAATACGAGACCTCCCAGCTAAGAAAAGTCCAGGACCAGATGGTTTTACAGCAGAATTTTACAAGGCCCTCAAAGCAGAGCTCACACCAATTCTCCTCCAACTCTTCAATGAAATTGAAAGAGAAAGCTCACTACCGAACACATTCTATGAAGCCATCATAACCCTCATCCCAAAACCGGGCAGGGACTCATCAAAGAAAGAGAACTATAGACCCATTTCTTTGATGAACATTGATGCAAAACTTCTCAACAAAATTTTGGCCAATCGACTTCAACAATTCATCCAAAAAATCATACACCACGATCAAACAGGATTCATTTCAGGGATGCAAAGTTGGTTCAATATACGCAAATCAATTAATATTATTCATCACATCAACAGGAGCAAGAACAAGAACCACAAGGTTATCTCAATAGACGCAGAAAAAGCATTCGACAAGATCCAACACCCCTTTATGAAGGTTTTGGAAAAATTAGGAATCCATGGAACATTCCTCAATACAATAAAGGCTGTATATGACAAACCTACAGCCAGCATTATACTCAATGGTGAAAACCTAAAGCCATTTCCTCTTAACTCAGGAACAAGACAAGGATGCCCACTATCTCCACTTCTCTTCAATCTAGTATTAGAATGCCTAGCTACAGCAATAAGACAAGATGCAGACATAAAGGGGATCCAAATAGGGAAAGAAGAAATATAACTCTCCCTCTTTGCAGATGACATGATCTTGTATTTAAAGAATCCCATAGAATCCACTCCCAAATTACTCAAGCTGATTCAAACCTTTGGCAAAGTAGCAGGTTATAAAATTAACCCCCAAAAATCAATGGCTTTTCTGTATGCCAACAATGAGAAAAGTGTGGCTGAAATTAGGACAGCAACTCCATTTGTAATAGCCCCACAAAAAATAAAATACCTAGGAATTAACTTAACTAAAGAAGTGAAGGACCTCTATGATGAAAACTTTAAAATCTTGAAAAAGGAAATCAACACAGAACTTAAAAAATGGCAAAACCTCCCATGCTCCTGGATTGGCAAGATTAACATCGTGAAAATGGCAATACTTCCCAAGGCTATCTACAAATTCAACGCGATACCTGTCAAAATTCCACCCTCATTCTTCAAGGAAATAGAAGAGGCAATCCAAAAATTCATATGGAACAATAAAAGACCCCGAATAGCAAAAACACTTCTCAACGCAAAGAACACTGCTGGAGGAATATCAATACCAAATTTCAAACTCTACTATAAAGCCATAGTAATCAAAACAGCTTGGTATTGGCATAAGAACAGACCTCTGGACCAATGGAATAGAATTGAAAACCCAGAAATGAACCTACAGACCTATAGCCATCTAATCTTCGATAAGGAAGCTAAAACAATAGAATGGAAGAAAGACAGCCTCTTCAGTAAATGGTGCTGGCAAAATTGGTTAACTACATGTAGAAAACTAAAGCTAGATCCTTATATATCACCCTGCAGCAGAATCAACTCCAAATGGATCAAAGACCTTGAAGTCAAAGCAGACACTCTGAAACCATTACAGGATGGAATAGGAGAAACCCTAGGTCTCCTTGGCTCCGGCGGAATTTTCTGAATAGAGACCCGGAAACACAACAAATCAAAGAAAGGTTGGACAAATGGGATTGCATAAGGTTGCAGAGCTTCTGCAGGGCAAATGACATAGCTAGCAAGATCAATAGAAAGCCCATCGATTGGGAGAAGATCTTTACTAGCCATACAACGGACAAGGGTCTCATATCTAAAATATACTTGGAACTCAAAAAATTAAACCACCCAACAACAAATCCTCAAAGAAACAACTGCCCAATAAATAAGTGGGCGAAAGACTTAAAGAGAAGCTTCTCTGAAGAAGAAAGAAGGATGGCCAATAGACACATGAAGAAATGTTCAACATCCCTAGCCATAAAAGAAATGCAAATCAAAACAACAATGAGATATCACCTCACTCCAGTTAGAAAGGCAAAAATCAAGAACTCTAACAACAACAGATGCTGGAGGGGATGTGGACAGAAAGGAACCTTACTTCATTGTTGGTGGGAATGTAAACTAGTTCAACCACTTTGGAAAGCAGTATGGAGGTTCTTCAAAAGACTTCACATAGATCTCCCCTATGATCCAGCAATCGCACTTTTGGGCATTTACCCAAATGTACACAAACAAGACCACACTAAAGCTACCAGCACAACTATGTTTATTGCAGCATTATTTACCATAGCTAATATATGGAACCAACCCAGATGTCCTTCAGTAGATGAATGGATCAAGAAAATATGGTATATATACACAATGGAATTCTATGCCTCCATCAGAAAGAATGACATTTCCCCATTTGTTAGGAAATGGAAAGGTTTGGAAAAAATTATATTAAGTGAAGTAAGCCAGGCCCAAAGAAACATAGGTCCCATTGTTTCCCTTATTTGCAATATCTAGTATAGGTATGAGTCAAGCAGAAAAGGTCAGATAATGTGATATTAGGAAAACGAACCCTTAAATATGTATTTTAATGTTTTCGTTTCTTTCATGCATGTGTTTCTAACGCATTTATAATATTATTTCTTAGTTGCTTTGTATGTCCCTCCCCCACAGTGTAACCCCCGCTTTCACTTTATTTGATGTCAGTATAACATGTGGAGGAGATGGGGACAAACAAGTCGTTTAAGGATACAGGTGGACCTGTTGCAACAAGGAGAATTACACAATGTCATGTCAAAGCAAGCTTTACAATGTCGTTGTGTGGGGGGGAAGGGGGTATGATTGGGTGGGGGGGAGGAGGGAGGCTGTGAAGGGAGGTGAAGGGTAAACAAAGGAGGAGGCTGCAATGCTTGGTAAGAAATGTATGCATTATCCTGCCCATGTAATTGTAACCCCTCTGTACAATATGTTCTCAAATAAAATTAAATTAAATTAAAAAAAAAAACATTAACAGGCCTCCCTCACCATCCCGTAGTCCTTTAATTTCTGATGATAGTACAAGTCTTCCTACAACTGTGAAACCACTCTCAACACACTTGGTGGATGCCATCTTATCTTCCCACAATGAAGGGAGTATCTCAGTGACATGTGCCAATTCCTGCCATAGGTGACACAGAGAATTAGGAGCCTGAACACCTGATGACCTAGCAGGACCCACCTCCCTTGGAGATAGCCAGCAATCGGAGCTGAGGGGGATGGAGCACCAGAGAAACACAATGTCATGTCTGTTAGTCAGCAAATGCCCCTCACAGACCTAAGCTCTGCCCTGGCTGGCAGGTGTGGCACCACCTATCCAGCTGAGACTAATTCCTACTCCCAATTACTTGACCAGTCTGGAGGCTTAGATTCCTCTGTTTAGGCAACCAGGCCTCCATGCAGGCTTCAGGCCCCATCAAGCCTGGCCCACTATCTAACCCTTACCATGAGAGCCTTCCATTTCTGAGGAAACCCAAGGGACAATGACAACTTTACACATGTGGGGATTGAATTCTGGGCCTGGGCGCTGTACTTCAGCGATTCAGCTCAAGGTGAGCATTCTCTCACTTCAGACACAAAGCTACTTCAGTGTTTTGTGAGTGGTTTATTGGAGATAAGAGTGTCATGGTCTTTCTTGCCTGGGTTGTCTTTGAACTGTGATCCTCAGATCTGAGCCTTCTGAGTAGCTAGGATGACAGGGTGAGCCACAACTGCCCAGCAATCTACCTTGTTTAGATGGATGAAACTCACTGCCAAGGACCCTAGACGGCAAACTTTTGGGTTCAGGTCACTTACTATGGTGTAGTCTCACCAAGGTAACCCTTGGTAACTTTCTGGCCTCCCAGGGATACCGAGTCTCACCCACGAAGGTACAGGTGGATCAGCAGTCATAGACTTGTCTGTGTATTCAAATGGGCCATACAAAAGGCTTTCATTATCCCCACCAAACTCCTGATTACTAACTGCCCTAGCGCTCCACTAAGAATGAGCTTCTCTCCTTTTTGAGTCTAGCCAACTACCTCAGGTCCTGGACCCCCAACAACTGCCTCTGAACTTGCCACTTATATGAAGTAGCTAGAGGGTCACACTAGGAAACCCTTTGAACACCCTCCACTTGCATTTCTCCCTTCAGCAGACTGGTTCCAACCGGCCTCCACACAGGCCTCTGCTCTCAGGCTGCCACAGCCTTCACACCTGTTCTTTCATTATGTAACTGAGAACTAGGGTTTTACATTGGGAGTTTGAGGTCTTCAGATTGGACCTCATTTGTGCCAGTTGCTTATTTTTCCAAATGCATAGACCCTACCATGAGGGGCTGGGCTCCTTGCCTCCATGGCCTAGCTATCACGTCAGTCCTATTACAGGAGTCAAAGAAGCTAAACCTGGGCACAAGCCTACCATTATCACCCACCATCACCTCTCTCAGTTACTAACCTATAGAGGGATATAAACTCAGCCTCCCTCCCACAATCTCTGATGTCTTGTCACTGGTAGAGGCCCCACACTGACCTTCCAGCTCTGCCTTCCATTAAACCCCACACCCTATTACCCATTTCAGATACAAAGAGCTCCCCAGCACACTCCTGTGTGGAGACTCTGGATGACCTGCTAATTCACCCAGCTCACATTAGAGAGAGGTCCTTAAAGCCCATAGGGAAATGTAATTCTTCCTTGGTGACCTTCACTTTCATCCCTGTCCAGATCCTGACACTGCCAGCATCTCTCTATTGTCTAGTCCAAGAGGTGGTGGTTGTGTCAGGCAAGACTCACACAATCTTCCTCTCCAGGCCTGCCGAGACCTGAGGAACTTCTCCTCAATCCATACCATCTTCTCTGCCCTGCAGAGCACGGCCATCTTCCGACTGAAGACATTAAGGCAAGAGGTCTACAGGTGGGTCCCTATTCCCACAGCAGTTGCCCTGTGGGAAAACATGGTAGGTGTCACACTCCCTAAGCCCTGGACATAAACATCCACCTGAGATCCCCATTGGCGGGGTCCAGGTGGGTAATTATTATCAGGATTGAGACATCTCCTGTCAGACTGAACATACACAGACACACACATATACACACACACACACACACACACAGATACAAACACAGACACGCGCCCCCCCACACACACACAAGCTTACCAGTTTTCTGTCGTGGCTACGACTCTGCATCCATTTGAATTGAAAGCAGAGCTGCCTAGTGGAAGAGGGATGGCTCATGGTTATGACAGGAAGAAGAACTTGCTCTAGCCTGGTGGATTCTTGGGGGCTATTTGAACCCATTATTCAAATTGTTTGAACCCATTGCCACATTGTTTCCTTTCTTCCAAAATCAAATGGAATCCAACTCCCTCCTCCCCACCTTCCAACTGTCACCTTCTCTCTGCCCCTCCCACAGAGACTCCTTCTGCACATTCCACACACTGGAAAAAATCACTTCTACAAACAATTTCTCCAAGAGCAGGGGGCAGAGGTGGAGGGTGAACACGGGGGAGTCAGTGCCATCCTGAAGGGGTTTAGAAACATAACTTGCTTTCTGTTGGGGAAAAAGGCAAGGGAAGATTCCCCTAGGCACACAGTGGGCAGAGGGGTGCTACAGCCCTATGTGATCTGCATATACCAGTCTAGATTTGGACCTGGGGAAGTTTGGAAAACCAGGCAGCAAGAACAGGCCATAGACACTAGGGGGGATCACAGGTTATGCAAGTTGCTGTGCCATGGGAGCAACTGTAAGGTTGAAGACTGACTGAGATGCCCTGTGAGATTGGGTATGAGATGGACCCTGAGCCTTGACCATCACCCACCCAATCCTACAGCTGATGACAAAGGGCATCTTTCCCTACCTGGGAATCTTCCTGATGGACCTCATGATGATAGATACTGCATATCAGGATATCCATGACGTGAGTAGCCAGGCCCCAGCTGTCTCTTGGCAAGTGGAGAACAAAGGCCCCTGGGAGTCCTGAGCTCTGGCACTCCTTACAGTGTCCTGGCCATGCACAGTGCCCAGTCCTATGCCCCTCTGACCATCTGCTGGCCAAACCTGCCTGAGCCCTGAGCTGTGTGCACACACACGCCAGCTGGGGTTTCAAGTCCTTTAAGGGAGGTCCCTGTGGCACAACTGAAGAAGCCAGGCTTTCCTTAGACAAGCAACTTGTGGCCCAACAAAGGCCTTTTCACCTGATGCTGCAGTCACCCTCCTAGCTTCCCAGGGTTTAGACAACAAAATCCCTCATCCTGACTTGATGCTCGGTTAACAGCGTTCCTCTGAATGCTGACCCTAAGCCTGTGTATGCACACATGTTGCCCAGACTAGAGGAGGCCCTGGTTGGGTGTGCTGAGGGAAGAGAGGCCCCATTCTAACTCCATTGCCCTCTGCCTTCTAGGACAAAACACAAAGGATGAAATTAATTCAGGTGAGTATCAGCTGTCTAGACAGGACAGCCTAGGAAGGGACCAGCAAGTTTCTCTGGTCAACCATGTCCAGCTGCCATTTCTTCATGGGTCCAATGGGAGGAGAGAGAAGGTCCAGCCCTTGTCTTGGTAGGCTGCAAAGCAGCATCCAGGAGATCCCCAGCATTGAGAGTGAGATCCCACAGAAGTCAGGGGAACTCAATGGCGGGTTGCTGGGCAGAGCTGGTAGAGGAGCTGGGTCCCTCCTCAGCCAGCAAAGCCCAGTCCAGGCCAGTCCTGCCCTGTCACTGCTCTTGTGCTCCTCAGGACCAGGAAAATGAGATCATCCCAGCCTTGAAACACGTACAACATACCTGCAGATATTATCACCTAAAAAAAAAGCAGAAAATTCTGGAGCGGCTCAGTGAGGAAGCCAGGTGGGTTGGCAGACACTGGCTGAAAGAGCGGGGACAGCCTAAGAATGGAATCTGGAAGACCGGAGGTGTGGCCGTGGGTTGGAGTGGGAACGAACAGTTTCTGTCGGGCAGAATGAGGGAGGCCCACCAGGCTCTGAAGTCCAAGCCAACTCTGGCAGTGAACAAACATGGCACTTGGTCACCTCACCACCACCCCTTGTCTTAGCTATGAGCTGTCATGTGCACTGGAGCCCAGGAGGCAGACTGACACTACAAACCACATGACCAAGAAGTTTTCACAAATGAAAAAGGCAGGAAAGAAATAAGTGGATGGCCACCGACTGTCAGGGGCCAGGGAAGATTCTGGGCTGGGACACCTGAGACTGATGCTGATTTCTCTGCACTGACAGCATCCCTGGTTGTGGGCTCGGAGGCCTAGGCTCTCTGGGCTTTTCCTCCCCTTGCTTGTGTCTGGGATTCATCCCTCAGAAAGGGGTGGGGATTATCAGAGGCCCTAGACTGGAGCAGCATGCTAGCAGTGTATTGGGGAGCAGGAATTGGGGGTGTGCTGGGAAGTTCCCTCCAGCAAGCCATCCCATGACTGAAGCCGCCATATTCACAACACTGACCTCAGTGGCAGTGGCAGCTCCCAGCCCACAGCACAGGAGCAGCTCCAGCGTGGCCCTGACAGCAGCAGCAGGAACAACATGGAAGGGCCCTCATACAGTGGCCCTCTGTGCCCTGGTGTGACCAGCTCCCACCTGGACCTCCACAGGAGACTCAAGGGAGAATCCTCCCAAGAGAAGGAAACGGTGACACCCTGCACTTCTACTCCATTCCTACCTTATCCACTGGAGATGCAGCCAAGGGGTGTGGACAGCCCAGCTCCTGTTCACATCCTAAAGTTTTGGACGGCACTAGACCTTCCTCCCAGGCTGGGGCCTCTATCTATGTCAAGGCCTCTCCTCATGTTGCTGTCTTTCCAGATCAGGTCCTACAAATCCTCCTCTCCAGGGACTTCTGGATTGCTCTTAAATTCCAAAAGCCCAGCCTTCTCTTCCACCTCCAATGCACCTGAGGCTAAGACAAGCAATAGTAAGAGTTGGAATTTAGGTGACTCCAACTAACAGGTGAGAGATGCCTGTCTCTTCAAGGTGAGCATGCCTGAGCACATGGGAAATGTCTACATAGTATCATGGTGAGTGGGGCAGTATGACACTCCCCTGCTGTCTTCAACAAGTAAGGACACAGGACAGTGGCAGTCTCCATGTCCTTTTGCTTCCCTCCTGAAATTGGTCTTTCAGTAGAGACGGCAGAAACCCAGCATGCTGGAGGCAGTGGGCAGTGCTCAGGTCCAGACCTGACAGCAAGGAGGGAGGAACAGTGGACCCAGCCACTGACATGAACAAGACCACATCAGGGCCTCTGGAGAGTCAAGAAGGCAGATACATGGATCAAGGAGATGAAGACTTTGACTAGATAAGGCACAATGCAACAGGAACCTTCTTTACTTTCCTTAAAGGAAGGGAGATCCAGAGCCTCAGAGTTAGGATGGTAGGAATCTGGGTATTACATAACCTGAAAGAGCAGAGGCTTTTCACAGGTGAACGGGCCCTGTTCAGGAGAAGGCTTTTTCATCTTCCAAGTCTTCAAGGGATCAGGAGTCATTTATAGCCTCTCCTTCCTCATGGAGATTCCATGACTTTCCATCATGCTCAGTCCTCTCCTGGCCTCAAGAGGGAGTAGCTGTCATTAGCAGCCAGCTGGGAGAATGTGTCTTCATGTGTGCTCTGCTCAGAGACTCAGGGGCCCTGGAGAAGGCTGCTGGTGTGTCTTCCACTAGTGCAGCTTACAGCCCAGTGGGGGCCTGACTGGTAGGAGGCAATGGGGCCCTGGCCCTGGGCCTGCTCCTTCTCTTGGGCTTGGACAAACATCTCTGTTGAGTCCTAGGCCCATGCCTACTTGATTCTGTTAACCACAAGCCACAAGACCTGAACATGATCCTGCCTGGGAGGAGGTGTCACACTGCTGATGAGACTGGCTAGGAATGGACAAGGCCCATGCTATCTTCTGAGACCACCCTCAGGAAGGAAGACTTGAATCACCCCCATCACACAGTGGCTGATTCCTTTTCTGAGCATGAGTGGCTTCAGAGTATTTCTGGCACTGACTGGTGGGTAGGGGGCACTGTGCACAGGGCTTGATGTTCTCTCGTCTTCTGACCCATGTGACCAATCAGAAGAAGACACAGGATGTCATGCTGAAGCCCCTGAACAAAGCCTTACTGAAAGAGTACAAGCCAGAGAAGTGTGAGTTTGTGCGGAGGATCTCAGAGGATCAAAGGGAGTCAGAAGCAGTTAGCCAGGAAAATGGCAGAAGAGGGTGGGTGGGCATGCTCACCACCCCAGGTGGGAGGGCAGCCTCCAAAGGGTGGACATTAGGTACTGAGCCCAAGTAGGCACTGCTTACCCCAGTCCCAGAACTGCCCAATCAGCCCCTGGACATGCCTGCCTTGCATTGCCCAGCCCTGCCCTAAATGGCTGTTTGAGGAGGCAAGAGGCAGTGCAGAGACACCATCACTTTGGGCGCAGACAATGAGCTGCTATGGGGCTGGGTGGCCAAAGCCCTCACTAGAAGACACTTTGTCTTACTCTAATGGCAAGCAGGGCTTCAGAATGAATGTCAAACTGGGGTGTAGCCTAATGGAATAGGACTTGCCTTAACATCAGGCAAACCCTTGATTTCTCCCCAGAGCACAGTCCTCAAGAATCCAATCCTAGTCCAGCAAAGGTCATATGATCAAGCCATGCAAGTGACCACAAAAGCACACTTCTATGAACAGAGCCAGTGTTATGGAAAGATGATTCAGAACAGAATAGAGTCCAGGTGCAGGCCCATAGAGAGCCAGCGAGATCCTAGAGAACACAGGAGAGTTCCACCTCTTCTCTGCCAGTGTGTTTCTCTTTACAATTAGAGGACACTACCCAACATCGTACAAGGATGACAGACCTAGACACAGAGAAAAAGGGGTTCAGAGTCATGCACAGAAAGAGATAGAGAAATGGACAGACACATAAAGACAGAAAGACTGAGAAATAGACACACTGAGATAGACAAAAACAGACACAAAGAGAGACAGTCTATGATTTGGGACCACAAGCCTACTGTGATGGTGCCATTGATCTGTTATCTATATACTGAGTTGAAGAGCTATTCAGATACTTTGTCTACATGATCAGCATTGATTACACCTTGCCTGTCATTAGGCCTTGCTAGCTACCTGCACTCTTCTCCTGGTGTAGGTGTTACGGTTTCCTTCTTCCAGTAAAGGAAGTCAGAAGCTTGGGGAGCTTTGTGATTAGGAATGAGTAACCTGAAAATGGGCAGGAGTTTGGGGTAGCCAGACATAGTTGACAGGAAAGTCATGGTCAGTGGAGACAGGGGAGAAAAAAGGACTGGCAGGAAAGACAAGTCTTGCTAAGTGTTGGGGGCCCACTGAGTAGGAGGCCTCTGGAATGAATGCTGTGCAGGGGGCCTGAACCACACCTGCCTCATGGGTTGTTCTCAGTAGGACAGTGCTCCCATGAGGTGCTGTGCATTCTGGAAGGTCTGCTGTGTTTGGAGGTGCGGATCATCAAGTCAGCAGTGAGGACAGGAGGGGAATAACTTGCCCTACCCCCAGGCAGAGCAGGCATAAGCTACTGTCCCAAGTTCTTTCCTAAATACTACAAGAGAGATTTCCACCAGATTCATTTCCCAGGCAGGGGTCCCAGGCCCTTGGTGCTCCTGCTGCTGGACTGCAGGCATGACAGCATCCTGCTCAAAATGCATCTTTTGGAGCTTTTCAAGTGCTTGGTGTGTCCCGGTCCCCATCAGGACTGCTGACTTAGCTCTCAGTCCTTCTTCCACCAGAGGTGAGGATCCCTGAGAACACAATTGTGTTGGCAAAACACAACTTTGTTCTCCAGGAGAGGACCTCCAACACACTGCCAAGATCAAGTGTGGAGCCAGCTCTTCACCTCTTTCCAAGAAGAGGAGATGACACAACACGTAAGGGTGTCTCACTTTAGTCTGGATGGCTATGTACAAGCGCATCCAGACAAGACAGGCACAGGCTATACTGTAGCCTCCAGTGACCTCCACTCCTAAAAACACTCAGGATCTTTTCTCCACAATCCCCTCCTGATTTCAGGACCACAGTGGCTCTGTGGTCCAGGCAATAAGCCATCTTCCTTGGATGCTCAATCCCAGACACACTTCAGATAGTGATCTACAAATTTCCTCTGAGATCAAAACGAAAGTTGCAATGTGGCCCAGGCCACAACCTCTCCATTCCACTTCAAATCCAGGAAAACACCAAGGATCCTGTATCCTCTTAGTACTAATAATGTAACAACGATGCCTGCCACTGAACACACTGAGCTGCCCTCCAAGGACTCCCTCAGTGCTTCACATGGTAGAGCAATGGGCATGGTGCTCTCACTTGCCTCTGGCTCTGCCCTCTCTATTAGGATCCAACTTTTAGGAGGACGATGATGCAGATCACTGGCTCTGATGCTGTGAGTTCACAGCACACATTCCCGCCAAGCCATGCTAACCTGTGTAGGTTGTCTTCCTGATGAGTGCATTTGAGCTCTGACCTTCCCTTCCCTCCTCTTCAGCTGTTCTAGCCTTTCTCAGGGTACACCAGAGTTTCTCATGAACATTGATTGAGAGACAGTGAGTGTTGTCCATTGCAAACATCAGAGCTCAAAGAGCCTAGAGGAAAGGCCTGTGCTAGCCTTCATCCCTCACCCATTGACTGAGTGCAGAGTGCCATGGGCTCAATGCCATGCCTGAGGAGAAGCCATTCCACTCAGAGACTGCCTCCAGGGCAGTTATTTCTGGTGTGGGTCCTTGCCCTGATTCCATTCAATTTGAATGAACAAAGGAAAGGAAAATATTTTCTGAATGGGGTGAAATCGATTTTAAAACACACGTGCCAGCCCTGAATCTGATACGAATATAATATTCAATACTGTTTCTACTGGAGTCTACTCATTGTGGTTGTATTCCTGGATCTCAAGTATGAAGGACATACACTCCGATGTAAAAAAGGAATTTTACAGGATGATAGTGGACTTTATACAGAAGTAGGCAATGAAAGCCACCACCCTTGTCCACCCAAGGAAGGAAGGGCCTGTCCACATGCACACAGCAGCTAGTGTTCACTTTACTTGCAATAAACAGGGTGCTTAAGGCAATCACATTTGTAACCCCAATGGCAGAAGAGAAAGTGTGAAGCCCCAGTCTTGCCAGGGAAATGGCAACACCCTGAGGGCTGGCCAGGAACGTGGGTGGGTCTGAGAACCACAGCTTGTGGCCTCTGCAAGGAGTCACCAATGGAGTGGTTCATGCAGAGATACTATGGCGAATCCCACATCTCCCAACTTTAGGATATCATAAATACCTAAGACTAAGTACATCTCAAGGATTTCTTCACCAGATGCTCTACTAGGATACCTCTTACACCAAAGTTGTGGAAAAAATAGGACCACAGGAAGTAGAGATGGAAGGCTAACATAGCTTGAACTATAATCGAGTACCATAGTCTGTGGGCCTGCACTTCAACAACAGTTTGGTTCATGGAGTTTATAGGGATCAGCTTAGAAATCAAGCCTGACTGAGTTAAAGAGGATATGAGTTTTGTGAATGGACATAGGAAGTTCATCAATTACACAGTTTTGAGAACAGACCATAAAAAGAAAGTGGATGTGGTATATATACATAATGGAATTCTATGCCTCCATCAGAAAGATTGACATTGCCCTATTTGTTAGGAAATGGAAAGACTTGAAAAAAATAATATTGTAACACCTTGTACAGTATTTTCAGAATTAAAAAAAAATACAATACAAGACTGGACCCCAATGTGGGCAAGTAACATCTTCATAACCATCATGACCTTGGTCCAATTCCTGTTCAATACCTGCCCTCCCACGCCCAGTGACTACCTCGGCCCCTCTCGGCAGAAGGAGCTCCAGAAGAAATAACCCTCACCCATACTCCCGGCCAGAAACAGTACATATTCAACCAAAAAAGGGTGATATTAACATCAGCAAACACTCCCTCCCAGACAGAAGCCCCGCCCTGGAAGGCAGCACCTGTGGAGCAGGAGAGGCACCTCCCACCTCCAGCCCCAGACTAGAAAAAGGGTTCTGAGAAGGTGGACGATGCCATTTCTCCTCTCCCTCATCAGAACTTAGCCTTGTCAGTTCAACAGCCAATACATCTTTTCTTTGTGACTTTTTCTTGAGTGGTTTTTGGGTTATTTTCTTTAATGGCCATGGTCATCTCTGCATGGGAAGAGGAAGTGTGCATAGGATCCAACAAGCATACATCTCTATCAAGGTGGAAGCCTCTTCCTCCTAGTCTAACAGGGTCCTTGTGCTGGGGGTTGGAGTCATCCTGGCCAGTGGTGTTCATGGGCTACATGAGTACAAGTCATAAACAGGGGACTCTGGAGAGGGCGAGGTCAGAAGGGCTCCAGTGAAGAGATGACATTACAATGGCTCAGAGGACTTAAACCCTGGTCCTTGCCAGAACCCACAGTCCCCACAAGCTGCCCGCTAGTACACTTGTGTGGAACGTGCTTATTGAGAACATGTTTACTTGTTGTTGTTGGAGGAGGAGAAATTCAAGAGAGAGTGAAGGGCGGAGAAGGTTCGTGGGACACCTGGATCCACGCTGGGTGCCCCCAGGACCCTACCGCCGCTTCAGGAGATTTTTCCGCATGGCTTCACAGGTGACATGGGGTACCCAGGCCAGAAAACTATAGGCTGACCCACCAATTCCACGACCCTTATCCTCACTGGATCTTCCTGCGTCCTGTTTGTGTTTGTGTGTGTGTGTGTGTGTGTGTGTGTGTGTGCGTGTGTGTCTATGTCTGTGTGTGTCTCTGTGTGTGTGTGTGTGTGTAGGTGTGAGTGTCTGTGTGTCTGTGTCTATGTGTCTATGTGACAAGCAAACGTTTGTGTGAGCAGTCAGTTTGTTTTCAGGTTTTTCTATCATGTGTGTGACAATGAATCTTCTTGTAGTTTTCTAGATGGCATTTGAACCATCCCTCCTGGGTTCTCCTCCAGAATGAAGATCACTTGTCCCCAGACGTGGCCAATGCCTGCAGGTTTGAGGTCCTTGCGGCTGGCACCCTGGAGGAGCAGGTGGAGGGCTTGGTGACTGCCCAGTTGATGGAGGACTCCATCTTTGTACAGAACTTCTTCAACAACTACAGGAGTTCTGCAGACACAAAGCAGGTATTGGACCTGCTATTCACAAGGTGCGTGCTAACTCCAATAAGATAGGATTAGACAGCTACAGTGAGACCCTTGGCAATGGAAGCTGGCTTGTGGTGGGTTCACAGAATCTATTTCACTGGCACTTGCCAGAATTTGAGGAACCAAGCATGCAAGGCCTGGGCTAGGCTGGGCTGGGCTATTCAAGTATAGCGCCTGTCTAGGACTGTGGTATATTCTCTGTCACTCTGCTTCCCTGAGGCCTCAGACAAAGCAGTGTGTTTCTTTAGCCAGAAGGAAAGCAATTGTCTCTGGGACCACGGTCCCACCCAGGTGTAGGCAGAGCAGGAATGGCTGGGGCCAGAGAGAAGGCCTCTGGGCTCCTAAGTTGATCAGGACAGGAGTTGATTGCTCAACCTTGAAAGAAATTGGAAGAGAAGGGAAGAGATAGGAAGGAGCGATGTACACACCATGAGCTTAGTGGTGTGAGAAGAGCAAGAACTTGCTGGCTGTCCTAGGCTGGCCAGTGATGCTTGGAATTCTCAACAGGTTCAGGACTTTTGAAGGCCCCATGGAGTCCTTTGCACAGACGGACACCCTCGCTGACTCCAGACAGGATGTCATTCCCCAGCACCAGATCAGCTAGTGAGTAGTGGGCTTTGGTCTACAGCGAGAGTATGAGTGTCCAGAGTGGTGACAAATGAGTGGGTGGAAGGTTGGAGAGATGGGGCCAAGTCAGGAGCCCTCAATTCTTGTGCTGCTTGTCACCAGATCTTGGGGTGTGAGACTTCACCGATAGTACCAGGAGGACAACATTACTCTGGGGTACTGCTGTGAGCAGAGGTAGTGGCTGGGGCCTTTGGGTGAATCCCAGGAGAATGCATCCTAACTGTACCATAGCCCATGCCATTCATGTTTGGCCAGCTCCCCATGAGCTCCACTGTAGGCCTAGGGACATCGGTCCTTGGTCAGATCCCTGGAGATGCTGCTAGGGGTGGCAGTGAGAGCAAGGGCCACCCTGTGGCAGCTACACAAGGAGAACAAGCTGGAGGTAGGCAGACAGCCCATGTGAGGCTCCTGAGGAAGGAGGCAGCAGAGCTCCCGAGGAGGTGTGCCAGAACCCTATGCAGGCCAGGCAAGACAGCAAGACCTTTAGAGTCCAGCATCTGGAGGCCCACGGGAGAGATGATAGGCACATTGCAGAAGAGGACAGAGCTGCTCCCAGCATTTGGACTTGGTTCCCTCCTTGGATGACATTTCTCTGCAGGCCATGGCTGGGTGGGCTTGCCACTGTTGGTACAGAGAAAAGGGGCTGATGTTGGAAGGTGCTGGTCTCTGCAAAGCAGCGATCATCGTAGGGGAATGAGGGAGACCAGGACAGGTGCTAGGCTTTATTCAGACGCTGCTTCCCACCCATGTTCCTCTAGTGCTATCTCAGGCCTTCTGAGCACCTGGCTGGACTGCCACCCAGAAGACTTCCTGGAACCCATGCACCATCCCTGCCTCCAGGGGTTCCTGGCTCACTTGAGGCTCCATATGCGTGGCTCTGACATGGAGCTCCATGTCTCCCACCTCCTGGCACAGTTGGGGATCCAGGACTTCAGGCAGGATGAGACTCTAGGTGCGGAGTTGGGATGGAGACAGGGCCTGGGGAGGGGTGGGAGGTGCAGGGCACCACTGGGAGGAGGCTCCAAAAGTAACCAGGAGCCAGGGACAAGAGAAATCTCAAGCCCTGCATGGCCATGGAGAGGTTGAGCCATAGGGTGTATGAAAGTTTCTAAGCTGGAAATCTCAGGGAGGAGGGTGCTGTGGGACTTTGCAAACACTCTGAAGAAAGCAGTCATGGAGAAGACCTTGTCTCCTCCTGCAGCTCCACCCCCAGCTCCAGTGGTAGATGTCACACCAACTTCAGAGCCCCATTCAAGTCCATCCCTGAATGGGACCCCCACTGCAGTGGGAGGAGCCTCATCAGGAGCCCAAGCAGAGGCCACTTCTGCCTTGAATCTGGATGGCAGCCCTCAGGGAGCTGAAACTTCTTGTGTGGCTGAAGAGCCTCAGGCCAAGCTGGCTCTACTGCTGAGTCCTGAAGCGACAAGAGCAGCTATTGATGAAGTGAAGTCATCCCCCACTATCTCTTCAGTGCTCAGTGTCCAGGAAGCGGCGGCCAGTGCTGAGTTGGAGACCAATGGCACCTCAGCCCCGGGGATGAGTGTGGGAGAAGCGGCCATAGGTGGTGGGGAGATGGAGCTCTGCTCTAGCTCTCCTCCTGTGCTCAGGCCCCATCACACATCAAAAGCCACTGCTGAGGAAGAGCCAGCGTCCACCTCACCTCTGCCTCATGTTCCCGGACAAGCAGCCTTCTGTGCTGAGCTGAATGTGCTTTTGCCCTTGGCTCTGCTGCTCTTTATTGTAGGAGCACCAGCAGGCCTACTGTGTCTGGTGGGAGTACTCACTCTGGTGATCTGTGGCCTGACACTACTAAACTGTTGTGACAAATCAGAGCCAGTTGTCAACAGGGATGCATCTCATGGTGCTGATGGCACTGCAGCAGAGAGTGCTGACAGGAAGACTTTTGTCAGATTGGCTCCCATTCTGCATTCCAGAGAACCAGGCTACAGTGCTGAACTGACCATGTTTCTGATCCTAACTCTACTGTTATTCATTTTAAGAGGACCGGCTGGGGGACTCTCACTTGTTGGAGTGCTGACACTGGTGCTCTGTGCCGTAAGAGCATTCTGTTCTTGCACAGAGTCAGAGCCAGCTACCACCATGGCTGCTGTCCACAGTGCTCAGAGAGCACCAGAATATAGTGCTGAGAAGGAGCCCTGTGTCGGCGTGGCTCCAGTTCTTAATCACAAAGAACCACCCTCCAGTACAGAACTGGAGTTCCTTTTATCCTTGTGTGTGATGTTCTACCTGTTAGCAGCACCTGCGGTAGGGTTCTTTGTGCTTGGAGTACCAACTGTGGGCTTCTGGGTTGTGAGAGCTACAGCATCTCATGCACAATCGGGGCCATCTGCCAACTTGGCTCTGGAGAGCAGAGCAGACAGAGCACCAGCCTCGGGGGATGCTACAGAGCCAATTTCTGCCTCAGCTCCACAACTTAGTCCTGCAGAACCAGCCTCCAGTTCGGAGCTGCATATCCTTTTACCCATAGCTGCAATGCTGTCTCTGGCACAAACCCCAGCGTTGGCCATCTTTGTTGGGGGAGCCCTAGTTCTGGTGCTCTCCTTTGTAGGACCACCACAAAACCATACACCATATTGGAGGGCTGAGTTGAAGCCAGGTTCCACCATGGCTTTGGAGCCCAGGCCTGAGGACACAGCAGCCTCCAGGGCTGAGAGGGAGTCACCTTGCACCTCCACTCCGCTGTTGCCCCTCCAGAAGGCAGCGGCTTGCAACGCTGAGATAGAGGCGTCTTGTGTCTCAGCTGCGCTGCTCCATGCCCAGGGAGCAGCAGTGGCCAGTGCTGCCACAGAGCCACCATCCAGTGCAGCCCCTCCAATATGTGTTGAGGACACACTGTCTTCGAGGACTGAGCCAGAGCCACATCCCAACTTGGCTCAAGGACTCAGTGCAGAGACATCAGCTGCCTGCAATCCTTCCCCAGAGCCCTTGGCTGTGGTGATGGAGCAGGCTACCTCTGCTTCTTGGGAATCTGAGTTGCCATGCACCTCTGTTCCTGTCCAAGAAGCTTGCCATCCTGCTTTGATGACCGGAGAGACTTCACGCAGCCAGGACATGCCTTGTTTCCTGGCTGTCCACCCCCACCTGGAGGCAGAGCAGCTCACAACGATGGATGCGGTGAGGGGCTGGGCAGGGTGGCTGTGGTGAAGGAGGGCTCCCTGTGTCCTCTGCTGCTCTGGCCTGTGTCACATTTCCTTGCTGCCCATCTCTTCTTCTCCAGCCGTAGTTCAGCACACCTAGCACCACTTTGTCTAGTTCCATTTGGTTACACGCACTCCCTGAAGCTGAGATGAGACCCGCTCCCATGCCAGGAGCTGTGCAGAATCAAGCCTGGGGCAGAAAGAAAGGCAGCCAGCACACAGCTCACCCTCCTGTGCCAGGAGCCCTGTGAACCTCAGCACTCATTCAGCAGGCACCTGGTGTGGACCTGATGAGTGCCCAGCCCAGACACAGAATTGAGTGCTAGTTCTAGTGGTGTAGGACATAGGCATTAGATCAAGGGAAGGACATTTGTTGTCTGAGCTAGGTCAGATTAGGTGTTGGGTGGAGCATGTAGTCCTCTGGGAAGAATGAGAAAGTTTGGGAAATCACTGCTCTTCTGTTCCCACATTTGTTACCTTGAGGTCCCTTCTGTGCTCTGTGTGCTGGGTGTTAGCACAGGAGATACACACACTCCACAGGTTTCAGGGCCCTCCTCCATCCTTGCATCTCCATGCCTTTGTGCAAGTGAAGAGGGATCCCAGGGCCTGGGCCTGGGCACTGTGGTGTGTCCCAGCCTGGTGACCCTGGCCATCTTCCTCAGGAGCTGTTCGAGAAGGCAGTGCCCAACCACTGCCTGGGATCCATCTGGTCCCAGAGGCACAAGAAGGGCAAGGAGCACTTGGCCCCCACCATCCGGGACATGGTGGCACACTTTAACAACGTATGTTCCTGTGTCATCACCACCTGTCTCGGGGACTTCAGCATGAAAGCCCCAGACAGAGCGCGTGTGGTCGAACACTGGATTCAGGTGGCCGCGGTACGCGACAGGCTCTGCTGCCTAGTTTATCTCCTCTGCTTTTCCATATCTCTATTCTGCATTTTGAAATTGTGATCAGAGCTCTCCATGGAGCCCAGTCCCTCCTACCACAGGCCCATGTGTCCCAGGGATAGCCAGACCCAGCCACCCCTTGGCTGGCCCCTCACTGATCTGCTCCTCAGCCCCAGGGGAACCACAATACTGCTGGGTGCCCTACATCCCTGGCCAAGTCTTGACACTCCTAGAATCCCTCTCTTGTCCAGGCCAAGAGGTGGCGGCTGTGGCAGGCAAGACTCACACAATCTTCCTCTCCAGGCTTGCCGAGACCTGAGGAACTTCTCCTCACTCCATGCCATCATCTCTGCCCTGCAGAGCGCGGCCATCTTCCGACTGAAGACAACATGGCAAGAGGTCTCCAGGTGGGTCCCTATTCCCACAGCAGTTGCCCTGTGAGCAGACATGGTAGGTGTCAAACGCCCTGAGCTCTGGACACTCACGTCCACTTCGGATCATTGTTCCCTGGGCCCAGCTTGGATAATTCTTGTCAAGCTTCAGACATCTCCTGTCAGACTGAACATACACAGATGCACACATATCCACAGACAGAGAACAAACACACACACAAACGCACAGAAACACACAGACGCTCATCAGGATTTTGTGGTGGCTAAGAATCGGCATCCACTTGAAATGAAAGCAGAGCTGCCTAGTGGCAGAGGGATGGCTCATGGTTATGCCAGGAAGAAGCAGCTGCTCCTGCCTGGTGTACTCTTGGGCTCTTTGCACCCGTTTGCAACCCTGTTGGGCAGCCACATGGGCAGCTTCCTGCCCAACCCAAATGGAGTCCAACTCCCTCCTCTCCACCTTCCAACTGTGTCCTTCTCTCTGTCCCTCCCACAGAGACTCCTTGCACACATTCCACAAATTGGAAAAAATCACTTCTCCTGAAAACAATTACTCCAAGAGCAGAGAGCTGCTGCAAAAGGTATGGCATGAGGAAGTGAAGACAGAGGGCAGAGGTGCAGGGGGAACACGCGGGAGTCAGTGTCATCCTGACGGGTTTAGAAACATGACTTGCTTTCTATTGCGGAGGAGGCCAAGGGAAGAGTCTGCTAGGCACTTATGCAGGTCAGGGCACGTGGAGTCCTAGGAAGCCACTGAGGTTGAGAATGTTGTGAGGGGACACAGGGTGGTCCGGGGAAGCAGAGGGTAGCCAGGATTGGGGAATCCCCCTACTGAGAGCTCCAGCATCCCACTTGTTGCCCAGTGTGCCATAGGCCTAGGGGCATATTCTTGCCCTGCTCTAAACTATGCTGCACAGGACTGCACAGAGAAACAATTTCCTGTCCCAGACCATGCGCAGAGGCTGTTTTCCAGTGGTCTGGAATTCTACCCTACTCTGCTGGGGATAGGCACGACTGTGTGGTCAGGAAGGAGTCTGAAATCCATGGCTCACCTTTTCTAAGGACCCTGATGCACAGAAAATCACCAGCAAAATGGAATCTTCTCAGAGCCTCGGGTCCCCTTCCTTTGCTGACCTTCAGGGCATTGGACAGATCACTAGCCTTGTCCATACCTCAGTTTTCTCCTCCCTGATAGGAAGGGTTTGGGAGCTCACAGGGCTGAACAACCAGGCTGGCATTTAAGCTACCCAAACAGGAGAAACAGATGAATCCTCCAGGGCTGTGAGGAGACCCTGGGCACACATGCCAGTCAGCACAGCACCACTGGTAGCAGACAGCAGGAGTCCCTGAGGCCCCCCGCTGCCAGGAGGCAGACCTGACAGATGAGGGAGCAGGCAGAGGAGGCCAGCTCCCCAGGCCAGAGCCCACAGTAGTGAGTGCTGGAGCAAAGCCAGAACTAGAACTCCTCTACCAGGTGGTAGATGCTTAGACACAATCTAGCAGCCATGTCAGTCCCTATAGTAAGACAATGACACTAGAAAGACAGACAGCACAGAGCCCTCACTAACAACCTCCACAATCTTGGCAGGAGTCTTGCAAGTTGGCCACAAAGGAGAAGCAGCTCCAACGAGGTCCCAGGTGGTTGCAGAAGATGGTGAGTGACTGGGACCTAGGCCAGGTTGCTGAGATAGAAGTGGCACAGCGAGCCTACCTCTGCTCACCTTTCATCTCACACCCAAGGGGGCAGATGGAGAAGGGCACTTGCACTCTCGCAGATGTGACCCTGAGGAGCTGGCTGTCAGAAGGGATCGAGGAACTAGAGCCAACAGAGCAAGGAATTGGCAAAGCCTATGGGGGGCAGGTGGTGGGCAGAATAGTACTACAGAATGTTGTGTTCTACATATGCCAGCACAGATTAGGATCTGGGGCAGTTTGAAGAACCAGGCAGCGAGAACCTGGGCCTAGACACAAGGGGGTTCACAGGTTCCCCAAGACACTGTGCTATGGAAGCAGGTGTAAGCCTGAGGACTGACTGAGGAACCATGTGAGTTTGGGTCTGAGATGGGCCCCGGGCCTTGACCATCACCCATCCAATCCTACAGGTGTTGACAAAGGGCATCATTCCCTACCTGGGAATCTTCCTGACAGATCTTTCGATGATACATTCTGCATATCAGGATATCCATGATGTGAGTAGCCAGGCCCATGCTGGCAGCCTGGAACCTTGAGGTCAAAGTTCCCTGGGAATCCTGAGCTCTGTCACTCCTGACAACCTCGAGGCCATCCTAAGAGCTGAGTCCTGTGCCCCTCTGAGCAGCTGCTTGCCAAAGCTGTATGACCGAGTTTGTGCACATTGAGTAGCTGGGATTTCAAGTCCCTCATGGGGTGGCACTGGGGCCAAATTGAAGCGAGCCTCTTCTAAGAGAAATGCCTTTTCACCCTATGCTGCAGTAACTCTCCTTGCATCACAGGTGTTAGACAACACAGGCCCTAATCCTGGCTTGATGCCCTGTGCCCAGCCCTCCTCTGAAAGCTGGCCCTACTCTGGTATAAGCACACATTTGCCCAGGCTAGAAGAGGCCCTGGGTGGAGGTGCTGAGAGAACTGGGGCCAAATCCTGACTCCATTGCCCTGTCTTCTAGGAAAAATCCCAAATGGAGAAATTAAATAAGGTAAGTGTCAGCTGTTCAGAAAGGACGGGGTAGGTAGGGACCTGCAACTTTCTCCTGTCCAGCTTGATGAGCGGCCATTTCTGCATGGGTACAATGGGATGAGAGAGAAGATCCACCCTTGTCATGGTAGGCTGTGTAGTAACATCCAGGAGAGACACAGGATTGAGTGTGAGGAAACAACTGTGGGATCTCACATGCATTTGGGAATCAGTGGAGGGTTGGTGGGCAGAGCTGCTGGAGGAGGTGGGCCCCTCCCTAGACAGCAAAGCCCAGCCCAGGCCAGCCCTGCCCTGTCCCTTCCCTTGTGCTCTCCATGACCAGGAAAACAAGATCATCCAACATTTGAAAGACCTGCAGCATACCTGCACATATTATCACCTCCACAAAGCAGAAAATTTTCTGGCCTGGTTCAAGGGCCTGGAGCGGCTCAGTGAGGAAGCCAGGTGGGTTGGCAGACACTGGTTGGACCAGGGGGACATCCTGAGAATGGGGTCCAGAGGGCCTGAGGTATGACCATGGGTGAGTGGGAACCGACAAAGACTCTGGTCGGCTGAATGTGGGTGACCCACAAGGCTCTGAATTCCAAGCCAACTGTGGCAGTGAACAGGCATGGCACTTGGTCACCTCACCACCACCCCTTGTCTTAGCTATGAGCTCTCCTGTGCACTGGAGCCCCCGAGGCAGACTGACCCTACAAACAAGAGCAAGACCTTCCCAGGAATTCCAAAGGCAAGAAAGAAGTAAGTGGCTGGGGAATGACTGGCAGGGTTCAGGTAGGATGCCGGGCAGGTACCAGGGACGCCTGAGGCTGTTGTTGATGAGACAGAAGAGCTGGTAGGAAAGACAAGTCTTGCTAGGTGCTGGGGGCCCACTCAGTTGGAGGCCCCAGGAATGAATGCTGTGCAGGGGGCCTGCCTCCAGGCCTGCCCCATGGTGGTGTTCTCAGTAAGATAGGGCTCCTAAGAAATGCTGTGCATTCTGGAAAGCCTGCTGTGTCTGCAGTTCCTGATTATGAAGGCAGCAGTAATCACAACCTGCTTGAGCCACACTCCCAAGTTCTTTCCTAAGCAAGACAACATACATTCCCCATAGGCTCTGTTTCCAGGCAGGGGTCCCAGGACCTTTGTGTTTCTGGAGCTGGACAGCAGAAATGGCAGTCTCCTGGCTCAAAACTTGTCTGTAGGAGCTTCTCAAATGGTTGCTGTGTCCCACTTCCCATCAATACTGCTGACTTAACTCTCTGTCCCTCTTCCACCAGCCTGAGGATGCCTGAGAACAAGAATGTGTTGGCAAAATATGAGTTTGTCCTCCAGAAGAGGACCTCTCCCACCCTGCCAAGATCACATGTGGAGCCGACTCCTAACCTCTTCACAAGAAGAGGAGACCACACAACACTGAACAATGTCTCTACTTAGTCTGGATGGCTATGGTTGAGCACATCCAGACAAGAATGGCCCAGGCCATACCCTACCCTAACCACCAGTGACCTCCACTCCCGAAACCCTCAGGATCTTTTCTCCACAATCTCTTCCTGATGTCAGGACCACAGTGGTTCTGTGGTCCAGGCAATAAGACATCTTTCTTGGATACTCAATCCAAGACACACTTCAGATATTTTTCTACAAATGCTCTCTGCTGTCACAATGATAGTGAAAATGTGGCCCAGGCCACAGAACTCCTCTGTTGCACCTACAATGCAGGAAAATACAAAGGATGCTTAATCCTCAGTGTTCTACTAATACCTGCCACTGGACACATTGCCCTGCCCTCGGGAACTCCCTCAGAGCTTCACATATTCTCCGTACTCTGCCACAGAGGAACAGCTGACATTTTGGTAGAGCAGTGGGCATGGTGCTCACATTTGCCTCTGGCCCTGCCATTTCTATTAGGATCTGATTTTGATGACTGTGATGCAGATCAGTGGCTCTGATGCTGTGAGGTCGACAAGACACACTCTGCCCAAGCCATGCTGACCTGTGTAGGTTGTCTTCCTGATGAGAGCATTTGAACTCTGACCTTGCCTTCCCTCCTCTTCAGCTATTCTGGCCTTTGTCAGCGTGCACGAGAGTTTCCCATGAGCGTTGATTGAGAGACAATGAGTGTGGCACATTGCCAACCCCAGGGTTCCAAACATCCTAGAGGAAAGGCCTGTGCTAGCCCTCAACCGTCAGTCCTGGTCAGAGTACAGATAGTGCCATGGCCTCAATGCCAAGACCCAGGATAAACCCTTCAACTCAGAGACTGCATGCAGGGCACTGGAATACCAAGGAAACTGCAGCTATTCCAGGTGGGATTCCTTGCCCTGTTTCCATTTAATTTGAATGCACAAGAGAAAGGAGCGTATTTTCTCAATGGGGTGAAATGGATTTGAAGATACACATGTCATTGCTATGGTAAATAATGCTTCAATAAACATGGTTGTTCTGGTAGCTTTAGGATGGTTTTGTTTGTGATCATTTGGATAAATGCCCGTAAATGGGATTGATGGGTCATAGGGGAGCTCTATGCGAAGTCTTTTGAGGAACCTCCATACTACTTTCCAAAGTTGTTAAACAAGTTTACACTCCCACGAACAATGCAGTAGGGTTCCCTTCTGGCCACATCCCCTCCAGCCGTTGTATAACCCCTGTTTCCCTGTATTTGATGTTGGTATAATATTGGGAAGAGAAGGGAAAAAGCAAAATGTTTAACTAGGGATACAGGTTGACCATTGCAACAATGAGATGCAGAAGACGCTATGTTGAAAAATGAACTTTACAATTTTGATGAGTGGGGGGCAGATGAAAGGGGGAGTGTAATTGTGGAGGTGGGTGGGAAGTGATGGTAGGGGAAAAACAGAGGAGGAGACAACAATGCTCAATAGGAAACTTACTCATTACTTTCCTCATGTAACTGTAACCGCACTGTACAGTATTTTTAAAATAAAAATATTACAAAAAGAGATGAAGCTATGGAGATTGAACTGCAAGACACGGACACAAGAGGTTTTTTTTGTTTCTATTGTTTTCAATCAACTTTGGGATTTTTTGTTTCTTTTGTATATTCTTCCTCCTTTGGTATAATCTATGTTGTTCTTGTATTTGATTCTGGTAACTGGGACACTAGATAACATTTATTGGAATTAGAAAAAGGAAGGAATCAAAAAAATAAGGAGGAAACCAATGCAATAGCCATATGAACAAGACAATATGTTGGACTCGATCTGTACAACTTGGGTGTGGAGTGGGATAGGAGGAAATCAAAGTCGTTGAACTTTGAAGGGTGGGATAACAAGATTGACTAGGAATTTACTCATTACCTAACATATAACTGAAAGCCCTCTGTATATTGTCTTGACAATAAAATATATTGTGTATATATCTAGTGCTTCCAGAAGCATGTCTATAAAACATCAAACAAGCATAGGATCAAAAGAAGATAAACAGAGGGGGATACCCAGGACATAAAGTAAAAAGATAACAGTATAAGCTAATTTAATTCATTGGTCAGATTAAGGTTCTCCTGCAAGGTATCAGCGGTTATGAGATGAACCTGAAATGCAGCTAAAATTATGATGAATTACATGTTGTAGTAGGAGCATATTTTGGAATCTACATATATACCAGCATCAAAATATATGTCCTTGAAATATATATGAGAAGGTATATTCCCATAGGTCCTTTCTTATACTTGTCTACTAAGCCTTGGAAGGAAAAGGTGCTCTGGCACTTAAAAAATGACAAAACAAAAACTTCATTCCAATATCTGCTTCCTCAATATTTCCAGAAAACACATCGCCCACTCACTATTTTCCTTCAGAATTTCCTAAGGATCTCTGACTTTCTTTTTGCCTCCCTGGTTTATTGTCTTTGTCTGTTGCAAGGTGGAAGTTCCTTACTGACATCCTCTAGCCTTTCTATTCAGCCCAGTGCTATAGCCTTTCTGAAAATCTCCCTTCTCCATTCAAGAATTCCTCCAGTGCAGACATGGGCAGGAGGAACACACCGTAGTCCTACCCTTCTCCACAAGTTCACCTCCCCAATTATCAGCTGCCCAGAGGCAAGCATGCTCTGAAAATATTCAATGGAAAACTCCGGTTGTTTAGAATTGGGAAAGTGTAAATTTTCAGAATAAGGAGAATATAAACACTAAATTGTATTGGAAGAAAATAACATTGAAAATTTGCATGTGGAGTCAGCTAATAATTTCTTATTCTTGGGACTCTGATTGTTCATGCTTGATAGCCTAGATGCTTGAGAGATAAAAAGGAGAAAGATCACAGCTTGAGGACAAAGAGTTCACACCAAAGTTCTCATGACCTCATTTTCATTGGTAGCCAGGTGAGAAAACTTGCTCCTGCCATCCCAGTCTACACAGGAAGCTCAGATTGAGAGGCCTGCACTTGCATTACAGCCCAAGGAAACAATCCACAAACCCCCATGTCAACAGAAAAGGCCTAGCATGGTGGTGTGTGCCTGTCATCCTAGCTATATGAGATCTTCAGTAGGGGCTGTGATCCAGCTGACCAGGAAAACAAGTGAGACTGAATCTCAAAAGAAACTGCAGCACCTAGGCACCAGTGGCTCATGCCTATAATCCTCCCTACTTAGGAGGCTGAGATCTAAGGATTGGGGTTCAAAGTCTGTCAGGGCAGGAAAGTTCATGAGACACTTACCTCCAATTAACCACCAGAATTTCAGAAGTAGCACTGTGGCTCCAAAGGTAGAGCAACCATGTGAGCTGAAGAGCTCATAGAGAGAATGTAGGGTCAGATGCATGATCAATAAATATAAATATCAATCAATCACTGAAACTTCAACAAATAAACACCAATCAATTAATCAATCAAGAATAAACCTGCAGCAAACTGTGCTTGGATTGGGGCTCAAGCATTCAAGTGGAATAGAGCCTGTCCAGCAAGTAGGTCATCTGTGCTTAAGCATAAGGAAAGCCATCAGTTCAAACATCCACAACACCAAAAAACAAACATATCACATTCTTGTCTATGTGAGGGTTGGCCTGAGAAGCAGTGTGTGTACTGTGTGTTCCCATTCACTTGATACCATGGTAGAGTCGGCTCTATACTACCTTGGACAGGCAGGAAGAGAAAGAATTGGCCTACAGTTGAAGGGAAATGAGTCCAACTGATGAAGGGAATCAATACTAAGGATTAACTCTTACATGCAAGATCAGGAGACAAAGGGTCTATGGCTTCCTAAGCATTTCCAGTTCCCCATTTTATTCCAGTTCCAGATCCTTCCTTTACCACATTTTCAAACATTCAAAATTGCTTTGAATTTCTTTCACACAGATTTTTCTCTTCTTGATGCTATAATCTGCCAGTGATCTGCTAGTTCTCCCTGCATCATTGAAAACTTTAGTATTGTTTCTCTATGTTGGTCTAACACTATTAGTCATTTTAAGAAAATTTCAACACTAACACAATCTAGAGTTTATCTACCTAACATCTTGAATTCTGAGTCTTCCACAATCTCTCAGCTGGCTTCATGTCAGTGACACTTTCCTGTGGTCTAACTTACATATCATCAAGAATGGAACCAACTGGGGAGATAATGTGAAATATTTCCCTTTTTACCACCTTCACTTTGTCCTGCTTACTTCATCCTGTTCTCACATATCTACTATTCGGCAACTGATACTTAGTATATTTATTGTTCCTATAAATTACTTTTATATTATCTATCACCAAATTTGCTATATCTACCCCTGATACACATGTTTATATTCCAAGATCCAAATCACCTTGTTATTTAAAATCCTCAATCAATTTCCCTGTTTATTTATTTAAGCAAAAATCCAATCTATAAATAAGTCTAATGTTAAATCCCATATCCATGCAAGTCTATTGTTTTTCTTTTTAATCATGTTTATTTTTACTATAAACGTGATATACACAGGGGTTACAGCTGCATAAGTCAGGCAATGAGTTCATTTGGTTTTGAACAATTTTACTTTTTTCCTCATTTTCTATCTCATGGCTATCCATCAGTACGTTACTCTTATTAGAAATTGTCAAGTAAGTATATTTGGTATATTTGGTTCAACTACTATTAATATTAAAATTGTGAACAAAATATTCAAGTGTATTTGAGGCATTTTTATGTACTATGTGATTTTTTTGGTTTCTTTGTATGTTCCTCCCCCATGGTATAATCCCTGTTTTCACTGTATTTCATTCCAATGCCCTGTATATATATATATATATATATATATATATATATATAATTTATGGACGCTTAAATAGTGATATACATTGACCCATAGTAAAAATGAAGATGTACAAAATACTATGTTGAAAATGAACTTTACAACTTGGAGAGGGCGTGGTATAGGAGTAGTTGGGGAGGTGGGAATTAAGGGATGGTAGGGAAAAACAAAGGAGGAATGTACAATGCTCAACAGGAAATGTACTCGTTGCCTTACTCATAGAACTGTAACCCCTCTGTAAAAAATTTTCACAATATAAAACAAACTTAAAAAGAACAAAGAAAGACATATTCAAGTGAACACACAATATTAACAGGCCACCCTCACCATCCCCTAGTCCTTTAATTTCTGATGATAGTACATGTCTTCCTACAACTGTGAAACCACTCTCATCACACTTGGTGGATGACTACTTATCTTCCCACAATGAAGGGAGTGTCTCAGTGACATGTGCCACTTCCTGCCATAGGTGACACGAGCATTAGGAGCCTGAACACCTGATGACCTAGCAGGGCCCACCTCCCATGGAGATACCCAGCAATCGGAGCTGAGGGGGATGGAGCACCAGAGAAACACAATGTCATGTCTGGAAGTCAGCAAATGCCCCTCACAGACCTAAGCTCTACCCTGGCTGGCAGGTGAGGCACCTCCCATCTCCAGCCTCCACTGTATAACTGCTCCTCTGAGGATTCATGTGGCTCCATTTCCTCCTCTCCCTCATGAGAACTTGGGTTTCTCAGTCTCAAGGCAAGAAAGGTTTTCCTCTACAACACTTTTGTTCATGTGGTTTTTGGGGTTTCTTTTCCTTTCATAGTGGTGCCAACACCCAGGATAGGTTTCCTGGTGGGTTCGCTCCACCTCCCATGGCTGCAAGGGATTGGGGGTCCAAACAGTGGCCCAGGACCTAACCCATATTCCTCAGCGGACCCAAAAGACTACCCAGCTGCCTTCCTCCTGGCTGAATGCCTCCAACCTAACCAGCTGAGGCTAATTCCTATCCTAATGAAGTAACGAGTCCGGAGGCTTAGATTCCTCTGTTTAGGCAACCAGGCCTCCATGCAGGCTTCAGGGCCCCATCAAGCCTGGCCCACTATCTAATCCTCACCACGAGAGCCTTCCATTTCTGAGGACACCCATGGGACAATGACAACACTAGTGAGCTCTTTTTTCTTTTTTGTCACATATGGGGCTTGAATTCTGGGCCTGGGCGCTGTACTTCAGCTCTTCAGCTCAAGGTGAGCATTCTGTCACTTCAGACAAAGTCACTTCTGTGTTTTGTAAGTGGTTTATTGGAGATAAGAGTGTCATGGTCTTTCTTGCCTGGGTTGTCTTTGAACTGTGATCCTCAGATCTGAGCCTTCTGAGTAGCTAGGATGACAGGGGTGAGCCACAACTGCCCAGCAATCTACCTTGTTTAGATGGATGAAACTCACTGCCAAGGACCCTAGACGGCAAACTTTTGGGTTCAGGTCACTTACTATGGTGTAGTCCAACGAAGGAACCCTTGGTAACTTTCTGGCCTCCCAGGGATACCGAGTCTCACCCACGAAGGTACAGGTGGTTCAGCAGTCAGAGACTGATCTGTGTATTCAACTGGGCCACACACAGGCTTTTACTATCCCCACCAAACACCTCATTACTAAGTGCCCTAGCCCTCCACTAAGAATGAGCTTCTCCCCTTTTTGAGTCTAGCTGACTACCTCAGGTCCTGGTCCCCCAACAACGCTCCCCTAACTTTCCACTTATATGAAGTAGCTAGAGGGTCACGGGGGGAAACCCTTTGAATGCCCTCCACTCACATTTCCTGAGAATGGAGTCCAGAGGGCCGGAGGTGTAACCATGGGTACAAATGGGAACCGACAGGGTCTCTGTTCGGCTGCAGGAGGGTGGTCCACCAGGCTCTGAAGTCCAAGCCAACTCTGGCAGTGAACAAACATGGCACTTGGTCACCTCACCACCACCCCTTGTCTTAGCTATGAGCTGTCATGTGCACTGGAGCCCAGGAGGCAGACTGACACTACAAACCACATGACCAAGAAGATTTCACAAATTAGAAAGGCAGGAAAGAAATAAGTGGAGGGCCAATGACTGGCAGGGGCCAGGGAAGATTCTGGGCTGGGACACCTGAGGCTGATGCTGATTTCTCCCCAATGACAGCCTCCCTGATTGTGGGCTCAGAAGCCTCAGCTCTCTGGGCTTTTCCTCCCCTTGCTTGTGTCTGGGATTCATCCCTCAGATAGAGGTCCGGATTATTGAAGGTCCTAAACTAGAGCAGCATGCTAGCAGTGTATTGGGGAGCAGGAACGGGGGGTGTGCTGGGGAAGTTCCCTCCAGCGAGCCATCCCATGACTGAAGCCGCCATATTCACAACACTGACCTCAGTGGCAGTGGCAGCTCCCAGCCCACAGCACAGGAGCAGCTCCAGCGTGGCCCTGACAGCACCAGCAGGAACAACATGGAAGGGCCCTCATACAGTGGCCCTCTGTGCCCTGGTGTGACCAGCTCCCACCTGGACCTCCACAGGAGACTCAAGGGAGAATCCTCCCAAGAGAAGGAAACGGTGACACCCTGCACTTCTACACCACTCCTATCTTATCCACTGGAGATGCAGCCAAGGGGTCTGGAAAGCCCTGTCCCTATAAACATCATATTCTTTGGAAGTCCTTAGAACTTCCTCCCAGGCTGGGACACCCATCTATGTCAAGGCCTCTCCTAATGTTGCTGTCTCTCAAGGTGAGGGCCTGCAAATCCTCCTCTCCAGGGTCTTCTGGGATGATCTTAAATTCCAAAAGCACAGCCTTCCTTTCAACCTCCAATACAAAGGTGTCAGGATGGCCGAGTGGTCTAAGGCGCCAGACTCAACCTCCAATACACCTGAGGCCAAGACAAGCAATAGTCAGAGTTGGAACTTAGGTCCGGAGAGCAATAGCTACCCCTTGTCTCCAACTAACAAGCAGGTGGGAGATGCCTGTCTCTTCAAGGTGAGCATGCCTGAGCACACGGGAAATGTCTACAAAGTATCATGGTGAGTGGGGCAGTATGACACTCCCCTGCTATCTTCAACAAGTAAGGACACAGGACAGTGGCAGTCTCCATGTCCATTTGCTTCCCTCCTGAAATTGGTCTTTCAGTAGAGACGGCAGAAACCCAGCATGCTGGAGGCAGTGGGCAGTGCTCAGGTCCAGACCTGACAGCAAGGAGGGAGGAACAGTGGACCCAGCCACTGACATGAACAAGACCACATCAGGGCCTCTGGAGAGTCAAGAAGGCAGATACATGGATCAAGGGGATGAAGACTTTGACTAGATAAGGCACAATGCAACAGGAACCTTCTTGACTTTCCTTAGAGGAAGGGAGATCCAGAGCCTCAGAGTTAAGATGGTAGGAATCTGGGTGTTACACAACCTGAAACAGCAGAGTCTTTTCACAGGTAAAGTGGCCCAGTTCAGGAGAAGCCTCTTTCATCTTCCATGTTTTCAAGGGATCAGGAGTCATTTATCGTCTCTCCTTCCTCATGGAGATTCCATGACTTTCCATCATGCTCAGTCCTCTCCTGGCCTCAAGAGGGAGTGGCTGTCATTAGCAACCAGCTGGGAGAATGTGTCTTCCTGTGTGCTCTGCTCAGAGACTCAGGGGAGCTGGAGAAGGCTGCTGATGTATCCTCCACCAGTGCAACCTCCAGCCCAGTGGGGGCCTGACTGGTAGGAGGCAATGGGGCCCTGGCCCTGGGCCTGCTCCTTCTCTTGGGCTTGGGCAAATACCTCTGGTTAGTCCTAGGCCTATGCCTACTTGATTCTGTTAACGTATAGCCACAAGACCTGAACTTGAACCTGCCTGGGAAGAGGGGGCACAGTGCAGAGCAGAGGGGCTAGGAATTGTTCAGGTCAAGACCCATGGGAACCATTAGACCACCCTCTGTAAGGAAGACGTCTATCACCCGCATCATACCGTGTGTGATTCCTTTACTGAGCATGAGTGTCTTCAGAGTATTGCTGGCAATACCTGGTGGGAAGGGGGGCACTGCGAACAAGGTGTGATGTTCTGGCCTCTTCTGACCCATGTGACGACTCAGGAGAAGACACAGGTGTCATCCTGAAGCCCCTGAACAAAGCCTTACTGCAGGAGTCCAAGCCAGAGCTGTGCGAGATGGTGCAGACCATCTCAGAGGATCAAAGGGAGTCAGAAGCGGTTAGCCAGGAAAATGGCAGAAGAGGGTGGGTGGGCATGCTCACCACCCCAGGTGGGAGGGCAGCCTCCAAAGTGTGGACATTAGGTACTGAGCCCAAGTAGGCACTGCTTACCCCAGTCCCAGAACTGCCCAATCAGCAGCTGCACATGCCTGCCTTGCATTGCCCAGCCCTGCCCTAAATGGCTGTTTGAGGAGGCAAGAGGCAGTGCAGAGACACCATCACTTTGGGGTCAGACAATGAGCTGCTATGGGGCTGGGTGGCCAAAGCCCTCACTAGAAGACACTTTGTCTTACTCTAATGGCAAGCAGGGCTTCAGAATGAATGTCAAACTGGGGTGTAGCTCAATGGAAAAGGACTTGCCTTAACATCAGGCAAACCCTTGATTTCTCCCCAGAGCACAGTCCTCAAGAATCCAACCTAGTCCAGCAAAGGTCATATGATCAAGCCATGCAAGTGACCACAAAAGCACACTTCTATGAACAGAGCCAGTGTTATGGAAAGATGATTCAGAACAGAATAGAGTCCAGGTGCAGGCCCATAGAGAGCCAGCGAGATCCTAGAGAACACAGGAGAGTTCCACCTCTTCTCTGCCAGTGTGTTTCTCTTTACAATTAGAGGACACTACCCAACATCGTACAAGGATGACAGACCTAGACACAGAGAAAAAGGGGTTCAGAGTCATGCACAGAAAGAGATAGAGAAATGGACAGACACATAAAGACAGAAAGACCGAGAAATAGACACGCTGAGATAGACAAAAACAGACACAAAGGGGGACAGCCTATGATGGAGAACCAAGCCTAATGTGATGGTGCCATTGATCTGTTATCTATATACTGAGTTGAAGAGCTATTCAGATACTTTGCCTAAGTGATCAGCACTGATTACCCTTGCCTGTTATATGCCTTGCTGGCTACCGGCACTCTTCTCCGTGGGTAGGTGGCATGGTTTCCTTCTTCCAGAAAAGGAAGTCAGAAGCCTGGGGATCTTTCTTATGAGGAATGACCAACCAGCAAATGGGCAGAAGTTTGGGGTAGCCAGACAGAGTTGACAGGAAACTCATGGTCAGTGGAGACTGGGGAGAAAGAAGAGCTGCAGGAAAGACAAGTCTTCCTAAGTGCTGGGAGCCCACTGAGTAGGAGGCCCCTGAAATGAATGTTGTGCAGGGGGCCTGAACCACACCTGCCCCATGGGTCTTTCTTAGTATGACAGTGCTCTCATGCGGTGCTGTGCATTCTGGAAGGTCTGCTGAATGGGGTGAAATCGATTTTAAAACACATGTGCCAGCCCTGAAGCTGATACAAATATAATATTCAATACTGTTTCTACTGGAGTCTGGTCGTTGTGGTTGTATTCCTGGATCTCAAGTATGAAGGACATACACTCCGATGTGAAAAAGGAATTTTACAGGATGATGGTGGACTTTAAGCAGAAGTAGGGAATGAACCCCACCACCCTTGTCCACCCAAGGAAGGAAGGGCCTGTCCACATGCACACAGCAGCTAGTGTTCACTTTACTTGCAATAAACAGGGTATGTAAGGCAATCACATTTGTAACCCCAATGACAGAAGAGAAAGTGTGAAGCCCCAGTCTTGCCAGGGAAATGGCAGCACCCTGAGGGCTGCCCAGGAACGTGGGTGGGTCTGAGAAGCCACAGCTTGTGGCCTCTGCAAGGAGTCACCAATGGAGTGGTTCATGCAGAGATACTATGGCGAATCCCACATCTCCCAACTTTAGGATATCATAAATACCTAAGACTAAGTACATCTCAAGGATTTCCTCACAGATGCTCTCCTAGGATATGTCTTATACCAAAGTTGTGAAAAAATAGGACCACAGGAAGTAGAGATAAAGGCCAGCATAGTTTGAACTATAATAGAGTACCATAGTCTATGAACCTGCACTTCAACAACAGTTTGATTCATGGAGTTTATAGGGATCAGCTTAGAAATCAAACCTGACTGAGTTAAAGAGGAAATGAGTTTTGTGAATGGACAAAGGAAGTTCATCAATTACACAGTATTGAGAACAGACCATAAAAAGAAAGTGGATAAGGTATATATACATAATGGAATTCTATGCCTCCATCAGAAAAAATGACATTGCCCCATTTGTTAGGAAATGGAAAGATTTGGAAAAAATTATAGTAAGTGAAGTAAGTCAAGCCCAAAGAAACATAGGTCCCATGGTTTCCCTTATTTGCAATAACTAGTATATGTCTGAGTCAAGTAGAAAAGGTCAGGTAAGTTGATATTAGGGAAATGAACCCTAAGATATGTATTTGAATGTTTTTTTTCTTTCATGGGATTGTTTATAACACATTTATATGATCATTTCTTTGTTGCTTTGTATGTCCCTCCCCCACGGTATAACCCCTGCTTTTACTGTATTTGATGTTGGTATAATTTGTGGAGGGGAAGGGAAAAAAACAAATCCTTTAAATAGGGATATAGGTGGACCCATTGCAACAATGAGATGTACAAGTTGTTATGTCAAAAACGAACTTTAGAACTTTGGTGGGGAGGGGGTGAGGAAGATTGGGTAGGAGAGCAGGGGAGGGGGAAGGATAGGAAGGAATGGGAAGGGGAAACAAAAGAGGAGGCTACAATGTTTGATAAGAAATGTACTCATTATCTTGCCCATGTGAGTGTAACCCCTCTGTATAATATTTTCACAATAACAATAAATAAATAAATAAGTAAATAAATAAAGATAAATAAATAAATAAATAAATAAATAAGAAAAAAGAAAGTGGAAAAAATCATTAATTCAGGGCCACTGTGAAAATCACATCCTAGACTCAGACTGAGAAAGGAACTGCTGTACTCTACAAAATCTGTGCACTGAAAACTTAGCTGTCACGGACAATGAGCACAAAGATCCATCACTCGACATAACCCTCACAGACCAGAAAAATGGGCACTACCACCTCCAGGAATAACTGTCCACATATTCTTTATCTCTGAAGATTCGCAATGCGAGGTACATATTCTTTCTACCATGGAAATTGGGAGAGCAACATCAGTTCTTCCATTTTATGGAATTTCTTATAAAATGGTGAAAAGGGGCACCCTAGCATTGTCATCTCCATAGGGCAAGACTCTGTGGGTGCCGAGAACTAAAGACCACCCCAACTCTTTAACTCATGGGTCTTTGAATGACCCATTGAGGGTATACCATAAAGTCTATTGTCTCAGCATGCTGTTGGTTATTTCTGGTCATGGAGAATAGGTTCAAAATCCAGTGTTTTCCAACCAATTAAAATGCCAAGAAAACATCCGATTCATGAGCACTGGATCAAAAGAAGAGAAAGAGAGGAGGATCACCCAGGACATGTGGGAGAAAGATACAAGTATGAGTTAATTTAATTCTTTTGTCCAGATGAGGGTTCTCAGACAAGATGTGAGTGCTTAGATGATGAAGTTGAAATGTAGCTAAAAATATGACAAATTACATATGGTACTGGAGGCATAGTTTGGAAGGTAAGTCTTAATTAAAATGTGTACCCTTCAAATGTATTTGAGCAGGTCTATTCCCTTAGGTCTTTGCTTATAACTGTCTAATATTGCTTCTAAGGAAGAAGAATCTCTGCACTTATAAAATGACAACACAAAGAATACATTCCAATTTTGACTTCCTCATTTTTCCAAAAACACGTTTCACACCCAATATTTTCCTTCTGCATTACCCTAATAACTTCGACTTTATTTTTTGCGTCTCTGCCTTATTTTCTTTGTCTGTTACAAGATGATACTTCATTTATTGACCTCTTCTAGCCTTTGTAATGTGATTAGGCTCAATTCTTAGTGCTATAGCCTTTTCTTAAAATTTCCCTCTCCCATTCACAAATTCCTCCAGTGGAGAGATGGGCAGGGGGCACCGTAGTAGTCCTACACTTCTTCACAGGTTCACTTCCTCCATTTTCAGCTGACAGGAGGCAACCATGCTCTGAAAAGATTCAAAGGGAAAATCGAGACATTCTGAATGTGTAAAGTTTAAATTCTTCAGAATAGGGAGAAATTAAACACTAAAATAATATTGCATGTGGAGTCAGCTCATGTTTTATATTTCTTGAGGCCATGGTGGCTCACTTTTGTAATCCTACCTGCTTGGGAGATAAAGAGGAGAAAGCTCACAGCTTGAGGATAAATGGTTCAGATAACAAGTCCCATGACCTCAATTCCATCAATGGTTAGGTGAGAGACATGCACCTGCCATCCCCATGTACATGGAAGCTGAGACTGAGAGAACTGCACTTCTAGGCCAGACAAGGAAACAATCCACAAAACCCCCATCTCAACAGGAAAGCCTAGCATGGTGGTGTGTGCCTGCCATCCTAGCTACAAGGGATGGATCTTAAATAGGGGAGTGTGATCAAGCTGAACAAGGAAACAAGTCAGACTCTATCTCAAAATAGATGGAAGCAAACTGGGTTGGAAGGGTAGCTCAAGAATTCAAGTGGTAGAGAGCCTATCCAGCAAGCAGGGAATCTTGAGCTTAAATATAAGGAAAGGTTGGGGTTCAAACCTCAGCAAAACCAAACAACAAATAAGCACACAGTTGTCTACATGAGGGCTGGTCTCAGCAGCAGTGTCTGTACTATGTGTTTGCATTCTCTAGACAAATTTCATACCAAGATGAACATGGCTCAATACGGTCATGGAGGCACTAGGGGGAGAAAGGATTGACCTACAGAGAAAAAGGAAAATGAATCCCAGAAGGGAAGCAATATGAAGAAAGGAAATAATTCCCTAATTGCAGAGTAACCGACAAAGGATCAGTGGCTTCCTAAGAGTTTCCAGTTCCCCATTCTATTCCAGTTCTAGATCCTTCCTCACCGTATTTTCAAACATTCAAAATTGCTTTGAAAATCCTTCCCACTGACTTTTCTTGAGACTGTAGTAATTCAGTCCTCTGGTGGTTCTCCCTTCACTATTGATACCTTAGCATTGATTCTCTGACTTGCTTTAACACTATTTGAGGGTCATTAAAAATATTTCAGCACCAGTAAAATCTATAGTCCATGGACCTAATCCTTGAATTCCAAGTTTTCCACAGTCTCTCATCTTTTCTTTGTTTTTGTTTTTTTTTTATTTTTATTTGTGAACATACTCTACAGAGGGGTTAAAATTACATGGGCAGGATAATGCGTACATTTCTTACCAAGCATTGCAGCCTCCTCCTTTTGTTTGCCCTTCACATCCCTTCCCAGCCTCCCCCCTCCCCCCAATCCCAATCCTTCTCCTTCCCCACCTTCCCCCCCCACACCCGCACCGACGTTGTAAAGCTCGTTTTGGACATGACAACTTTTACTTCTCATTGTTGCAACAGGTCCACCTGTATCCTTAAACAACTGGTTTTTCCCCATCTCCTCCTCAAGTTATACTGACATCAAATATAGTGAAAGCAGGGGTCACAATCTCTCATCTTGTTCCATACCAGGAACCCTTTCTGCGGTCTAGTTTAGATATCACCAATAATTGCACCAACTGGGGAGATTACGTTAAATGTTTCACTTTTCACCACCTTCTCTCCTTCCAGTTTACTTAATCTAGTTCTCACATTTCTGCTATTCTGCGACTAATACTATGAAAGATATTTCTTGTCCCCTTGAATCATTTTTACATCATCATCTACTTTGCTCTTTCTACCCTTGATGAATATTAGTTTTATAGTCCAAGTTACACACCACCTTGTTATTAAGAATCCCCAATTGTTTTCCCTCATTTCAATTCCTTAAGCAAAAATCTCATCTCTAAGTCTAGTGTTTTTCTTTTTGTAAATTTTTTATTTTATTTTTAATTGCAAAGGTGATGTACACATAAGATACAGCTACAGAAGTTAGGTAATGAGTTCATTTCTTTTTGAACAGTGTCACATCTTCCCTCATTTCTCTAACTTATGGGTACACATCAGTACATTAGTACTAGAGATTATCAACCAACTCAGTTTGGTTTAACTAACATTAAACTTGAGAACAACATGAACAAGTGAGCACTGGCTATTATCAGACAATCCCTCACCATGCCTAGTCTTTTACTTCCTGCTGATAGAAAGTAATGGTTTCCTACAACTAGAAAACCAATCTTCTCTAAGTAGATTCCATCCCATCCACCCACAAACAAGGCAGAACCTCAGAGCCACCTCCTTCCCATCAGACAGAGACTTAGGAGTCCAAACACCTGATGGCCTAGCAGGAAACATCTGCCAAGGGGATCCCCAGGAATGGAGTTGAGGGGGTTGGGAGGCCGAGAGGGACACAATGTCAGTTGCAGGGTCACATGTGGGTGTGTGGAGGAAGTGTGCTTATGAACCCAAATGTAGAGATTTCCTGAGGGTGATCACCACTGCCCCCCAGGCCTGCCAGGGGACATTGCCCTGTGGGGTTGGAGTTATCCTGGCCAGTGGTGCTCAAGGGCTATGCCAGTACAAGGCATGAACAAGGGACTCTGAAGAGTTCTGGTCAGAAGGGCTCAAGTGAAGAGCTGTAGAGAGAGGATATCACAATGGCTCACAGGACTTAGCCCCCTGGTCCTTCTAGACACCACAATCCACAAAAGGCGCAGCTAGTGCACACGGTGGATTGTATGTATGGCAAAATTGTTTGGTTGTTGTTGGCAAATGAGTTGAGGCTCAGGCCTGAGTGAAGGGTGGAGAAAGTGTTTGGAACACATGAGTCAACACAGAGTGTGCCCTGGTTTGAGCTGCCACTTCTGGAGATGGTGAGAAGGAACTCCACAGGTGACATGGGACAGACATAATGAAAATAGACTCTGCCTAACAGGATGTCCAGTATGTGAGTAGCCAAGGTCCATCTAGGGGCAGGAAAGTAGAAGACAAAATCCCCTGGGAGGCCTGAGCTCTGGCACTCCGTTCAGTCTCAAGGCCATCCTAAGAGCTCGGTCCTATGCCCAACTGACCAGCTGCTGGCCACAGTTGCCTGACCACTGAGCAGTGTGCACATACCCCAGTTGGGATTTCAAGTCCTTCAAGGGAGGGCAGTTGGCCCATCTGAAGCCGGGCTTTCCTAAGACAAGCAACTTCTGGCCCAACAAGGCCTTGTCACCTGATGTTGTGGTCTCTCTCTTAGCATCACAGGTGTTAGACAACACCTTTTCTGATCCTGACCTGATGCCAGCTGCTCAGCCATCCACTGAACACTGGTCCTACTCGTATATGCACATGTGTTGCCCTGGCTAGAGGAGGGCCTGGTTTGAAGTCCAGAAGGAAGACGGACCCCATTCTAATTCCATTGCCCTCTGTATTTGAAGGAAAATCACAAATGATGAAATGGATTAGGGTGAGTGTCAGCTCTCCAGACAAGACAGGATGGGTTGGGTCCAACAAGGTGGTACAGTAAGGCCTGTGATGTCTACATGGGTACAATGGGAAGAAAGAGAGGTCTCACCTCAGCCAGGGTGAGGTGTGAGGGGACAGCTAGAAGAGCCCCCAGGACTGAGTGTGAGGACACAGCTGTGAGACTCCACAGAAGTCTGGGCAACTCAGTGAACTGTTGGTGAGCAGAGCTGGTAGAGGAGATGGGTCCCTCCCCAGCCAGCAGAGCCCAGCCCGGGCCAGCCCTGCCCTGTCACTGCCCTTGTGCTCTCTGTGGACAGGAAAATGAGATCATTGAACACTTGAAACATCTACAACTCACTTGCAGCTGTTACATCAAAACAGAAGAAAATTTTCTGGCCTGGGGAAATTTAGGGAGGATGTCAGGTTTGTGGGCAGACACTGGCTGAAGGAGAGAGGAAACCCATAGAATGCGGTCCAAAGGTCCTGAAGTTTGTCCCTGGGTGAATGGGAATAGACAGAGTCTCTGGGCCTTAGCTTCCTCCCCTTGCTTGTGAATGGGATTCATCCCTCAGATAGGGATCCGGATTGGGGGATCCGGGATTGTCCAAGACCCTACTCTGGAGCAGCATGCTAGCAAGATATTGGAGAGCAAGATCTGGGCGTGTGCTTGGGAAGATCCCTCCAGTAAGCTAGTAAGGCTAGAGCAGGGGCCTTCAGAGAGAATCACAAGGATTTCCCGAGAGAGAGAGAGAGAGAGCATCGGCTGTCTCAGACACAGGGAGGGGAGCCTGCTTAGTAGGCTGCAATCTCAACGATACTGTGGTTGGACAACCCATTCAAAAGCCACCTGGATGTGTCATTCAATTGCTAGTTTCAGATCTCTCCAATTTGTTGATGTAGGAGCTCAGAGCTATAAACTTGCCTCTGAGTACTGCCTTTGCTGTGTCCCAGAGGAGCTGGTAATTTGTGTGTTCATTTTTGTTGAATAGCATGAACATTTGAAGTTCCTTTCTGATCTCTTCCATGACCCACTCTTGATTCAGCAGTGTGTTGTTCAGCCTCCATGTGATACCGGACTTTCTTTGGTGGCTTTTGGTGTTGAGTTCTAATTTTATTCCCTTGTGGTCACAGAGAATGCAAGGTATAACTTCAATGTTTCTGAATTTAGACAAGTTTGCTTTGTGGCCTGAAATGTGGTCTATTTTAGAAAACGTTCCATGTGCTGCTGAGAAAAACGTGTGTTCTGATGCTGCTGGGTGAAATGTTCGGTAGATGTCTGTTAAGTCTAGTTGATCTATGCAGCTGTTTAGATCTGCGGTTTCTCTGTTGAGTTTTTGCCGAGTTGATCTACCTAGTGGGGAGAGTGGTGTGTTAAAATCCCCAACAATTAATGTCTTTGGATCTATATGGGATTTGAGGGAAAGTAGTGTTTCTTTGATAAATTTGCGTGCTCCATTGTTTGGCGAATAGATGTTTAGAATTGTAATATCCTCCTGAAGGAGAGATCCTTTAATTAGTATGTAGCGACCTTCTTTATCTCTTCTCACGAATTTTAATTTGAAGTCTATTTTATCTGATATTAGGATTGCAACTCCCGCCTGTTTATGGGGGCCGTTTGCTTGGTAGATTTTGTTGCAGCCTTTAACATTGAAAATGTGTTTGTTTTTATGGGCAAGATGTGACTCCTGCAGGCAGCAGATAGAAGGGTCTTGGTTTTTAACCCAACTAGACAGTCTATGTCGCTTAATTGGAGAGTTCAGTCCATTAACGTTAAGAGATAGGACTGAGAGGTATTTGGGAGTTCCTGCCATGTTATCCACCTTCTTGGGGACTGCGAAAACTGGGTTCTTCCTATGGTTCTTGGATTCTCAGTTTGGGTGCAGTTTCTTGGCCTTTGTTGCGGTCTTGTTGGTTTTCTATGTGTAGGACATCTTTAAGAATCTTTTGTAGGGCTGGTTTGGTGGAGATGTATTGTTTCAATTTTTCTTTGCTATGGAAGGTTTTTATTTGGCCTTCAGTTATGAAGGAGAGTTTAGCTGGGTACAGTATTCTTGGTTGATAGTTGTTTGTTTTTAGGGCATGGCATACGTCATTCCAGGCTCTTCTTGCTTTGATTGTCTCTGCTGAGCAATCTGAGGTGATTCTAATTGGTTTCCCTTTATAGGTGATTAACCTTTTCTCCTTGACAGCTTTAAGGATCTTTTCCTTGGTCTGAGTTGATCCTGTGTGGATTATAATGTGCCGGTGGGATGTCCTATTCTGGTCTGGTCTATTTGGGGTTCTAAAAGCTTCTTGTATCTGAATAGGCCTATCTTTTTGTATGTTTGGGAAGTTCTCTGCTAGCATCCTGTTAAACAAATTTCCTAGACCATTAACTTCTGTTTCTAGGTGCTCCTCTACACACATTATCCTTAGATTAGGCCTTCTGATGGTGTCTTCCAGGTGTTGGATAGATCTATCATATTTCTTGGACTTGTCTTGGATGGTTGTATGTTCTTTCTCTATAATATCTAGGCTGTCTTCAATCCCTGAGATTCGATCTTCTGCATGGTCTAACCTGCTGTCAAGACTCTCTACTTTGTTTTTTATCTCTTCCTTCTATTTGGTCAGCTTTGATGGCTTCAAGTTCTTTGTTGAAGCTCTGTTTTAGGTCTTGTATGAATTTCTTTACTTCCTTAATTTGGTGTTCAGTGTTTGTTCTCAAATCACTTCGTTGATTGGTTATGGTTTCTTTGGACTCCCATTCCTTCTGTTGGGTTCCATTCAGCATTCCCTTTGTGATCTCCCTGACTTCCTTCAGCTCTTTGTTAATGGATTCCATGAATGCCTTTAGTGATCTTTGTGTATTCTCTACCTGGTCTCTCAATTTCTGAGTTACTCTTTGATTAGCTTCCTCCCGTCTGTGGGATTCCTGCAGTTCTCTTTCTTCCCGTTCGTGGGATTCCTGCAGTTCTCTTTGAGTGTTCTCAGCCTGCTCACGCCATTGCTCCCTTTCTCTTTGAGTATTCTCAAGTTGTTCATGCAAATCCTGTATCAGTTTTTGAGTAGCTTCCTTACGCTTATTATATTCCTGTATAAAGTTTGGGGATGCCTCCTCTCTCTCCCTATCACGCTCATACAGAGTCCTTTGTAAGTTTTCAAACTTCTCATTTATCATGTTTGCCACCAGTGTTTGTAGGGCTATTTGGGAACTCTCCTCTGGTTGTTAATTATCTGATCTGACCCCTGATTATCAAGATTGGGAATTGAGATACCCGGATTTGCCATTTTTCTTGTGTTTTTCCGGCTTACTCTGCCCATTTGAGATGAAAATACACCAGTCTGTGGGCTTTCTATTGATCTTGCTAGCTATGTCATTTGCCCTGCAGAAGCTCTGCAACCTTATGCAATCCCATTTGTCCAACCTTTCTTTGATTTGTTGTGTTTCCGGGTCTCTATTCAGAAAATTCCGCCTGAGCCAAGGAGACCTAGGGTTTCTCCTATTCCATCCTGTAATGTTTTCAGAGTGTCTGCTTTGAGTTCAAGGTCTTTGATCCATTTGGAGTTGATTCTGCTGCAGGGTGATATATAAGGATCTAGCTTTAGTTTTCTACATGTAGTTAACCAATTTTGCCAGCACCATTTACTGAAGAGGCGGTCTTTCTTCCATTCTATTGTTTTAGCTTCCTTATCGAAGATTAGATGGCTATAAGTCTGTAGGTTCATTTCTGGGTTTTCAATTCTATTCCATTGGTCCAGAGGTCTGTTCTTATGCCAATACCAAGCTGTTTTGATTACTATGGCTTTATAGTAGAGTTTGAAATTTGGTATTGATATTCCTCCAGCAGTGTTCTTTGCGTTGAGAAGTGTTTTTGCTATTCGGGGTCTTTTATTGTTCCATATGAATTTTTGGATTGCCTCTTCTATTTCCTTGAAGAACGAAGGTGGAATTTTGACAGGTATTGCGTTGAATTTGTAGATAGCCTTGGGAAGTATTGCCATTTTCACGATGTTGATCTTGCCAATCTAGGAGCATGGGAGGTTTTGCCATTTTTTAAGTTCTGTGTTGATTTCCTTTTTCAAGTTTTTAAAGTTTTCATCACAGAGGTCCTTGAAGTCAAAGCAGACACTCTGAAAACATTACAGGATGGAATAGGAGAAACCCTAGGTCTTCCTGGCTCAGGCCGAAATTTTTTAAATAGAGACCTGGAAACACAACAAATCAAAGAAAGGTTGTACAAATGGGATTGCATAAAGTTGCAGAGCTTTTGCAGGGCAAATGACAAAGCTAGCAAGATCAATAGAAAGCCCACCGATTGGGAGAAGATCTTTACTAGCCATACAACGGACAAGGGTCTCATATCTAAAATATACTTGGAACTCAAAAAATTAAACCCCCCAACAACAAATCCTCAAAGAAACAACTGCCCAATAAATAAGTGGGCAAAAGACTTAAAGAGAAACTTCTCTGAAGAAGAAAGAAGGATGGCCAATAGACAAATGAAGAAATGTTCAACATCCCTAGCCATAATAGAAATGTAAATCAAAACCACATTGAGATATCACCTCACCCCAGTTAGAAAGGCAAAAATCAAGAACTCTAACAACAACAGATGCTGGAGGGGATGTGGACAGAAAGGAACCTTACTTCATTGTTGTTGGGAATGTAAACTTGTGCAAACACTTTGGAAAGCAGTATGGAGGTTCCTCAAAAGACTTCACATAGATCTCCCCTATGACCCAGCAATCCCACTTTTGGGCATTTACCCTAATGTTTACAAACAAGACCACACTAAAGCTACCAGCACAACTATGTTTATTGCAGCATTATTTACCATAGCTAAGATATGGAACCAACCCAGATGCCCCTCAGTAGATGGATGGATCAAGAAAATGTGGCATATATACACAATGGAATTCTATGCCTCCATCAGAAAGAATGACATTACCCCATTTGTTAGGAAATGGAAAGGCTTCGAAAAATTTATATTAAGTGAAGTAAGCCAGGCCCAAAGAAACATAGGTCCCATGGTTTCCCTTATTTCCAATATCTAGTATAGGTATGAGTCGAGCGGAAAAGTTCAGATAATGTGATGATTGGGGTTCGTTTGAACCCTTAAATATGTATTTTAATGTTTTCGTTTCTTTCATGCATGTGTTTGTAACGCATTTATAAGATTATTTCTTTGTTGCTTTGTATGTCCCTCCCCCACAGTGTAACCCCCGCTTTCACTATATTTGATGTCAGTATAACATGTGGAGGAGATGGGGACAAACAAGTCGTTTAAGGATTCAGGTCGACCTGTTACAACAATGAGAAGTACAAAATTTCATGTCAAAACCAGCTTTACAATGTCAGTGTGGGGGGGGGGGAATGATTGGGTGGGGGGGAGGGGGGAGGCTGTGAAGGGAGGTGAAGGGTAAACAAAGGAGGAGGCTGCAATGCTTGGTAAGAAATGTATGCATTATCCTGCCCATGTAATTGTAACCCCTCTGTACAGTATGTTCTCAAATAAAATAAAATAAAAAAACAAAATCCAAGATTTTATAAAGTCCCTTATAACAACACAAGAAGACAACTTTACTGTATTTGGAAAAATATTAAAATTAACAAATACCTCAATAGTTAAAAAAAAAAAAAAGAAAATAGCACCAGTTTTTTGCTAGTACACTATCTTAAGGCAACCATCAACCAACGTTTGCATTTATACAGTCAATAGTCTACAGATACAATCTAGTTCAACAGATACATCTATTCAACATCAAACAACTATATGTTAATGGGTTTCGAACCGCAGAGAAGAATTTGGAAAACCAGAAATTTTTAGGGTTAGGGAGAGATGTGGGTAAAAAATAGGAATAGATTGGTGTGGGGAGGCACAGGGAGAGTTAACTATGTCCTAATCTCAATGCAGGAAATAGGTTGGGTAGGATGCAAGTAGAGAGAGAGAGAGAAAAGGAAGAAAGGGAAAAGGAAATGAAAAGAGACCAGAAAAATAGAAACGTAAAAATTAATATTATTATGGAGATTAAAAGACCATCTATTTAGAGAGGAATGTGAGTATATTAATAGAAGGGTAGGGACATAGAGGAGAAGTGAAAACCTTAAAAAAATGTTTAAAATACTATATAGGTATAAAGAGGTAGTACTGCTATTAATGAATTTAAGTCTCAGAGGTTTTGAATTGAGTAATAAATTTGTGGATTAAGTGTGTACACAATGGGGGATAGGGTCTACTAGTTAACTACGGGTTTATCTGAGGATGTGCAGGAAAAGAGTTAAGTCACATACAGAAGATCAAAAGAGAGGAAAAGGTGAAAAGGATTAGAAAGGGAGAGAAAAAGATCAGAAGTTCAGTAGAGCTAGACACAAAAACAAAAAGATAGTTAAGAAAGAAAGAAAAAGAGAAAGAAGACAAGAAAAGAAAGAAAAACGCACATTCATGTATTCCTAAAATAAAAATTATAAGAGGAAAAAAAAGTTACTGGAAAACAATTATTTTTTCAAAAAAGGCAAAAATTAAAGATTAATAAAATTTTTAGAAAAGGAAAAAAATTATATATATAAGGTACCAAAAAAAAGGAAAAAAAGAGAGAAAAAAAAGAAAAGAAGAGGAAGAGAAGAAAAAATAAAAAAAAGTTCTTTGATTTTTTTTTTGATTTTTTGGGAGGGGTGGGAAGAATCCTGTATCTCCCTTTTGTCTGTAACCAGCCTCTTGTTGGAGTCTCTGGTCAGCTTGAGGTCCTGTGGCTTGATTGGTTTCTTAAGTCAGTTTGTTGGAACAGGCAGAAAAATGCTCTGCTTTACCCAAGATTTTGAGATCCCCCTCCCAGATTAGTTTACTGGGAGGGTGATCTGCTTTGAGAATCACAAAAGAGGGGGATGCAGTGGTAAGGCTAGGTTCTGGGTAGAGTTGAGGCCTTTCAACAATCAGTAGCTTTTTTCTGGGGCTATTTTGTGGAGAAAAAAAAAAAAAACTCACAGAGCCCAGCCTGGAGCCATTCTCAGGGTTTCTGTTTTTCAATTGATTGTTGAGGCTGCTAGAGGGAGGGGCAGCCTCTGGCTCTGGTTACCCAGTGAAGAAAGCCACTCCAATGGCTGGTGCCTGAGCTGGATGACTTTTCCCTGGATGGAGCCGAGTCTGGCAGGTCACTTCGCCGCCGTTAAGTTCTTGTGACCTGCTAAATGACTCGTTTTATTCCAAGGCCTGGGTTGGAGCTGGCAGCTCCTCCGAGCTTTGTCGGTATCCAAGATGGAGATCACCAGTGCTGGTGGGGGATGGGTGGCCTTCCCTCCTCTGCTCCCTGAGAAGGAGTGAGGACGTTGGGCTTCTACTCACGTCGAGTCTTGGATCCTGGGTCGTCTCTGGTCTGCGAACTGCAGGATGAAGATGTCCGCTCCTTGTCGGTTCTTGCTGGTGTTGAGTAGAATCCGCTCGCCCGCTGTGTCTGGCTCCTTCGTCCTGGATTGTCTCTAACTTACTCTTATTAGAAATTGTCAAATAAGTGTATTTGGTTTAACTACTGTTAAAATTGTGAACAAAATATTCAAGTGATTTTGAGGCATTTATAATGTACTATGTGATTTTTTTGGTTTCTTTGTATGTTCCTCCCCCATGGTAGAATCCCTGTTTTCACTGTATTTGATTCCAATGCCCTGCATCTTGCATATATATTTCTCTAAGTTGTGGATGGGAAGGGAAAAAACAAAATGCTTAAATAGTGATATACACTGACCCATTGTAAATTGAGATGTACAAGACACTATGTTGAAAATGAACTTTACAACTTGGAAGGGGGTGGTATAGGAGTAGTTAGGGAGGTGGGAATTAAGGGATGGTCGGGGAATAACAAAGGAGGAATGTACAATGCTCAATAGGAAATGTACTCATTGCCTTACTCATGTAACTGTAACCCCTGTAAAGAATTGTCACAATATAAAACATACTTAAAAAGAAAAAAGAAAAACATATTCAAGTGAACACTCAACATTAACAGGCCAACAAAGCAAACTTGTCTAAATTCAGAAACATTGAAGTTATACCCTGCATTCTCTCTGACCACAAGGGAATAAAATTAGAACTCAACACCAAAAGCCACCAAAGAAAGTCCGGTATCACATGGAGGCTAAACAACACACTGCTGAATCAAGAGTGGGTCATGGAAGAGATTAGAAAGGAAATTCAAATGTTCATGCTATTCAACAAAAATGAACACACAAATTACCAGCTCCTCTGAGACACAGCAAAGGCAGTACTCAGAGGCAAGTTTATAGCTCTGAGCTCCTACATCAACAAATTGGAGAGATCTGAAACTAACAATTTAATGACACATCTAAACCTCCTTGAAAAAGAGCAGCAAGATAAACCCCAATTCAGTAGACGGAAAGAAATGATCAAAATTAAATCAGAATTAAATGAATTAGAATCCAAAAAAACTATAGAAAGAATCAACAAAACAAAGAGTTGGTTCTTTGAAAAACTTAACAAAATTCACAGACCCTTAGCAAATCTTATCAGAAAAAGAAGAGAACACACCCAAATTAATAAAATCAGAGATGAGAATGGAAACATCACCATGGAAACAACCAAGATTCAGAACATTATAAGGGAATACTTCTCAAAACTTTACGCTAATAAGTTTGAGAACTTGACAGAAATGGACCTCTTCCTAGCAAATATTGACATGCCAAAACTAAACCAAGATGAGTTAAACTATCTTAACAGGCCCATATCAAGCATTGAAATAGAAACAGCAATACGAGACCTCCCAGCTAAGAAAAGTCCAGGACCAGATGGTTTTACAGCAGAATTTTACAAGGCCCTCAAAGCAGAGCTCACACCAATTCTCCTCCAACTCTTCAATGAAATTGAAAGAGAAAGCTCACTACCGAACACATTCTATGAAGCCATCATAACCCTCATCCCAAAACCGAGCAGGGACTCATCAAAGAAAGAGAACTATAGACCCATTTCTTTGATGAACATTGATGCAAAACTTCTCAACAAAATTTTGGCCAGTCGACTTCAACAATTCATCCAAAAAATCATACACCACGATCAAACAGGATTCATTTCAGGGATGCAAAGTTGGTTCAATATACGCAAATCAATTAATATTATTCATCACATCAACAGGAGCAAGAACAAGAACCACAAGGTTATCTCAATAGACGCAGAAAAAGCATTCGACAAGATCCAACACCCCTTTATGAAGGTTTTGGAAAAATTAGGAATCCATGGAACATTCCTCAATACAATAAAGGCTGTATATGACAAACCTACAGCCAGCATTATACTCAATGGTGAAAACCTAAAGCCATTTCCTCTTAACTCAGGAACAAGACAAGGATGCCCACTATCTCCACTTCTCTTCAATCTAGTATTAGAATGCCTAGCTACAGCAATAAGACAAGATGCAGACATAAAGGGGATCCAAATAGGGAAAGAAGAAATATAACTCTCCCTCTTTGCAGATGACATGATCTTGTATTTAAAGAATCCCATAGAATCCACTCCCAAATTACTCAAGCTGATTCAAAACTTTGGCAAAGTAGCAGGTTATAAAATTAACCCCCAAAAATCAATGGCTTTTCTGTATGCCAACAATGAGAAAAGTGTGGCTGAAATTAGGACAGCAACTCCATTTGTAATAGCCCCACAAAAAATAAAATACCTAGGAATTAACTTAACTAAAGAAGTGAAGGACCTCTATGATGAAAACTTTAAAATCCTGAAAAAGGAAATCAACACAGAACTTAAAAAATGGCAAAACCTCCCATGCTCCTGGATTGGCAAGATTAACATCGTGAAAATGGCAATACTTCCCAAGGCTATCTACAAATTCAACGCAATACCTATCAAATTTCCACCCTCATTCTTCAAGGAAATAGAAGAGGCAATCCAAAAATTCATATGGAACAATAAAAGACCCCGAATAGCAAAAACACTTCTCAACGCAAAGAACACTGCTGGAGGAATATCAATACCAAATTTCAAACTCTACTATAAAGCCATAGTAATCAAAACAGCTTGGTATTGGCATAAGAACAGACCTCTGGACCAATGGAATAGAATTGAAAACCCAGAAATGAACCTACAGACCTATAGCCATCTAATCTTCGATAAGGAAGCTAAAACAATAGAATGGAAGAAAGACAGCCTCTTCAGTAAATGGTGCTGGCAAAATTGGTTAACTACATGTAGAAAACTAAAGCTAGATCCTTATATATCACCCTGCAGCAGAATCAACTCCAAATGGATCAAAGACCTTGAAGTCAAAGCAGACACTCTGAAACCATTACAGGATGGAATAGGAGAAACCCTAGGTCTCCTTGGCTCAGGCCGAAATTTTCTGAATAGAGACCCGGAAACACAACAAATCAAAGAAAGGTTGGACAAATGGGATTGCATAAGGTTGCAGAGCTTCTGCAGGGCAAATGACATAGCTAGCAAGATCAATAGAAAGCCCACCGATTGGGAGAAGATCTTTACTAGCCATACAACGGACAAGGGTCTCATATCTAAAATATACTTGGAACTCAAAAAATTAAACCACCCAACAACAAATCCTCAAAGAAACAACTGCCCAATAAATAAGTGGGCGAAAGACTTAAAGAGAAGCTTCTCTGAAGAAGAAAGAAGGATGGCCAATAGACACATGAAGAAATGTTCAACATCCCTAGCCATAAAAGAAATGCAAATCAAAACAACAATGAGATATCACCTCACTCCAGTTAGAAAGGCAAAAATCAAGAACTCTAACAACAACAGATGCTGGAGGGGATGTGGACAGAAAGGAACCTTACTTCATTGTTGGTGGGAATGTAAACTAGTTCAACCACTTTGGAAAGCAGTATGGAGGTTCCTCAAAAGACTTCACATAGATCTCCCCTATGATCCAGCAATCGCACTTTTGGGCATTTACCCAAATGTACACAAACAAGACCACACTAAAGCTACCAGCACAACTATGTTTATTGCAGCATTATTTACCATAGCTAAGATATGGAACCAACCCAGATGTCCTTCAGTAGATGAATGGATCAAGAAAATATGGTATATATACACAATGGAATTCTATGCCTCCATCAGAAAGAATGACATTTCCCCATTTGTTAGGAAATGGAAAGGTTTGGAAAAAATTATATTAAGTGAAGTAAGCCAGGCCCAAAGAAACATAGGTCCCATGGTTTCCCTTATTTGCAATATCTATTATAGGTATGAGTCAAGCAGAAAAGGTCAGATAATGTGATATTAGGAAAACGAACCCTTAAATATGTATTTTAATGTTTTCGTTTCTTTCATGCATGTGTTTCTAACGCATTTATAATATTATTTCTTTGTTGCTTTGTATGTCCCTCCCCCACAGTGTAACCCCCGCTTTCACTTTATTTGATGTCAGTATAACATGTGGAGGAGATGGGGACAAACAAGTCGTTTAAGGATACAGGTGGACCTGTTGCAACAAGGAGAATTACACAATGTCATGTCAAAGCAAGCTTTACAATGTCGTTGTGTGGGGGGAAGGGGGTATGATTGGGTGTGGGGGAGGAGGGAGGCTGTGAAGGGAGGTGAAGGGTAAACAAAGGAGGAGGCTGCAATGCTTGGTAAGAAATGTATGCATTATCCTGCCCATGTAATTGTAACCCCTCTGTACAGTATGTTCTCAAATAAAATTAAATTAAATTAAAAAAAAAAAACATTAACAGGCCTCCCTCACCGTCCCGTAGTCCTTTAATTTCTGATGATAGTACATGTCTTCCTACAACTGTGAAACCACTCTCAACACACTTGGTGGATGCCATCTTATCTTCCCACAATGAAGGGAGTATCTCAGTGACATGTGCCAATTCCTGCCATAGGTGACACAGAGCATTAGGAGCCTGAACACCTGATGACCTAGCAGGACCCACCTCCCTTGGAGATAGCCAGCAATCGGAGCTGAGGGGGATGGAGCACCAGAGAAACACAATGTCATGTCTGTTAGTCAGCAAATGCCCCTCACAGACCTAAGCTCTGCCCTGGCTGGCAGGTGTGGCACCACCTATCCAGCTGATACTAATTCCTACTCCCAATTACTTGACCAGTCTGGAGGCTTAGATTCCTCTGTTTAGGCAACCAGGCCTCCATGCAGGCTTCAGGGCCCATCAAGCCTGGCCCACTATCTAACCCTTACCATGAGAGCCTTCCATTTCTGAGGAAACCCAAGGGACAATGACAACTTTACACATGTGGGGATTGAATTCTGGGCCTGGGCGCTGTACTTCAGCGATTCAGCTCAAGGTGAGCATTCTCTCACTTCAGACACAAAGCTACTTCTGTGTTTTGTGAGTGGTTTATTGGAGATAAGAGTGTCATGGTCTTTCTTGCCTGGGTTGTCTTTGAACTGTGATCCTCAGATCTGAGCCTTCTGAGTAGCTAGGATGACAGGGTGAGCCACAACTGCCCAGCAATCTACCTTGTTTAGATGGATGAAACTCACTGCCAAGGACCCTAGACGGCAAACTTTTGGGTTCAGGTCACTTACTATGGTGTAGTCCCACCAAGGTAACCCTTGGTAACTTTCTGGCCTCCCAGGGATACCGAGTCTCACCCACGAAGGTACAGGTGGATCAGCAGTCAGAGACTTGTCTGTGTATTCAACTGGGCCATACAAAAGGCTTTCATTATCCCCACCAAACTCCTGATTACTAACTGCCCTAGCGCTCCACTAAGAATGAGCTTCTCTCCTTTTTGAGTCTAGCCAACTACCTCAGGTCCTGGACCCCCAACAACTGCCTCCGAACTTGCCACTTATATGAAGTAGCTAGAGGGTCACACTAGGAAACCCTTTGAACACCCTCCACTCACATTTCTCCCTTCAGCAGACTGGTTCCAACCGGCCTCCACACAGGCCTCTGCTCTCAGGCTGCCACAGCCTTCACACCTGTTCTTTCATTATGTAACTGAGAACTAGGGTTTTACATTGGGAGTTTGAGGTCAGCAGATTGGACCTCATTTGTGCCAGTTGCTTATTTTTCCAAATGCATAGACCCTACCATGAGGGGCTGGGCTCCTTGCCTCCATGGCCTAGCTATCACGTCAGTCCTATTACAGGAGTCAAAGAAGCTAAACCTGGGCACAAGCCTACCATTATCACCCACCGTCACCTCTCTCAGTTACTAACCTATAGAGGGATATAAACTCAGCCTCCCTCCCACAATCTCTGATGTCTTGTCACTGGTAGAGGCCCCACTCTGACCTTCCAGCTCTGCCTTCCATTAAACCCCACACCCTATTACCCATTTCAGATACAAAGAGCTCCCCAGCACACTCCTGTGTGGAGACTCTGGATGACCTGCTAACTCACCCAGCACACATTAGAGAGAGGTCCTAAAAGCCCGTAGGGAAACATAATCCTTCCATGGTGACCTTCACCTTCATCCCTGCCCAGATCCTGACACTGCCAGCATCTCTCTCTTGTCTAGGCCAAGAGGTGGTGGTTGTGTCAGGCAAGACTCACACAGTCTTCCTCTCCAGGCTTGCCGAGACCTGAGGAACTTCTCCTCACCCCATACCATCTTCTCTGCCCTGCAGAGCACGGCCAATTTCCGACTGAAGACGTCAAGGCAAGAGGTCTGCAGGTGGGTCCCTATTCCCACAGCAGTTGTCCTGTGGGAAAACATGGTAGGTGTCACACTCCCTAAACCCTGGACATAAACATCCACCTGAGATCCCCATTGGCGGGGCCCAGGTAGGTAATTATTATCAGGATTCAGACATCTTCTGTCAGACTGAACATACACAGACACACACACACACAAACACACACACACACACACACACACACACACACACATACACACACACTCAAGCTTACCAGTTTTCTGTCGTGGCTACGAATCTGCATCCACTTGAATTGAAAGCAGAGCTGCCTAGTGGAAGAGGGATGGCTCATGGTTATGACAGGAAGCAGAACTTGCTCTTGCGTGGTGGATTCTTGGGGGCTATTTGAACCCATTTTCAACCCTTTTGTAGAGCCACATTGTTTCCTTTCTTCCAAAATCAAATGGAATCCAACTCCCTCCTCCCCACCTTCCAACTGTCACCTTCTCTCTGCCTCTCCCACAGAGACTCCTTCTGCACATTCCACACACTGGAAAAAAATCACTTCTACAAACAATTTCTCCAAGAGCAGGGGGCAGAGGTGGAGGGTGAACACGGGGGAGTCAGTGCCATCCTGAAGGGGTTTAGAAACATGACTTGCTTTCTGTTGGGGAAGAGGGCAAGGGAAGATTCCCCTAGGCACACAGTGGGCAGAGGGGTGCTACAGCACTATGTGATCTGCATATACCAGTATAGATTTGGACCTGGGGAAGTTTGGAAAACCAGGCAGCAAGAACAGGCCATAGACATTAGGGGGAATCACAGGTTTGCAAGTTGCTGTGCCATGGGAGCAACTGTAAGGTTGAAGACTGACTGAGATGCCCTGTGAGATTGGGTATGAGATGGGCCCTGAGCCTTGACCATCACCCACCCAATAATACAGCTGATGACAAAGGGCATCTTTCCCTACCTGGGAATCTTCCTGATAGACCTCATGATGAGAGATAATGCATATCAGGATATCCATGACATGAGTAGCCAGGCACCAGCTGTCTCTTGGCAAGTGGAGAACAAAGGCCCCTGGGAGTCCTGAGCTCTGGCACTCCTTACAGTCTCCGGGCCATGCCCAGTGCCCAGTCCTATGCCCCTCCGACCTTCTGCTGGCCAAACCTGCCTGAGCCCTGAGCTGTGTGCACACACAAGCCAGCTGGGGTTTCAAGTCCTTTAAGGGAGGTCCGTGTGGCACAACTGAAGCCAGGCTTTCCTAAGACAAGCCACTTCTGGCCCAACAAAGGCCTTTTCACCTGATGCTGCAGTCACCCTCCTAGCTTCCCAGGGGTTAGACAACAAAATCCCTCATCCTGATCGATGCTCGGTTCACAGCGTTCCTCTGAATGCTGACCCTACACCTGTGTATGCACACATGTTGCCCAGACTAGAGGAGGCCCTGGTTGGGTGTGCTGAGGGAAGAGAGGCCCCATTCTAACTCCATTGCCCTCTGCCTTCTAGGACAAAACACAAAGGATGAAATTGATTCAGGTGAGTATCAGCTGTCCAGACAGGACAGCCTGGGAAGGGACCAGCAAGTTTCTCTGGTCAACCATGTCCAGCTGCCATTTCTTCATGGGTTCAATGGGAGGATAGAGAAGGTGCAGGCCTTGTCTTGGTAGGCTGCAAAGCAGTATCCAGGAGATCCCCAGCATTCAGTGCGAGATCCCACAGAAGTCAGGGGGACTCAATGGCAGCTTGGTGGGCAGAGCTGGGAGAGGAGCTGGGTCCCTCCTCAGACAGCAAAGCCCAGTCCAGGCCAGTCCTGCCCTGTCACTGCTCTTGTGCTCCTCAGGACCAGGAAAATGAGATTATCCCAGCCTTGAAGCACCTACAACATACCTGCAGATATTATCACCTAAAAAAAAAGCAGAAAATTCTGGAGCGGCTCAGTGAGGAAGCCAGGTGGGTAGGCAGACACTGGTTGAATGAGCAGGGACAGCCTGAGAATGGAATCTGGAGGGCCGGAGGTGTGACCATGGGTTTGAGTGGGAACGAACAGAGTTTCTGTCCGGCAGAATGAGGGAGGCCCACCAGGCTCTGAAGTCCAAGCCAACTCTGGCAGTGAACAAACATGGCACTTGGTCACCTCACCACCACCCCTTGTCTTAGCTATGAGCTGTCATGTGCACTGGAGCCCAGGAGGCAGACTGACACTACAAACCACATGACCAAGAAGTTTTCACAAATGAGAAAGGCAGGAAAGAAATAAGTGGATGGCCACCGAATGCAGGGGCCAGAGAAGATTCTGGGCTGGGACACCTGAGGCTGATGCTGATTTCTCTGCACTGACAGCATCCCTGATTGTGGGCTCAGAGGCCTCGGCTCTCTGGGCTTTTCCTCCCCTTGCTTGTGTCTGGGATTCATCCCTCAGAAAGGGGTGGGGATTATCAGAGGCCCTAGACTGGAGCAGCATGCTAGCAGTGTATTGGGGAGCAGGAATTGGGGGTGTGCTGGGAAGTTCCCTCCAGCAAGCCATCCCATGACTGAAGCCGCCATATTCAAACACTGACCTCAGTGGCAGTGGCAGCTCCCTGACCAGAGCACAGGAGCAGCTCCAGCGTGGCCCTGACAGCACCAGCAGGAACAACATGGAAGGGCCCTCATACAGTGGCCCTCTGTGCCCTGGTGTGACCAGCTCCCATCTGGACCTCCACAGGAGATTCAAGGGAGAATCCTCCCAAGAGAAGGAAACGGTGACACCCTGCACTTCTACTCCATTCCTACCTTATGCACTGGAGATGCAGCCAAGGGGTCTGGAAAGACCACCTCCTGTTCACATCATATACTTTTGGAAGGCCCTAGACCTTCCTCCCAGGCTGGGCCTCCATCTATGTCAAGGCCTCTCCTCATGTTGCTGTCTTTGCAGATCAGGTCCTGCAAATCCTCCTCTCCAGGGACTTCTGGATTGCTCTTAAATTCCAAAAGCCCAGCCTTCTCTTCCACCTCCATTGCACCTGAGGCTAAGACAAGCAATAGTAAGAGTTGGAATTTAGGTGACTCCAACTAACAAGCAGGTGGGAGATGCCTGTCTCTTCAAGGTGAGCATGCCTGAGCACATGGGAAATGTCTACATAGTATCATGGTGAGTGGGGCAGTTTGACACTCCCCTGCTGCCTTCAACAAGTAAGGACACAGGACAGTGGCAGTCTCCATGTCCATTTGCTTCCCTCCTGAAATTGGTCTTTCAGTAGAGATGGCAGAAACCCAGCATGCTGGAGGCAGTGGGCAGTGCTCAGGTCCAGACCTGACAGCAAGGAGGGAGGAACAGTGGGCCCAGCCACTGACATGAACAAGACCACATCAGGGCCTCTGGAGAGTCAAGAAGGCAGATACATGGATCAAGGAGATGAAGACTTTGACTAGATAAGGCACAATGCAACAGGAACCTTCTTGACTTTCCTTAGAGGAAGGGAGATCCAGAGCCTCAGAGTTAGGATGGTAGGAATCTGGGTATTACATAACCTGAAAGAGCAGAGGCTTTTCACAGGTGAACGGGCCCTGTTCAGGAGAAGGCTTTTTCATCTTCCAAGTCTTCAAGGGATCAGGAGTCATTTATAGCCTCTCCTTCCTCATGGAGATTCCATGACTTTCCATCATGCTCAGTCCTCTCCTGGCCTCAAGAGGGAGTAGCTGTCATTAGCACCCAGCTGGGAGAATGTGTCTTCATGTGTGCTCTGCTCAGAGACTCAGGGGCCCTGGAGAAGGCTGCTGGTGTGTCTTCCACCAGTGGAGCTTCCAGCCCAGTGGGGGCCTGACTGGTAGGAGGCAATGGGGCCCTGGCCCTGGGCCTGCTCCTTCTCTTGGGCTTGGACAAACATCTCTGTTGAGTCCTAGGCCCATGCCTACTTGATTCTCTTAACCACAAGCCACAAGACCTGAACATGATCCTGCCTGGGAGGAGGTGTCACACTGCTGATGAGACTGGCTAGGAATGGACAAGGCCCATGCTATCTTCTGAGACCACCCTCAGGAAGGAAGACTTGAATCACCCCCATCACACAGTGGCTGATTCCTTTTCTGAGCATGAGTGGCTTCAGAGTATTTCTGGCACTGACTGGTGGGTAGGGGGCACTGTGCACAGGGCTTGATGTTCTCTCCTCTTCTGACCCATGTGACCAATCAGAAGAAGACACAGGATGTCATGCTGAAGCCCCTGAACAAAGCCTTACTGAAAGAGTACAAGCCAGAGAAGTGTGAGTTTGTGCGGACGATCTCAGAGGATCAAAGGGAGTCAGAAGCAGTTAGCCAGGAAAATGGCAGAAGAGGGTGGGTGGGCATGCTCACCACCCCAGGTGGGAGGGCAGCCTCCAAAGTGTGGACATTAGGTACTGAGCCCAAGTAGGCACTGCTTACCCCAGTCCCAGAACTGCCCAATCAGCCCCTGGACATGCCTGCCTTGCATTGCCCAGCCCTGCCCTAAATGGCTGTTTGAGGAGGCAAGAGGCAGTGCAGAGACACCATCACTTTGGGGGCAGACAATGAGCTGCTATGGGGCTGGGTGGCCAAAGCCCTCACTAGAAGACACTTTGTCTTACTCTAATGGCAAGCAGGGCTTCAGAATGAATGTCAAACTGGGGTGTAGCCTAATGGAATAGGACTTGCCTTAACATCAGGCAAACCCTTGATTTCTCCCCAGAGCACAGTCCTCAAGAATCCAATCCTAGTCCAGCAAAGGTCATATGATCAAGCCATGTAAGTGACCACAAAAGCACACTTCTATGAACAGAGCCAGTGTTATGGAAAGATGATTCAGAACAGAATAGAGTCCAGGTGCAGGCCCATAGAGAGCCAGCGAGATCCTAGAGACCACAGGAGAGTTCCACCTCTTCTCTGCCAGTGTGTTTCTCTTTACAATTCGAGGACACTACCCAACATCGTACAAGGATGACAGACCTAGGCACAGAGAAAAAGGGGTTCAGAGTCATGCACAGAAAGAGATAGAGAAATGGACAGACACATAAAGACAGAAAGACTGAGAAATAGATACACTGAGATAGACAAAAACAGACACAAAGAGAGACAGTCTATGATTTGGGACCACAAGCCTACTGTGATGGTGCCATTGATCTGTTATCTATATACTGAGTTGAAGAGCTATTCAGATACTTTGTCTACATGATCAGCATTGATTACACCTTGCCTGTCATTAGGCCTTGCTAGCTACCTGCACTCTTCTCCTGGTGTAGGTGTTACGGTTTCCTTCTTCCAGTAAAGGAAGTCAGAAGCTTGGGGAGCTTTGTGATTAGGAATGAGTAACCTGAAAATGGGCAGGAGTTTGGGGTAGCCAGACATAGTTGACAGGAAAGTCATGGTCAGTGGAGACAGGGGAGAAAAAAGGACTGGCAGGAAAGACAAGTCTTGCTAAGTGTTGGGGGCCCACTGAGTAGGAGGCCTCTGGAATGAATGCTGTGCAGGGGGCCTGAACCACACCTGCCTCATGGGTTGTTCTCAGTAGGACAGTGCTCCCATGAGGTGCTGTGCATTCTGGAAGGTCTGCTGTGTTTGGAGGTGCGGATCATCAAGTCAGCAGTGAGGACAGGAGGGGAATAACTTGCCCTACCCCCAGGCAGAGCAGGCATAAGCTACTGTCCCAAGTTCTTTCCTAAATACTACAAGAGAGATTTCCACCAGATTCAGTTCCCAGGCAGGGGTCCCAGGCCCTTGGTGCTCCTGCTGCTGGACTGCAGGCATGACAGCATCCTGCTCAAAATGCATCTTTTGGAGCTTTTCAAGTGCTTGGTGTGTCCCGGTCCCCATCAGGACTGCTGACTTAGCTCTCAGTCCTTCTTCCACCAGAGCTGAGGATCCCTGACAACACAATTGTGTTGGCAAAACACAACTTTGTTCTCCAGAAGAGGACCTCCAACACACTGCCAAGATCAAGTGTGGAGCCAGCTTTCACCTCTTTCCAAGAAGAGGAGATGACACAACACGTAAGGGTGTCTCACTTTAGTCTGGATGGCTATGTACAAGCGCATCCAGACAAGACAGGCACAGGCTATACTGTAGCCTCCAGTGACCTCCACTCCTAAAAACACTCAGGATCTTTTTTCCACAATCCCCTCCTGATATCAGGACCACAGTGGCTCTGTGGTCCAGGCAATAAGCCATCTTCCTTGGATGCTCAATCCCAGACACACTTCAGATAGTGATCTACAAATTTCCTCTGAGATCAAAACGAAAGTTGCAATGTGGCCCAGGCCACAACCTCTCCATTCCACTTCAAATCCAGGAAAACACCAAGGATCCTGTATCCTCTTAGTACTAATAATGTAACAACGATGCCTGCCACTGAACACACTGAGCTGCCCTCCAAGGACTCCCTCAGTGCTTCACATGGTAGAGCAATGGGCATGGTGCTCTCACTTGCCTCTGGCTCTGCCCTCTCTATTAGGATCCAACTTTTAGGAGGACGATGATGCAGATCACTGGCTCTGATGCTGTGAGTTCACAGCACACATTCCCGCCAAGCCATGCTAACCTGTGTAGGTTGTCTTCCTGATGAGTGCATTTGAGCTCTGACCTTCCCTTCCCTCCTCTTCAGCTGTTCTAGCCTTTCCCAGGGTACACCAGAGTTTCTCATGAACATTGATTGAGAGACAGTGAGTGTTGTCCATTGCAAACATCAGAGCTCAAAGAGCCTAGAGGAAAGGCCTGTGCTAGCCTTCATCCCTCACCCGTTGACTGAGTGCAGAGTGCCATGGGCTCAATGCCATGCCTGAGGAGAAGCCATTCCACTCAGAGACTGCCTCCAGGGCACTGGAGAACAAAGGAAACGGCAGTTATTTCTGGTGTGGGTCCTTGCCCTGATTCCATTCAATTTGAATGAACAATGGAAAGGAAAATATTTTCTGAATGGGGTGAAATCGATTTTAAAACACACGTGCCAACCCTGAATCTGATACGAATATAATATTCAATACTGTTTCTACTGGCGTCTGGTCATTGTGGTTGTATTCCTGGATCTCAAGTATGAAGGACATACACTCCGATGTAAAAAAGGAATTTTACAGGATGATAGTGGACTTTATACAGAAGTAGGCAATGAACGCCACCACCCTTGTCCACCCAAGGAAGGAAGGGCCTGTCCACATGCACACAGCAGCTAGTGTTCACTTTACTTGCAATAAACAGAGTGCGTAAGGCAATCACATTTGTAACCCCAATGGCAGAAGAGAAAGTGTGAAGCCCCAGTCTTGCCAGGGAAATGGCAGCACCCTGAGGGCTGGCCAGGAACGTGGGTGGGTCTGAGAACCACAGCTTGTGGCCTCTGCAAGGAGTCACCAATGGAGTGGTTCATGCAGAGATACTATGGCGAATCCCACATCTCCCAACTTTAGGATATCATAAATACCTAAGACTAAGTACATCTCAAGGATTTCTTCACCAGATGCTCTACTAGGATACCTCTTACACCAAAGTTGTGGAAAAAATAGGACCACAGGAAGTAGAGATGGAAGGCTAACATAGCTTGAACTATAATCGAGTACCATAGTCTGTGGGCCTGCACTTCAACAACAGTTTGGTTCATGGAGTTTATAGGGATCAGCTTAGAAATCAAGCCTGACTGAGTTAAAGAGGATACGAGTTTTGTGAATGGACATAGGAAGTTCATCAATTACACAGTTTTGAGAACAGACCATAAAAAGAAAGTGGATGTGGTATATATACATAATGGAATTCTATGCCTCCATCAGAAAGAATGACATTGCCCTGTTTGTTAGGAAATGGAAAGACTTGAAAAAAATTATATTAAGTGAAGTAAGCCAAGCCCAAAGAAACATAGATTCCATGGTTTCCCTTATTTGCAATAACTAGAATATGTCTGAGTCAAGTAGAAAAGGTCAGATAAGTTGATGTTAGGGACATGAACACTAAGATATGTATGCGAATGTATTTTTTCTCTCATGGGATTGGTTCTAACACATTTATAAGATTATTTCTTTGTTGCTTTGTATGTCCCTCCCCCATGGGATAACCACTGATTTCATTGTATTTGATGTTGGCATAATTTGTGGAGGGGAAGGGAAAAAACAATTGTTTAAATAAGGATACATGTGGACCCACTGCAACAATGAGACGTACAAGTAGTTATGTCGGAGAACGAACTGTACAACTTTGGTGGAGGGGGGGGAGGACTGGCTGGGGTCGTGGGGGAGGATAGGAAGGGATGGGAAGGAGAAACACAGGAGGAGGCAACAAAGCTTGATAAGAAGTGTACTGATTGCCGGGCACTGGAGACTCAGGCATGGAATCCTAGCTACTCAGGAGCCTGAGATCTGAGGATCTCGGTTCAAAGCCAGGCCGGGCAAGAGAGACTGTGAGATTCCTATCTCCAATAAACCACCAGAAAACAGGAAGTGGCGCTGTAGCTCAAGTGGCAGAGCGCTCGCCTTGAGCTGAAGAGCTGAGGGACAGCGCCCAGGCCCAGAGTTCAAGCCCCACGACCGACCAAAAAAAAAAAAGAAATGTACTCATTGTCTTGCCCATGTAATTGTAACACCTTGTACAGTATTTTCAGAATTAAAAAAAAATACAATACAAGACTGGACCCCAATGTGGGCAAGTAACATCTTCATAACCATCATGACCTTGGTCCAATTCCTGTTCAATACCTGCCCTCCCACGCCCAGTGACTACCTCGGCCCCTCTCGGCAGAAGGAGCTCCAGAAGAAATAACCCTCACCCATACTCCCGGCCAGAAACAGTACATATTCAACCAAAAAAGGGTGATATTAACATCAGCAAACACTCCCTCCCAGACAGAAGCCCCGCCCTGGAAGGCAGCACCTGTGGAGCAGGAGAGGCACCTCCCACCTCCAGCCCCAGACTAGAAAAAGGGTTCTGAGAAGGTGGACGATGCCATTTCTCCTCTCCCTCATCAGAACTTAGCCTTGTCAGTTCAACAGCCAATACATCTTTTCTTTGTGACTTTTTCTTGAGTGGTTTTTGGGTTATTTTCTTTAATGGCCATGGTCATCTCTGCATGGGAAGAGGAAGTGTGCATAGGATCCAACAAGCATACATCTCTATGAAGGTGGAAGCCTCTTCCTCCTAGTCTAACAGGGTCCTTGTGCTGGGGGTTGGAGTCATCCTGGCCAGTGGTGTTCATGGGCTACATGAGTACAAGTCATAAACAGGGGACTCTGGAGAGGGCGAGGTCAGAAGGGCTCCAGTGAAGAGATGACATTACAATGGCTCAGAGGACTTAAACCCTGGTCCTTGCCAGAACCCACAGTCCCCACAAGCTGCCCGCTAGTACACTTGTGTGGAACGTGCTTATTGAGAACATGTTTACTTGTTGTTGTTGGAGGAGGAGAAATTCAAGAGAGAGTGAAGGGCGGAGAAGGTTCCTGGGACACCTGGATCCACGCTGGGTGCCCCCAGGACCCTACCGCCGCTTCTGGAGATTTTTCCGCAGGACTTCACAGGTGACATGGGGCACCCAGGCCAGAAAACTATAGGCTGACCCACCAATTCCACGACCCTTATCCTCACTGGATCTTCCTGTGTACTGTTTGTGTTTGTGTTTGTGTGTGTGTGTGTGTGTGTGTGTGTGTGTGTGTGTGTGTGTGTGTGTCTATGTCTGTGTGTGTCTCTGTGTGTGTGTGTGTGTGTAGGTGTGAGTGTCTGTGTGTCTGTGTCTATGTGTCTATGTGACAAGCAAACGTTTGTGTGAGCAGTCAGTTTGTTTTCAGGTTTTTCTATCATGTGTGTGACCATGAATCTTCTTGTAGTTTTCTAGATGGCATTTGAACCATCCCTCCTGGGTTCTCCTCCAGAATGAAGATCACTTGTCCCCAGACCTGGCCAATGCCTGCAGGTTTGAGGTCCTTGCGGCTGGCACCCTGGAGGAGCAGGTGGAGGGCTTGGTGACTGCCCAGTTGATGGAGGACTCCATCTTTGTACAGAACTTCTTCAACAACTACAGGAGTTCTGCAGACACAAAGCAGGTATTGGACCTGCTATTCACAAGGTGCGTGCTAACTCCAATAAGATAGGATTAGACAGCTACAGTGAGACCCTTGGCAATGGAACCTGGCTTGTGGTGGGTTGACAGAATCTATTTCACTGGCACTTGCCAGAATTTGAGGAACCAAGCATGCAAGGCCTGGGCTAGGCTGGGCTGGGCTATTCAAGTATAGCGCCTGTCTAGGACTGTGGTATATTCTCTGTCACTCTGCTTCCCTGAGGCCTCAGACAAAGCAGTGTGTTTCTTTAGCCAGAAGGAAACCAATTGTCTCTGGGACCACGGTCCCACCCAGGTGTAGGCAGAGCAGGAATGGCTGGGGCCAGAGAGAAGGCCTCTGGGCTCCTAAGTTGATCAGGACAGGAGTTGATTGCTCATCCTTGAAAGAAATTGCAAGAGAAGGGAAGAGATAGGAAGGACCGATGTACACATCATGAGCTTAGTGGTGTGAGAAGAGCAAGAACTTGCTGGCTGTCCTGGGCTGGCCAGTGATGCTTGGAATTCTCAACAGGTTCAGGACTTTTGAAGCCCCCATGGAGTCCTTTGCACAGACGGACACCCTCGCTGACTCCAGACAGGATGTCATTCCCCAGCACCAGATCAGCTAGTGAGTAGTGGGCTTTGGTCTACAGCGAGAGTATGAGTGTCCAGAGTGGTGACAAATGAGTGGGTGGAAGGTTGGAGAGATGGGGCCAAGTCAGGAGCCCTCAATTCTTGTGCTGCTTGTCACCAGATCTTGGGGTGTGAGACTTCACCGATAGTACCAGGAGGACAACATTACTATGGGGTACTGCTGTGAGCAGAGGTAGTGGCTGGGGCCTTTGGGTGAATCCCAGGAGAATGCATCCTAACTGTACCATAGCCCATGCCATTCATGTTTGGCCAGCTCCCCATGAGCTCCACTGTAGGCCTAGGGACATCGGTCCTTGGTCAGATCCCTGGAGATGCTGCTAGGGGTGGCAGTGAGAGCAAGGGCCACCCTGTGGCAGCTACACAAGGAGAACAAGCTGGAGGTAGGCAGACAGCCCATGTGAGGCTCCTGGGGAAGGAGGCAGCAGAGCTCCCGAGGAGGTGTGCCAGAACCCTATGCAGGCCAGGCAAGACAGCAAGACCTTTAGAGTCCAGCATCTGGAGGCCCACGGGAGAGATGATGGGCACATTGCAGAAGAGGACAGAGCTGCTCCCAGCATTTGGACTTGGTTCCCTCCTTGGATGACATTTCTCTGCAGGCCATGGCTGGGTGGGCTTGCCACTGTTGGTACAGAGAAAAGGGGCTGATGTTGGAACGTGCTGGTCTCTGCAAAGGCAGCGATCATCGTAGGGGACTGAGGGAGACCAGGGCAGGTGCTAGGCTTTATTCAGACGCTGCTTCCCACCCATGTTCCTCTAGTGCTATCTCAGGCCTTCTGAGCACCTGGCTGGACTGCCACCCAGAAGACTTCCTGGAACCCATGCACCATCCCTGCCTCCAGGGGTTCCTGGCTCACTTGAGGCTCCATATGCGTGGCTCTGACATGGAGCTCCATGTCTCCCACCTCCTGGCACAGTTGGGGATCCAGGACTTCAGGCAGGATGAGACTCTAGGTGCGGAGTTGGGATGGAGACAGGGCCTGGGGAGGGGTGGGAGGTGCAGGGCACCACTGGGAGGAGGCTCCAAAAGTAACCAGGAGCCAGGGACAAGAGAAATCTCAAGCCCTGCATGGCCATGGAGAGGTTGAGCCATAGGGTGTATGAAAGTTTCTAAGCTGGAAATCTCAGGGAGGAGGGTGCTGTGGGACTTTGCAAACACTCTGAAGAAAGCAGTCATGGAGAAGACCTTGTCTCCTCCTGCAGCTCCACCCCCAGCTCCAGTGGTAGATGTCACACCAACTTCAGAGCCCCATTCAAGTCCATCCCTGAATGGGACCCCCACTGCAGTGGGAGGAGCCTCATCAGGAGCCCAAGCAGAGGCCACTTCTGCCTTGAATCTGGATGGCAGCCCTCAGGGAGCTGAAACTTCTTGTGTGGCTGAAGAGCCTCAGGCCAAGCTGGCTCTACTGCTGAGTCCTGAAGCGACAAGAGCAGCCATTGATGAAGTGAAGTCATCCCCCACTATCTCTTCAGTGCTCAGTGTCCAGGAAGCGGCGGCCAGTGCTGAGTTGGAGCCCAATGGCACCTCAGCTCCGGGGATGAGTGTGGGAGAAGCGGCCATAGGTGGTGGGGAGATGGAGCTCTGCTCTAGCTCTCCTCCTGTGCTCAGGCCCCATCACACATCAAAAGCCACTGCTGAGGAAGAGCCAGCGTCCACCTCACCTCTGCCTCATGTTCCCGGACAAGCAGCCTTCTGTGCTGAGCTGAATGTGCTTTTGCCCTTGGCTCTGCTGCTCTTTATTGTAGGAGCACCAGCAGGCCTACTGTGTCTGGTGGGAGTTCTCACTCTGGTGATCTGTGGCCTGACACTACTAAACTGTTGTGACAAATCAGAGCCAGTTGTCAACAGGGATGCATCTCATGGTGCTGATGGCACTGCAGCAGAGAGTGCTGACAGGAAGACATTTGTCAGTTTGGCTCCCATTCTGCATTCCAGAGAACCAGGCTACAGTGCTGAACTGACCATGTTTCTGATCCTAACTCTACTCTTGTTCATTTTAAGAGGACCGGCTGGGGGACTGTCACTTGTTGGAGTGCTGACACTGGTGCTCTGTGCCGTAAGAGCATTCTGTTCTTGCACAGAGTCAGAGCCAGCTACCACCATGGCTGCTGTCCACAGTGCTCAGAGAGCACCAGAATATAGTGCTGAGAAGGAACCCTGTGTCGGCGTGGTTCCAGTTGTTAATCACAAAGAACCACCCTCCAGTACAGAACTGGAGTTCCTTCTATCCTTGTGTGTGATGTTCTACCTGTTAGGAGCACCTGCGGTAGGGTTCTTTGTGCTTGGAGTACCAACTGTGGGCTTCTGGGTTGTGAGAGCTACAGCATCTCATGCACAATCGGGGCCATCTGCCAACTTGGCTCTGGAGAGCAGAGCAGACAGAGCACCAGCCTCGGGGGATGCTACAGAGCCAATTTCTGCCTCAGCTCCACAACTTAGTCCTGCAGAACCAGCCTCCAGTTCGGAGCTGCATATCCTTTTACCCATAGCTGCAATGCTGTCTCTGGCACAAACCCCAGCGTTGGCCATCTTTGTTGGGGGAGCCCTAGTTCTGGTGCTCTCCTTTGTAGGACCACCACAAAACCATACACCATATTGGAGGGCTGAGTTGAAGCCAGGTTCCACCATGGCTTTGGAGCCCAGGCCTGAGGACACAGCAGCCTCCAGGGCTGAGAGGGAGTCACCTTGCACCTCCACTCCGCTGTTGCCCCTCCAGAAGGCAGCGGCTTGCAATGCTGAGATAGAGGCGTCTTGTGTCTCAGCTGCGCTGCTCCATGCCCAGGGAGCAGCAGTGGCCAGTGCTGCCACAGAGCCACCATCCAGTGCAGCCCCTCCAATATGTGTTGAGGACACACTGTCTTCGAGGACTGAGCCAGAGCCACATCCCAACTTGGCTCAAGGACTCAGTGCAGAGACATCAGCTGCCTGCAATCCTTCCCCAGAGCCCATGGCTGTGGTGATGGAGCAGGCTACCTCTGCTTCTTGGGAATCTGAGTTGCCATGCACCTCTGTTCCTGTCCAAGAAGCTTGCCATCCTGCTTTGATGACCGGAGAGACTTCACGCAGCCAGGACATGCCTTGTTTCCTGGCTGTCCACCCCCACCTGGAGGCAGAGCAGCTCACAACGATGGATGCGGTGAGGGGCTGGGCAGGGTGGCTGTGGTGAAGGAGGGCTCCCTGTGTCCTCTGCTGCTCTGGCCTGTGGTACATTTCCTTGCTGCCCATCTCTTCTTCTCCAGCCGTAGTTCAGCACACCTAGCACCACTTTGTCTAGTTCCATTTGGTTACACGCACTCCCTGAAGCTGAGATGAGACCCGCTCCCATGCCAGGAGCTGTGCAGAATCAAGCCTGGGGCAGAAAGAAAGGCAGCCAGCACACAGCTCACCCTCCTGTGCCAGGAGCCCTGTGAACCTCAGCACTCATTCAGCAGGCACCTGGTGTGGACCTGATGAGTGCCCAGCCCAGACACAGAATTGAGTGCTAGTTCTAGTGGTGTAGGACATAGGCATTAGATCAAGGGAAGGACATTTGTTGTCTGAGCTAGGTCAGATTAGGTGTTGGGTGGAGCATGTAGTCCTCTGGGAAGAATGAGAAAGTTTGGGAAATCACTGCTCTTCTGTTCCCACATTTGTTACCTTGAGGTCCCTTCTGTGCTCTGTGTGCTGGGTGTTAGCACAGGAGATACACACACTCCACAGGTTTCAGGGCCCTCCTCCATCCTTGCATCTCCATGCCTTTGTGCAAGTGAAGAGGGATCCCAGGGCCTGGGCCTGGGCACTGTGGTGTGTCCCAGCCTGGTGACCCTGGCCATCTTCCTCAGGAGCTGTTCGAGAAGGCAGTGCCCAACCACTGCCTGGGATCCATCTGGTCCCAGAGGCACAAGAAGGGCAAGGAGCACTTGGCCCCCACCATCCGGGACATGGTGGCACACTTTAACAACGTATGTTCCTGTGTCATCACCACCTGTCTCGGGGACTTCAGCATGAAAGCCCCAGACAGAGCGCGTGTGGTCGAACACTGGATTCAGGTGGCCGCGGTACGCGACAGGCTCTGCTGCCTAGTTTATCTCCTCTGCTTTTCCATATCTCTATTCTGCATTTTGAAATTGTGATCAGAGCTCTCCATGGAGCCCAGTCCCTCCTACCACAGGCCCATGTGTCCCAGGGATAGCCAGACCCAGCCACCCCTTGGCTGGCCCCTCACTGATCTGCTCCTCAGCCCCAGGGGAACCACAATACTGCTGGGTGCCCTACATCCCTGGCCAAGTCTTGACACTCCTAGAATCCCTCTCTTGTCCAGGCCAAGAGGTGGCGGCTGTGGCAGGCAAGACTCACACAATCTTCCTCTCCAGGCTTGCCGAGACCTGAGGAACTTCTCCTCACTCCATGCCATCATCTCTGCCCTGCAGAGCACGGCCATCTTCCGACTGAAGACAACATGGCAAGAGGTCTCCAGGTGGGTCCCTATTCCCACAGCAGTTGCCCTGTGAGCAGACATGGTAGGTGTCAAACGCCCTGAGCTCTGGACACTCACGTCCACTTCGGATCATTGTTCCCTGGGCCCAGCTTGGATAATTCTTGTCAAGCTTCAGACATCTCCTGTCAGACTGAACATACACAGATGCACACATATCCACAGACAGAGAACAAACACACACACAAACGCACAGAAACACACAGACGCTCATCAGGATTTTGTGGTGGCTAAGAATCGGCATCCACTTGAAATGAAAGCAGAGCTGCCTAGTGGCAGAGGGATGGCTCATGGTTATGCCAGGAAGAAGCAGCTGCTCCTGCCTGGTGTACTCTTGGGCTCTTTGCACCCGTTTGCAACCCTGTTGGGCAGCCACATGGGCAGCTTCCTGCCCAACCCAAATGGAGTCCAACTCCCTCCTCTCCACCTTCCAACTGTGTCCTTCTCTCTGTCCCTCCCACAGAGACTCCTTGCACACATTCCACAAATTGGAAAAAATCACTTCTCCTGAAAACAATTACTCCAAGAGCAGAGAGCTGCTGCAAAAGGTATGGCATGAGGAAGTGAAGACAGAGGGCAGAGGTGCAGGGGGAACACGCGGGAGTCAGTGTCATCCTGACGGGTTTAGAAACATGACTTGCTTTCTATTGCGGAGGAGGCCAAGGGAAGAGTCTGCTAGGCACTTATGCAGGTCAGGGCACGTGGAGTCCTAGGAAGCCACTGAGGTTGAGAATGTTGTGAGGGGACACAGGGTGGTCCGGGGAAGCAGAGGGTAGCCAGGATTGGGGAATCCCCCTACTGAGAGCTCCAGCATCCCACTTGTTGCCCAGTGTGCCATAGGCCTAGGGGCATATTCTTGCCCTGCTCTAAACTATGCTGCACAGGACTGCACAGAGAAACAATTTCCTGTCCCAGACCATGCGCAGAGGCTGTTTTCCAGTGGTCTGGAATTCTACCCTACTCTGCTGGGGATAGGCACGACTGTGTGGTCAGGAAGGAGTCTGAAATCCATGGCTCACCTTTTCTAAGGACCCTGATGCACAGAAAATCACCAGCAAAATGGAATCTTCTCAGAGCCTCGGGTCCCCTTCCTTTGCTGACCTTCAGGGCATTGGACAGACCACTAGCCTTGTCCATACCTCAGTTTTCTCCTCCCTGATAGGAAGGGTTTGGGAGCTCACAGGGCTGAACAACCAGGCTGGCATTTAAGCTACCCAAACAGGAGAAACAGATGAATCCTCCAGGGCTGTGAGGAGACCCTGGGCACACATGCCAGTCAGCACAGCACCACTGGTAGCAGACAGCAGGAGTCCCTGAGGCCCCCCACTGCCAGGAGGCAGACCTGACAGATGAGGGAGCAGGCAGAGGAGGCCAGCTCCCCAGGCCAGAGCCCACAGTAGTGAGTGCTGGAGCAAAGCCAGAACTAGAACTCCTCTACCAGGTGGTAGATGCTTAGACACAATCTAGCAGCCATGTCAGTCCCTATAGTAAGACAATGACACTAGAAAGACAGACAGCACAGAGCCCTCACTAACAACCTCCACAATCTTGGCAGGAGTCTTGCAAGTTGGCCACAAAGGAGAAGCAGCTCCAACGAGGTCCCAGGTGGTTGCAGAAGATGGTGAGTGACTGGGACCTAGGCCAGGTTGCTGAGAGAGAAGCGGCACAGCGAGCCTACCTCTGCTCACCTTTCATCTCACACCCAAGGGGGCAGATGGAGAAGGGCACTTGCACTCTCGCAGATGTGACCCTGAGGAGCTGGCTGTCAGAAGGGATCGAGGAACTAGAGCCAACAGAGCAAGGAATTGGCAAAGCCTATGGGGGGCAGGTGGTGGGCAGAATAGTACTACAGAATGTTGTGTTCTACATATGCCAGCACAGATTAGGATCTGGGGCAGTTTGAAGAACCAGGCAGCGAGAACCTGGGCCTAGACACAAGGGGGTTCACAGGTTCCCCAAGACACTGTGCTATGGAAGCAGGTGTAAGCCTGAGGACTGACTGAGGAACCATGTGAGTTTGGGTCTGAGATGGGCCCCGGGCCTTGACCATCACCCATCCAATCCTACAGGTGTTGACAAAGGGCATCATTCCCTACCTGGGAATCTTCCTGACAGATCTTTCGATGATACATTCTGCATATCAGGATATCCATGATGTGAGTAGCCAGGCCCATGCTGGCAGCCTGGAACCTTGAGGTCAAAGTTCCCTGGGAATCCTGAGCTCTGTCACTCCTGACAACCTCGAGGCCATCCTAAGAGCTGAGTCCTGTGCCCCTCTGAGCAGCTGCTTGCCAAAGCTGTATGACCGAGTTTGTGCACATTGAGTAGCTGGGATTTCAAGTCCCTCATGGGGTGGCACTGGGGCCAAATTGAAGCGAGCCTCTTCTAAGAGAAATGCCTTTTCACCCTATGCTGCAGTAACTCTCCTTGCATCACAGGTGTTAGACAACACAGGCCCTAATCCTGGCTTGATGCCCTGTGCCCAGCCCTCCTCTGAAAGCTGGCCCTACTCTGGTATAAGCACACATTTGCCCAGGCTAGAAGAGGCCCTGGGTGGAGGTGCTGAGAGAACTGGGGCCAAATCCTGACTCCATTGCCCTGTCTTCTAGGAAAAATCCCAAATGGAGAAATTAAATAAGGTAAGTGTCAGCTGTTCAGAAAGGACGGGGTAGGTAGGGACCTGCAACTTTCTCCTGTCCAGCTTGATGAGCGGCCATTTCTGCATGGGTACAATGGGATGAGAGAGAAGATCCACCCTTGTCATGGTAGGCTGTGTAGTAACATCCAGGAGAGACACAGGATTGAGTGTGAGGAAACAACTGTGGGATCTCACATGCATTTGGGAATCAGTGGAGGGTTGGTGGGCAGAGCTGCTGGAGGAGGTGGGCCCCTCCCTAGACAGCAAAGCCCAGCCCAGGCCAGCCCTGCCCTGTCCCTTCCCTTGTGCTCTCCATGACCAGGAAAACAAGATCATCCAACATTTGAAAGACCTGCAGCATACCTGCACATATTATCACCTCCACAAAGCAGAAAATTTTCTGGCCTGGTTCAAGGGCCTGGAGCGGCTCAGTGAGGAAGCCAGGTGGGTTGGCAGACACTGGTTGGACCAGGGGGACATCCTGAGAATGGGGTCCAGAGGGCCTGAGGTATGACCATGGGTGAGTGGGAACCGACAAAGACTCTGGTCGGCTGAATGTGGGTGACCCACAAGGCTCTGAATTCCAAGCCAACTGTGGCAGTGAACAGGCATGGCACTTGGTCACCTCACCACCACCCCTTGTCTTAGCTATGAGCTCTCCTGTGCACTGGAGCCCCCGAGGCAGACTGACCCTACAAACAAGAGCAAGACCTTCCCAGGAATTCCAAAGGCAAGAAAGAAGTAAGTGGCTGGGGAATGGCTGGCAGGGTTCAGGTAGGATGCCGGGCAGGTACCAGGGACGCCTGAGGCTGTTGTTGATGAGACAGAAGAGCTGGTAGGAAAGACAAGTCTTGCTAGGTGCTGGGGGCCCACTCAGTTGGAGGCCCCAGGAATGAATGCTGTGCAGGGGGCCTGCCTCCAGGCCTGCCCCATGGTGGTGTTCTCAGTAAGATAGGGCTCCTAAGAAATGCTGTGCATTCTGGAAAGCCTGCTGTGTCTGCAGTTCCTGATTATGAAGGCAGCAGTAATCACAACCTGCTTGAGCCGCACTCCCAAGTTCTTTCCTAAGCAAGACAACATACATTCCCCATAGGCTCTGTTTCCAGGCAGGGGTCCCAGGACCTTTGTGTTTCTGGAGCTGGACTGCAGAAATGGCAGTCTCCTGGCTCAAAACTTGTCTGTAGGAGCTTCTCAAATGGTTGCTGTGTCCCACTTCCCATCAATACTGCTGACTTAACTCTCTGTCCCTCTTCCACCAGCCTGAGGATGCCTGAGAACAAGAATGTGTTGGCAAAATATGAGTTTGTCCTCCAGAAGAGGACCTCTCCCACCCTGCCAAGATCACATGTGGAGCCGACTCCTAACCTCTTCACAAGAAGAGGAGACCACACAACACTGAACAATGTCTCTACTTAGTCTGGATGGCTATGGTTGAGCACATCCAGACAAGAATGGCCCAGGCCATACCCTACCCTAACCACCAGTGACCTCCACTCCCGAAACCCTCAGGATCTTTTCTCCACAATCTCTTCCTGATGTCAGGACCACAGTGGTTCTGTGGTCCAGGCAATAAGACATCTTTCTTGGATACTCAATCCAAGACACACTTCAGATATTTTTCTACAAATGCTCTCTGCTGTCACAATGATAGTGAAAATGTGGCCCAGGCCACAGAACTCCTCTGTTGCACCTACAATGCAGGAAAATACAAAGGATGCTTAATCCTCAGTGTTCTACTAATACCTGCCACTGGACACATTGCCCTGCCCTCGGGAACTCCCTCAGAGCTTCACATATTCTCCGTACTCTGCCACAGAGGAACAGCTGACATTTTGGTAGAGCAGTGGGCATGGTGCTCACATTTGCCTCTGGCCCTGCCATTTCTATTAGGATCTGATTTTGATGACTGTGATGCAGATCAGTGGCTCTGATGCTGTGAGGTCGACAAGACACACTCTGCCCAAGCCATGCTGACCTGTGTAGGTTGTCTTCCTGATGAGAGCATTTGAACTCTGACCTTGCCTTCCCTCCTCTTCAGCTATTCTGGCCTTTGTCAGCGTGCACGAGAGTTTCCCATGAGCGTTGATTGAGAGACAATGAGTGTGGCACATTGCCAACCCCAGGGTTCCAAACATCCTAGAGGAAAGGCCTGTGCTAGCCCTCAACCGTCAGTCCTGGTCAGAGTACAGATAGTGCCATGGCCTCAATGCCAAGACCCAGGATAAACCCTTCAACTCAGAGACTGCATGCAGGGCACTGGAATACCAAGGAAACTGCAGCTATTCCAGGTGGGATTCCTTGCCCTGTTTCCATTTAATTTGAATGCACAAGAGAAAGGAGCGTATTTTCTCAATGGGGTGAAATGGATTTGAAGATACACATGTCATTGCTATGGTAAATAATGCTTCAATAAACATGGTTGTTCTGGTAGCTTTAGGATGGTTTTGTTTGTGATCATTTGGATAAATGCCCGTAAATGGGATTGATGGGTCATAGGGGAGCTCTATGCGAAGTCTTTTGAGGAACCTCCATACTACTTTCCAAAGTTGTTAAACAAGTTTACACTCCCACGAACAATGCAGTAGGGTTCCCTTCTGGCCACATCCCCTCCAGCCGTTGTATAACCCCTGTTTCCCTGTATTTGATGTTGGTATAATATTGGGAAGAGAAGGGAAAAAGCAAAATGTTTAACTAGGGATACAGGTTGACCATTGCAACAATGAGATGCAGAAGACGCTATGTTGAAAAATGAACTTTACAATTTTGATGAGTGGGGGGCAGATGAAAGGGGGAGTGTAATTGTGGAGGTGGGTGGGAAGTGATGGTAGGGGAAAAACAGAGGAGGAGACAACAATGCTCAATAGGAAACTTACTCATTACTTTCCTCATGTAACTGTAACCGCACTGTACAGTATTTTTAAAATAAAAATATTACAAAAAGAGATGAAGCTATGGAGATTGAACTGCAAGACACGGACACAAGAGGTTTTTTTTGTTTCTATTGTTTTCAATCAACTTTGGGATTTTTTGTTTCTTTTGTATATTCTTCCTCCTTTGGTATAATCTATGTTGTTCTTGTATTTGATTCTGGTAACTGGGACACTAGATAACATTTATTGGAATTAGAAAAAGGAAGGAATCAAAAAAATAAGGAGGAAACCAATGCAATAGCCATATGAACAAGACAATATGTTGGACTCGATCTGTACAACTTGGGTGTGGAGTGGGATAGGAGGAAATCAAAGTCGTTGAACTTTGAAGGGTGGGATAACAAGATTGACTAGGAATTTACTCATTACCTAACATATAACTGAAAGCCCTCTGTATATTGTCTTGACAATAAAATATATTGTGTATATATCTAGTGCTTCCAGAAGCATGTCTATAAAACATCAAACAAGCATAGGATCAAAAGAAGATAAACAGAGGGGGATACCCAGGACATAAAGTAAAAAGATAACAGTATAAGCTAATTTAATTCATTGGTCAGATTAAGGTTCTCCTGCAAGGTATCAGCGGTTATGAGATGAACCTGAAATGCAGCTAAAATTATGATGAATTACATGTTGTAGTAGGAGCATATTTTGGAATCTACATATATACCAGCATCAAAATATATGTCCTTGAAATATATATGAGAAGGTATATTCCCATAGGTCCTTTCTTATACTTGTCTACTAAGCCTTGGAAGGAAAAGGTGCTCTGGCACTTAAAAAATGACAAAACAAAAACTTCATTCCAATATCTGCTTCCTCAATATTTCCAGAAAACACATCGCCCACTCACTATTTTCCTTCAGAATTTCCTAAGGATCTCTGACTTTCTTTTTGCCTCCCTGGTTTATTGTCTTTGTCTGTTGCAAGGTGGAAGTTCCTTACTGACATCCTCTAGCCTTTCTATTCAGCCCAGTGCTATAGCCTTTCTGAAAATCTCCCTTCTCCATTCAAGAATTCCTCCAGTGCAGACATGGGCAGGAGGAACACACCGTAGTCCTACCCTTCTCCACAAGTTCACCTCCCCAATTATCAGCTGCCCAGAGGCAAGCATGCTCTGAAAATATTCAATGGAAAACTCCGGTTGTTTAGAATTGGGAAAGTGTAAATTTTCAGAATAAGGAGAATATAAACACTAAATTGTATTGGAAGAAAATAACATTGAAAATTTGCATGTGGAGTCAGCTAATAATTTCTTATTCTTGGGACTCTGATTGTTCATGCTTGATAGCCTAGATGCTTGAGAGATAAAAAGGAGAAAGATCACAGCTTGAGGACAAAGAGTTCACACCAAAGTTCTCATGACCTCATTTTCATTGGTAGCCAGGTGAGAAAACTTGCTCCTGCCATCCCAGTCTACACAGGAAGCTCAGATTGAGAGGCCTGCACTTGCATTACAGCCCAAGGAAACAATCCACAAACCCCCATGTCAACAGAAAAGGCCTAGCATGGTGGTGTGTGCCTGTCATCCTAGCTATATGAGATCTTCAGTAGGGGCTGTGATCCAGCTGACCAGGAAAACAAGTGAGACTGAATCTCAAAAGAAACTGCAGCACCTAGGCACCAGTGGCTCATGCCTATAATCCTCCCTACTTAGGAGGCTGAGATCTAAGGATTGGGGTTCAAAGTCTGTCAGGGCAGGAAAGTTCATGAGACACTTACCTCCAATTAACCACCAGAATTTCAGAAGTAGCACTGTGGCTCCAAAGGTAGAGCAACCATGTGAGCTGAAGAGCTCATAGAGAGAATGTAGGGTCAGATGCATGATCAATAAATATAAATATCAATCAATCACTGAAACTTCAACAAATAAACACCAATCAATTAATCAATCAAGAATAAACCTGCAGCAAACTGTGCTTGGATTGGGGCTCAAGCATTCAAGTGGAATAGAGCCTGTCCAGCAAGTAGGTCATCTGTGCTTAAGCATAAGGAAAGCCATCAGTTCAAACATCCACAACACCAAAAAACAAACATATCACATTCTTGTCTATGTGAGGGTTGGCCTGAGAAGCAGTGTGTGTACTGTGTGTTCCCATTCACTTGATACCATGGTAGAGTCGGCTCTATACTACCTTGGACAGGCAGGAAGAGAAAGAATTGGCCTACAGTTGAAGGGAAATGAGTCCAACTGATGAAGGGAATCAATACTAAGGATTAACTCTTACATGCAAGATCAGGAGACAAAGGGTCTATGGCTTCCTAAGCATTTCCAGTTCCCCATTTTATTCCAGTTCCAGATCCTTCCTTTACCACATTTTCAAACATTCAAAATTGCTTTGAATTTCTTTCACACAGATTTTTCTCTTCTTGATGCTATAATCTGCCAGTGATCTGCTAGTTCTCCCTGCATCATTGAAAACTTTAGTATTGTTTCTCTATGTTGGTCTAACACTATTAGTCATTTTAAGAAAATTTCAACACTAACACAATCTAGAGTTTATCTACCTAACATCTTGAATTCTGAGTCTTCCACAATCTCTCAGCTGGCTTCATGTCAGTGACACTTTCCTGTGGTCTAACTTACATATCATCAAGAATGGAACCAACTGGGGAGATAATGTGAAATATTTCCCTTTTTACCACCTTCACTTTGTCCTGCTTACTTCATCCTGTTCTCACATATCTACTATTCGGCAACTGATACTTAGTATATTTATTGTTCCTATAAATTACTTTTATATTATCTATCACCAAATTTGCTATATCTACCCCTGATACACATGTTTATATTCCAAGATCCAAATCACCTTGTTATTTAAAATCCTCAATCAATTTCCCTGTTTATTTATTTAAGCAAAAATCCAATCTATAAATAAGTCTAATGTTAAATCCCATATCCATGCAAGTCTATTGTTTTTCTTTTTAATCATGTTTATTTTTACTATAAACGTGATATACACAGGGGTTACAGCTGCATAAGTCAGGCAATGAGTTCATTTGGTTTTGAACAATTTTACTTTTTTCCTCATTTTCTATCTCATGGCTATCCATCAGTACGTTACTCTTATTAGAAATTGTCAAGTAAGTATATTTGGTATATTTGGTTCAACTACTATTAATATTAAAATTGTGAACAAAATATTCAAGTGTATTTGAGGCATTTTTATGTACTATGTGATTTTTTTGGTTTCTTTGTATGTTCCTCCCCCATGGTATAATCCCTGTTTTCACTGTATTTCATTCCAATGCCCTGTATATATATATATATATATATAATTTATGGACGCTTAAATAGTGATATACATTGACCCATAGTAAAAATGAAGATGTACAAAATACTATGTTGAAAATGAACTTTACAACTTGGAGAGGGCGTGGTATAGGAGTAGTTGGGGAGGTGGGAATTAAGGGATGGTAGGGAAAAACAAAGGAGGAATGTACAATGCTCAACAGGAAATGTACTCGTTGCCTTACTCATAGAACTGTAACCCCTCTGTAAAAAATTTTCACAATATAAAACAAACTTAAAAAGAACAAAGAAAGACATATTCAAGTGAACACACAATATTAACAGGCCACCCTCACCATCCCCTAGTCCTTTAATTTCTGATGATAGTACATGTCTTCCTACAACTGTGAAACCACTCTCATCACACTTGGTGGATGACTACTTATCTTCCCACAATGAAGGGAGTGTCTCAGTGACATGTGCCACTTCCTGCCATAGGTGACACGAGCATTAGGAGCCTGAACACCTGATGACCTAGCAGGGCCCACCTCCCATGGAGATACCCAGCAATCGGAGCTGAGGGGGATGGAGCACCAGAGAAACACAATGTCATGTCTGGAAGTCAGCAAATGCCCCTCACAGACCTAAGCTCTACCCTGGCTGGCAGGTGAGGCACCTCCCATCTCCAGCCTCCACTGTATAACTGCTCCTCTGAGGATTCATGTGGCTCCATTTCCTCCTCTCCCTCATGAGAACTTGGGTTTCTCAGTCTCAAGGCAAGAAAGGTTTTCCTCTACAACACTTTTGTTCATGTGGTTTTTGGGGTTTCTTTTCCTTTCATAGTGGTGCCAACACCCAGGATAGGTTTCCTGGTGGGTTCGCTCCACCTCCCATGGCTGCAAGGGATTGGGGGTCCAAACAGTGGCCCAGGACCTAACCCATATTCCTCAGCGGACCCAAAAGACTACCCAGCTGCCTTCCTCCTGGCTGAATGCCTCCAACCTAACCAGCTGAGGCTAATTCCTATCCTAATGAAGTAACGAGTCCGGAGGCTTAGATTCCTCTGTTTAGGCAACCAGGCCTCCATGCAGGCTTCAGGGCCCCATCAAGCCTGGCCCACTATCTAATCCTCACCACGAGAGCCTTCCATTTCTGAGGACACCCATGGGACAATGACAACACTAGTGAGCTCTTTTTTCTTTTTTGTCACATATGGGGCTTGAATTCTGGGCCTGGGCGCTGTACTTCAGCTCTTCAGCTCAAGGTGAGCATTCTGTCACTTCAGACAAAGTCACTTCTGTGTTTTGTAAGTGGTTTATTGGAGATAAGAGTGTCATGGTCTTTCTTGCCTGGGTTGTCTTTGAACTGTGATCCTCAGATCTGAGCCTTCTGAGTAGCTAGGATGACAGGGGTGAGCCACAACTGCCCAGCAATCTACCTTGTTTAGATGGATGAAACTCACTGCCAAGGACCCTAGACGGCAAACTTTTGGGTTCAGGTCACTTACTATGGTGTAGTCCAACGAAGGAACCCTTGGTAACTTTCTGGCCTCCCAGGGATACCGAGTCTCACCCACGAAGGTACAGGTGGTTCAGCAGTCAGAGACTGATCTGTGTATTCAACTGGGCCACACACAGGCTTTTACTATCCCCACCAAACACCTCATTACTAAGTGCCCTAGCCCTCCACTAAGAATGAGCTTCTCCCCTTTTTGAGTCTAGCTGACTACCTCAGGTCCTGGTCCCCCAACAACGCTCCCCTAACTTTCCACTTATATGAAGTAGCTAGAGGGTCACGGGGGGAAACCCTTTGAATGCCCTCCACTCACATTTCCTGAGAATGGAGTCCAGAGGGCCGGAGGTGTAACCATGGGTACAAATGGGAACCGACAGGGTCTCTGTTCGGCTGCAGGAGGGTGGTCCACCAGGCTCTGAAGTCCAAGCCAACTCTGGCAGTGAACAAACATGGCACTTGGTCACCTCACCACCACCCCTTGTCTTAGCTATGAGCTGTCATGTGCACTGGAGCCCAGGAGGCAGACTGACACTACAAACCACATGACCAAGAAGATTTCACAAATTAGAAAGGCAGGAAAGAAATAAGTGGAGGGCCAATGACTGGCAGGGGCCAGGGAAGATTCTGGGCTGGGACACCTGAGGCTGATGCTGATTTCTCCCCAATGACAGCCTCCCTGATTGTGGGCTCAGAAGCCTCAGCTCTCTGGGCTTTTCCTCCCCTTGCTTGTGTCTGGGATTCATCCCTCAGATAGAGGTCCGGATTATTGAAGGTCCTAAACTAGAGCAGCATGCTAGCAGTGTATTGGGGAGCAGGAACGGGGGGTGTGCTGGGGAAGTTCCCTCCAGCGAGCCATCCCATGACTGAAGCCGCCATATTCACAACACTGACCTCAGTGGCAGTGGCAGCTCCCAGCCCACAGCACAGGAGCAGCTCCAGCGTGGCCCTGACAGCACCAGCAGGAACAACATGGAAGGGCCCTCATACAGTGGCCCTCTGTGCCCTGGTGTGACCAGCTCCCACCTGGACCTCCACAGGAGACTCAAGGGAGAATCCTCCCAAGAGAAGGAAACGGTGACACCCTGCACTTCTACACCACTCCTATCTTATCCACTGGAGATGCAGCCAAGGGGTCTGGAAAGCCCTGTCCCTATAAACATCATATTCTTTGGAAGTCCTTAGAACTTCCTCCCAGGCTGGGACACCCATCTATGTCAAGGCCTCTCCTAATGTTGCTGTCTCTCAAGGTGAGGGCCTGCAAATCCTCCTCTCCAGGGTCTTCTGGGATGATCTTAAATTCCAAAAGCACAGCCTTCCTTTCAACCTCCAATACAAAGGTGTCAGGATGGCCGAGTGGTCTAAGGCGCCAGACTCAACCTCCAATACACCTGAGGCCAAGACAAGCAATAGTCAGAGTTGGAACTTAGGTCCGGAGAGCAATAGCTACCCCTTGTCTCCAACTAACAAGCAGGTGGGAGATGCCTGTCTCTTCAAGGTGAGCATGCCTGAGCACACGGGAAATGTCTACAAAGTATCATGGTGAGTGGGGCAGTATGACACTCCCCTGCTATCTTCAACAAGTAAGGACACAGGACAGTGGCAGTCTCCATGTCCATTTGCTTCCCTCCTGAAATTGGTCTTTCAGTAGAGACGGCAGAAACCCAGCATGCTGGAGGCAGTGGGCAGTGCTCAGGTCCAGACCTGACAGCAAGGAGGGAGGAACAGTGGACCCAGCCACTGACATGAACAAGACCACATCAGGGCCTCTGGAGAGTCAAGAAGGCAGATACATGGATCAAGGGGATGAAGACTTTGACTAGATAAGGCACAATGCAACAGGAACCTTCTTGACTTTCCTTAGAGGAAGGGAGATCCAGAGCCTCAGAGTTAAGATGGTAGGAATCTGGGTGTTACACAACCTGAAACAGCAGAGTCTTTTCACAGGTAAAGTGGCCCAGTTCAGGAGAAGCCTCTTTCATCTTCCATGTTTTCAAGGGATCAGGAGTCATTTATCGTCTCTCCTTCCTCATGGAGATTCCATGACTTTCCATCATGCTCAGTCCTCTCCTGGCCTCAAGAGGGAGTGGCTGTCATTAGCAACCAGCTGGGAGAATGTGTCTTCCTGTGTGCTCTGCTCAGAGACTCAGGGGAGCTGGAGAAGGCTGCTGATGTATCCTCCACCAGTGCAACCTCCAGCCCAGTGGGGGCCTGACTGGTAGGAGGCAATGGGGCCCTGGCCCTGGGCCTGCTCCTTCTCTTGGGCTTGGGCAAATACCTCTGGTTAGTCCTAGGCCTATGCCTACTTGATTCTGTTAACGTATAGCCACAAGACCTGAACTTGAACCTGCCTGGGAAGAGGGGGCACAGTGCAGAGCAGAGGGGCTAGGAATTGTTCAGGTCAAGACCCATGGGAACCATTAGACCACCCTCTGTAAGGAAGACGTCTATCACCCGCATCATACCGTGTGTGATTCCTTTACTGAGCATGAGTGTCTTCAGAGTATTGCTGGCAATACCTGGTGGGAAGGGGGGCACTGCGAACAAGGTGTGATGTTCTGGCCTCTTCTGACCCATGTGACGACTCAGGAGAAGACACAGGTGTCATCCTGAAGCCCCTGAACAAAGCCTTACTGCAGGAGTCCAAGCCAGAGCTGTGCGAGATGGTGCAGACCATCTCAGAGGATCAAAGGGAGTCAGAAGCGGTTAGCCAGGAAAATGGCAGAAGAGGGTGGGTGGGCATGCTCACCACCCCAGGTGGGAGGGCAGCCTCCAAAGTGTGGACATTAGGTACTGAGCCCAAGTAGGCACTGCTTACCCCAGTCCCAGAACTGCCCAATCAGCAGCTGCACATGCCTGCCTTGCATTGCCCAGCCCTGCCCTAAATGGCTGTTTGAGGAGGCAAGAGGCAGTGCAGAGACACCATCACTTTGGGGTCAGACAATGAGCTGCTATGGGGCTGGGTGGCCAAAACCCTCACTAGAAGACACTTTGTCTTACTCTAATGGCAAGCAGGGCTTCAGAATGAATGTCAAACTGGGGTGTAGCTCAATGGAAAAGGACTTGCCTTAACATCAGGCAAACCCTTGATTTCTCCCCAGAGCACAGTCCTCAAGAATCCAACCTAGTCCAGCAAAGGTCATATGATCAAGCCATGCAAGTGACCACAAAAGCACACTTCTATGAACAGAGCCAGTGTTATGGAAAGATGATTCAGAACAGAATAGAGTCCAGGTGCAGGCCCATAGAGAGCCAGCGAGATCCTAGAGAACACAGGAGAGTTCCACCTCTTCTCTGCCAGTGTGTTTCTCTTTACAATTAGAGGACACTACCCAACATCGTACAAGGATGACAGACCTAGACACAGAGAAAAAGGGGTTCAGAGTCATGCACAGAAAGAGATAGAGAAATGGACAGACACATAAAGACAGAAAGACCGAGAAATAGACACGCTGAGATAGACAAAAACAGACACAAAGGGGGACAGCCTATGATGGAGAACCAAGCCTACTGTGATGGTGCCATTGATCTGTTATCTATATACTGAGTTGAAGAGCTATTCAGATACTTTGCCTAAGTGATCAGCACTGATTACCCTTGCCTGTTATATGCCTTGCTGGCTACCGGCACTCTTCTCCGTGTGTAGGTGGCATGGTTTCCTTCTTCCAGAAAAGGAAGTCAGAAGCCTGGGGATCTTTCTTATGAGGAATGACCAACCAGCAAATGGGCAGAAGTTTGGGGTAGCCAGACAGAGTTGACAGGAAACTCATGGTCAGTGGAGACTGGGGAGAAAGAAGAGCTGCAGGAAAGACAAGTCTTCCTAAGTGCTGGGAGCCCACTGAGTAGGAGGCCCCTGGAATGAATGTTGTGCAGGGGGCCTGAACCACACCTGCCCCATGGGTCTTTCTTAGTATGACAGTGCTCTCATGCGGTGCTGTGCATTCTGGAAGGTCTGCTGAATGGGGTGAAATCGATTTTAAAACACATGTGCCAGCCCTGAAGCTGATACAAATATAATATTCAATACTGTTTCTACTGGAGTCTGGTCGTTGTGGTTGTATTCCTGGATCTCAAGTATGAAGGACATACACTCCGATGTGAAAAAGGAATTTTACAGGATGATGGTGGACTTTAAGCAGAAGTAGGGAATGAACCCCACCACCCTTGTCCACCCAAGGAAGGAAGGGCCTGTCCACATGCACACAGCAGCTAGTGTTCACTTTACTTGCAATAAACAGGGTATGTAAGGCAATCACATTTGTAACCCCAATGACAGAAGAGAAAGTGTGAAGCCCCAGTCTTGCCAGGGAAATGGCAGCACCCTGAGGGCTGCCCAGGAACGTGGGTGGGTCTGAGAAGCCACAGCTTGTGGCCTCTGCAAGGAGTCACCAATGGAGTGGTTCATGCAGAGATACTATGGCGAATCCCACATCTCCCAACTTTAGGATATCATAAATACCTAAGACTAAGTACATCTCAAGGATTTCCTCACAGATGCTCTCCTAGGATATGTCTTATACCAAAGTTGTGAAAAAATAGGACCACAGGAAGTAGAGATAAAGGCCAGCATAGTTTGAACTATAATAGAGTACCATAGTCTATGAACCTGCACTTCAACAACAGTTTGATTCATGGAGTTTATAGGGATCAGCTTAGAAATCAAACCTGACTGAGTTAAAGAGGAAATGAGTTTTGTGAATGGACAAAGGAAGTTCATCAATTACACAGTATTGAGAACAGACCATAAAAAGAAAGTGGATAAGGTATATATACATAATGGAATTCTATGCCTCCATCAGAAAAAATGACATTGCCCCATTTGTTAGGAAATGGAAAGATTTGGAAAAAATTATAGTAAGTGAAGTAAGTCAAGCCCAAAGAAACATAGGTCCCATGGTTTCCCTTATTTGCAATAACTAGTATATGTCTGAGTCAAGTAGAAAAGGTCAGGTAAGTTGATATTAGGGAAATGAACCCTAAGATATGTATTTGAATGTTTTTTTTCTTTCATGGGATTGTTTATAACACATTTATATGATCATTTCTTTGTTGCTTTGTATGTCCCTCCCCCACGGTATAACCCCTGCTTTTACTGTATTTGATGTTGGTATAATTTGTGGAGGGGAAGGGAAAAAAACAAATCCTTTAAATAGGGATATAGGTGGACCCATTGCAACAATGAGATGTACAAGTTGTTATGTCAAAAACGAACTTTAGAACTTTGGTGGGGAGGGGGTGAGGAAGATTGGGTAGGAGAGCAGGGGAGGGGGAAGGATAGGAAGGGATGGGAAGGGGAAACAAAAGAGGAGGCTACAATGTTTGATAAGAAATGTACTCATTATCTTGCCCATGTGAGTGTAACCCCTCTGTATAATATTTTCACAATAACAATAAATAAATAAATAAGTAAATAAATAAAGATAAATAAATAAATAAATAAATAAATAAGAAAAAAGAAAGTGGAAAAAATCATTAATTCAGGGCCACTGTGAAAATCACATCCTAGACTCAGACTGAGAAAGGAACTGCTGTACTCTACAAAATCTGTGCACTGAAAACTTAGCTGTCACGGACAATGAGCACAAAGATCCATCACTCGACATAACCCTCACAGACCAGAAAAATGGGCACTACCACCTCCAGGAATAACTGTCCACATATTCTTTATCTCTGAAGATTCGCAATGCGAGGTACATATTCTTTCTACCATGGAAATTGGGAGAGCAACATCAGTTCTTCCATTTTATGGAATTTCTTATAAAATGGTGAAAAGGGGCACCCTAGCATTGTCATCTCCATAGGGCAAGACTCTGTGGGTGCCGAGAACTAAAGACCACCCCAACTCTTTAACTCATGGGTCTTTGAATGACCCATTGAGGGTATACCATAAAGTCTATTGTCTCAGCATGCTGTTGGTTATTTCTGGTCATGGAGAATAGGTTCAAAATCCAGTGTTTTCCAACCAATTAAAATGCCAAGAAAACATCCGATTCATGAGCACTGGATCAAAAGAAGAGAAAGAGAGGAGGATCACCCAGGACATGTGGGAGAAAGATACAAGTATGAGTTAATTTAATTCTTTTGTCCAGATGAGGGTTCTCAGACAAGATGTGAGTGCTTAGATGATGAAGTTGAAATGTAGCTAAAAATGTGACAAATTACATATGGTACTGGAGGCATAGTTTGGAAGGTAAGTCTTAATTAAAATGTGTACCCTTCAAATGTATTTGAGCAGGTCTATTACCTTAGGTCTTTGCTTATAACTGTCTAATATTGCTTCTAAGGAAGAAGAATCTCTGCACTTATAAAATGACAACACAAAGAATACATTCCAATTTTGACTTCCTCATTTTTCCAAAAACACGTTTCACACCCAATATTTTCCTTCTGCATTACCCTAATAACTTCGACTTTATTTTTTGCGTCTCTGCCTTATTTTCTTTGTCTGTTACAAGATGATACTTCATTTATTGACCTCTTCTAGCCTTTGTAATGTGATTAGGCTCAATTCTTAGTGCTATAGCCTTTTCTTAAAATTTCCCTCTCCCATTCACAAATTCCTCCAGTGGAGAGATGGGCAGGGGGCACCGTAGTAGTCCTACACTTCTTCACAGGTTCACTTCCTCCATTTTCAGCTGACAGGAGGCAACCATGCTCTGAAAAGATTCAAAGGGAAAATCGAGACATTCTGAATGTGTAAAGTTTAAATTCTTCAGAATAGGGAGAAATTAAACACTAAAATAATATTGCATGTGGAGTCAGCTCATGTTTTATATTTCTTGAGGCCATGGTGGCTCACTTTTGTAATCCTACCTGCTTGGGAGATAAAGAGGAGAAAGCTCACAGCTTGAGGATAAATGGTTCAGATAACAAGTCCCATGACCTCAATTCCATCAATGGTTAGGTGAGAGACATGCACCTGCCATCCCCATGTACATGGAAGCTGAGACTGAGAGAACTGCACTTCTAGGCCAGACAAGGAAACAATCCACAAAACCCCCATCTCAACAGGAAAGCCTAGCATGGTGGTGTGTGCCTGCCATCCTAGCTACAAGGGATGGATCTTAAATAGGGGAGTGTGATCAAGCTGAACAAGGAAACAAGTCAGACTCTATCTCAAAATAGATGGAAGCAAACTGGGTTGGAAGGGTAGCTCAAGAATTCAAGTGGTAGAGAGCCTATCCAGCAAGCAGGGAATCTTGAGCTTAAATATAAGGAAAGGTTGGGGTTCAAACCTCAGCAAAACCAAACAACAAATAAGCACACAGTTGTCTACATGAGGGCTGGTCTCAGCAGCAGTGTCTGTACTATGTGTTTGCATTCTCTAGACAAATTTCATACCAAGATGAACATGGCTCAATACGGTCATGGAGGCACTAGGGGGAGAAAGGATTGACCTACAGAGAAAAAGGAAAATGAATCCCAGAAGGGAAGCAATATGAAGAAAGGAAATAATTCCCTAATTGCAGAGTAACCGACAAAGGATCAGTGGCTTCCTAAGAGTTTCCAGTTCCCCATTCTATTCCAGTTCTAGATCCTTCCTCACCGTATTTTCAAACATTCAAAATTGCTTTGAAAATCCTTCCCACTGACTTTTCTTGAGACTGTAGTAATTCAGTCCTCTGGTGGTTCTCCCTTCACTATTGATACCTTAGCATTGATTCTCTGACTTGCTTTAACACTATTTGAGGGTCATTAAAAATATTTCAGCACCAGTAAAATCTATAGTCCATGGACCTAATCCTTGAATTCCAAGTTTTCCACAGTCTCTCATCTTTTCTTTGTTTTTGTTTTTTTTTTATTTTTATTTGTGAACATACTCTACAGAGGGGTTAAAATTACATGGGCAGGATAATGCGTACATTTCTTACCAAGCATTGCAGCCTCCTCCTTTTGTTTGCCCTTCACATCCCTTCCCAGCCTCCCCCCTCCCCCCGATCCCAATCCTTCTCCTTCCCCACCTTCCCCCCCCACACCCGCACCGACGTTGTAAAGCTCGTTTTGGACATGACAACTTTTACTTCTCATTGTTGCAACAGGTCCACCTGTATCCTTAAACAACTGGTTTTTCCCCATCTCCTCCTCAAGTTATACTGACATCAAATATAGTGAAAGCAGGGGTCACAATCTCTCATCTTGTTCCATACCAGGAACCCTTTCTGCGGTCTAGTTTAGATATCACCAATAATTGCACCAACTGGGGAGATTACGTTAAATGTTTCACTTTTCACCACCTTCTCTCCTTCCAGTTTACTTAATCTAGTTCTCACATTTCTGCTATTCTGCGACTAATACTATGAAAGATATTTCTTGTCCCCTTGAATCATTTTTACATCATCATCTACTTTGCTCTTTCTATCCTTGATGAATATTAGTTTTATAGTCCAAGTTACACACCACCTTGTTATTAAGAATCCCCAATTGTTTTCCCTCATTTCAATTCCTTAAGCAAAAATCTCATCTCTAAGTCTAGTGTTTTTCTTTTTGTAAATTTTTTATTTTATTTTTAATTGCAAAGGTGATGTACACATAAGATACAGCTACAGAAGTTAGGTAATGAGTTCATTTCTTTTTGAACAGTGTCACATCTTCCCTCATTTCTCTAACTTATGGGTACACATCAGTACATTAGTACTAGAGATTATCAACCAACTCAGTTTGGTTTAACTAACATTAAACTTGAGAACAACATGAACAAGTGAGCACTGGCTATTATCAGACAATCCCTCACCATGCCTAGTCTTTTACTTCCTGCTGATAGAAAGTAATGGTTTCCTACAACTAGAAAACCAATCTTCTCTAAGTAGATTCCATCCCATCCACCCACAAACAAGGCAGAACCTCAGAGCCACCTCCTTCCCATCAGACAGAGACTTAGGAGTCCAAACACCTGATGGCCTAGCAGGAAACATCTGCCAAGGGGATCCCCAGGAATGGAGTTGAGGGGGTTGGGAGGCCGAGAGGATCACAATGTCAGTTGCAGGGTCACATGTGGGTGTGTGGAGGAAGTGTGCTTATGAACCCAAATGTAGAGATTTCCTGAGGGTGATCACCACTGCCCCCCAGGCCTGCCAGGGGACATTGCCCTGTGGGGTTGGAGTTATCCTGGCCAGTGGTGCTCAAGGGCTATGCCAGTACAAGGCATGAACAAGGGACTCTGAAGAGTTCTGGTCAGAAGGGCTCAAGTGAAGAGCTGTAGAGAGAGGATATCACAATGGCTCACAGGACTTAGCCCCCTGGTCCTTCTAGACACCACAATCCACAAAAGGCGCAGCTAGTGCACACGGTGGATTGTATGTATGGCAAAATTGTTTGGTTGTTGTTGGCAAATGAGTTGAGGCTCAGGCCTGAGTGAAGGGTGGAGAAAGTGTTTGGAACACATGAGTCAACACAGAGTGTGCCCTGGTTTGAGCTGCCACTTCTGGAGATGGTGAGAAGGAACTCCACAGGTGACATGGGACAGACATAATGAAAATAGACTCTGCCTAACAGGATGTCCAGTATGTGAGTAGCCAAGGTCCATCTAGGGGCAGGAAAGTAGAAGACAAAATCCCCTGGGAGGCCTGAGCTCTGGCACTCCGTTCAGTCTCAAGGCCATCCTAAGAGCTCGGTCCTATGCCCAACTGACCAGCTGCTGGCCACAGTTGCCTGACCACTGAGCGGTGTGCACATACCCCAGTTGGGATTTCAAGTCCTTCAAGGGAGGGCAGTTGGCCCATCTGAAGCCGGGCTTTCCTAAGACAAGCAACTTCTGGCCCAACAAGGCCTTGTCACCTGATGTTGTGGTCTCTCTCTTAGCATCACAGGTGTTAGACAACACCTTTTCTGATCCTGACCTGATGCCAGCTGCTCAGCCATCCACTGAACACTGGTCCTACTCGTATATGCACATGTGTTGCCCTGGCTAGAGGAGGGCCTGGTTTGAAGTCCAGAAGGAAGACGGACCCCATTCTAATTCCATTGCCCTCTGTATTTGAAGGAAAATCACAAATGATGAAATGGATTAGGGTGAGTGTCAGCTCTCCAGACAAGACAGGATGGGTTGGGTCCAACAAGGTGGTACAGTAAGGCCTGTGATGTCTACATGGGTACAATGGGAAGAAAGAGAGGTCTCACCTCAGCCAGGGTGAGGTGTGAGGGGACAGCTAGAAGAGCCCCCAGGACTGAGTGTGAGGACACAGCTGTGAGACTCCACAGAAGTCTGGGCAACTCAGTGAACTGTTGGTGAGCAGAGCTGGTAGAGGAGATGGGTCCCTCCCCAGCCAGCAGAGCCCAGCCCGGGCCAGCCCTGCCCTGTCACTGCCCTTGTGCTCTCTGTGGACAGGAAAATGAGATCATTGAACACTTGAAATATCTACAACTCACTTGCAGCTGTTACATCAAAACAGAAGAAAATTTTCTGGCCTGGGGAAATTTAGGGAGGATGTCAGGTTTGTGGGCAGACACTGGCTGAAGGAGAGAGGAAACCCATAGAATGCGGTCCAAAGGTCCTGAAGTTTGTCCCTGGGTGAATGGGAATAGACAGAGTCTCTGGGCCTTAGCTTCCTCCCCTTGCTTGTGAATGGGATTCATCCCTCAGATAGGGATCCGGATTGGGGGATCCGGGATTGTCCAAGACCCTACTCTGGAGCAGCATGCTAGCAAGATATTGGAGAGCAAGATCTGGGCGTGTGCTTGGGAAGATCCCTCCAGTAAGCTAGTAAGGCTAGAGCAGGGGCCTTCAGAGAGAATCACAAGGATTTCCCGAGAGAGAGAGCATCGGCTGTCTCAGACACAGGGAGGGGAGCCTGCTTAGTAGGCTGCAATCTCAACGATACTGTGGTTGGACAACCCATTCAAAAGCCACCTGGATGTGTCATTCAATTGCTAGTTTCAGATCTCTCCAATTTGTTGATGTAGGAGCTCAGAGCTATAAACTTGCCTCTGAGTACTGCCTTTGCTGTGTCCCAGAGGAGCTGGTAATTTGTGTGTTCATTTTTGTTGAATAGCATGAACATTTGAAGTTCCTTTCTGATCTCTTCCATGACCCACTCTTGATTCAGCAGTGTGTTGTTCAGCCTCCATGTGATACCGGACTTTCTTTGGTGGCTTTTGGTGTTGAGTTCTAATTTTATTCCCTTGTGGTCACAGAGAATGTAAGGTATAACTTCAATGTTTCTGAATTTAGACAAGTTTGCTTTGTGGCCTGAAATGTGGTCTATTTTAGAAAACGTTCCATGTGCTGCTGAGAAAAACGTGTGTTCTGATGCTGCTGGGTGAAATGTTCGGTAGATGTCTGTTAAGTCTAGTTGATCTATGCAGCTGTTTAGATCTGCGGTTTCTCTGTTGAGTTTTTGCCGAGTTGATCTACCTAGTGGGGAGAGTGGTGTGTTAAAATCCCCAACAATTAATGTCTTTGGATCTATATGGGATTTGAGGGAAAGTAGTGTTTCTTTGATAAATTTGCGTGCTCCATTGTTTGGCGAATAGATGTTTAGAATTGTAATATCCTCCTGAAGGAGAGATCCTTTAATTAGTATGTAGCGACCTTCTTTATCTCTTCTCACGAATTTTAATTTGAAGTCTATTTTATCTGATATTAGGATTGCAACTCCCGCCTGTTTATGGGGGCCGTTTGCTTGGTAGATTTTGTTGCAGCCTTTAACATTGAAAATGTGTTTGTTTTTATGGGCAAGATGTGACTCCTGCAGGCAGCAGATAGAAGGGTCTTGGTTTTTAACCCAACTAGACAGTCTATGTCGCTTAATTGGAGAGTTCAGTCCATTAACGTTAAGAGATAGGACTGAGAGGTATTTGGGAGTTCCTGCCATGTTATCCACCTTCTTGGGGACTGCGAAAACTGGGTTCTTCCTATGGTTCTTGGATTCTCAGTTTGGGTGCAGTTTCTTGGCCTTTGTTGCGGTCTTGTTGGTTTTCTATGTGTAGGACATCTTTAAGAATCTTTTGTAGGGCTGGTTTGGTGGAGATGTATTGTTTCAATTTTTCTTTGCTATGGAAGGTTTTTATTTGGCCTTCAGTTATGAAGGAGAGTTTAGCTGGGTACAGTATTCTTGGTTGATAGTTGTTTGTTTTTAGGGCATGGCATACGTCATTCCAGGCTCTTCTTGCTTTGATTGTCTCTGCTGAGCAATCTGAGGTGATTCTAATTGGTTTCCCTTTATAGGTGATTAACCTTTTCTCCTTGACAGCTTTAAGGATCTTTTCCTTGGTCTGAGTTGATCCTGTGTGGATTATAATGTGCCGGTGGGATGTCCTATTCTGGTCTGGTCTATTTGGGGTTCTAAAAGCTTCTTGTATCTGAATAGGCCTATCTTTTTGTATGTTTGGGAAGTTCTCTGCTAGCATCCTGTTAAACAAATTTCCTAGACCATTAACTTCTGTTTCTAGGTGCTCCTCTACACACATTATCCTTAGATTAGGCCTTCTGATGGTGTCTTCCAGGTGTTGGATAGATCTATCATATTTCTTGGACTTGTCTTGGATGGTTGTATGTTCTTTCTCTATAATATCTAGGCTGTCTTCAATCCCTGAGATTCGATCTTCTGCATGGTCTAACCTGCTGTCAAGACTCTCTACTTTGTTTTTTATCTCTTCCTTCTATTTGGTCAGCTTTGATGGCTTCAAGTTCTTTGTTGAAGCTCTGTTTTAGGTCTTGTATGAATTTCTTTACTTCCTTAATTTGGTGTTCAGTGTTTGTTCTCAAATCACTTCGTTGATTGGTTATGGTTTCTTTGGACTCCCATTCCTTCTGTTGGGTTCCATTCAGCATTCCCTTTGTGATCTCCCTGACTTCCTTCAGCTCTTTGTTAATGGATTCCATGAATGCCTTTAGTGATCTTTGTGTATTCTCTACCTGGTCTCTCAATATCTGAGTTACTCTTTGATTAGCTTCCTCCCGTCTGTGGGATTCCTGCAGTTCTCTTTCTTCCCATTCGTGGGATTCCTGCAGTTCTCTTTGAGTGTTCTCAGCCTGCTCACGCCATTCCTCCCTTTCTCTTTGAGTATTCTCAAGTTGTTCATGCAAATCCTGTATCAGTTTTTGAGTAGCTTCCTTACGCTTATTATATTCCTGTATAAAGTTTGGGGATGCCTCCTCTCTCTCCCTATCACGCTCATACAGAGTCCTTTGTAAGTTTTCAAACTTCTCATTTATCATGTTTGCCACCAGTGTTTGTAGGGCTATTTGGGAACTCTCCTCTGGTTGTTAATTATCTGATCTGACCCCTGATTATCAAGATTGGGAATTGAGATACCCGGATTTGCCATTTTTCTTGTGTTTTTCCGGCTTACTCTGCCCATTTGAGATGAAAATACACCAGTCTGTGGGCTTTCTATTGATCTTGCTAGCTATGTCATTTGCCCTGCAGAAGCTCTGCAACCTTATGCAATCCCATTTGTCCAACCTTTCTTTGATTTGTTGTGTTTCCGGGTCTCTATTCAGAAAATTCCGCCTGAGCCAAGGAGACCTAGGGTTTCTCCTATTCCATCCTGTAATGTTTTCAGAGTGTCTGCTTTGAGTTCAAGGTCTTTGATCCATTTGGAGTTGATTCTGCTGCAGGGTGATATATAAGGATCTAGCTTTAGTTTTCTACATGTAGTTAACCAATTTTGCCAGCACCATTTACTGAAGAGGCTGTCTTTCTTCCATTCTATTGTTTTAGCTTCCTTATCGAAGATTAGATGGCTATAGGTCTGTAGGTTCATTTCTGGGTTTTCAATTCTATTCCATTGGTCCAGAGGTCTGTTCTTATGCCAATACCAAGCTGTTTTGATTACTATGGCTTTATAGTAGAGTTTGAAATTTGGTATTGATATTCCTCCAGCAGTGTTCTTTGCGTTGAGAAGTGTTTTTGCTATTCGGGGTCTTTTATTGTTCCATATGAATTTTTGGATTGCCTCTTCTATTTCCTTGAAGAATGAGGGTGGAATTTTGACAGGTATTGCGTTGAATTTGTAGATAGCCTTGGGAAGTATTGCCATTTTCACGATGTTAATCTTGCCAATCTAGGAGCATGGGAGGTTTTGCCATTTTTTAAGTTCTGTGTTGATTTCCTTTTTCAAGTTTTTAAAGTTTTCATCATAGAGGTCCTTGAAGTCAAAGCAGACACTCTGAAAACATTACAGGATGGAATAGGAGAAACCCTAGGTCTTCCTGGCTCAGGCCGAAATTTTTTAAATAGAGACCTGGAAACACAACAAATCAAAGAAAGGTTGTACAAATGGGATTGCATAAAGTTGCAGAGCTTTTGCAGGGCAAATGACAAAGCTAGCAAGATCAATAGAAAGCCCACCGATTGGGAGAAGATCTTTACTAGCCATACAACGGACAAGGGTCTCATATCTAAAATATACTTGGAACTCAAAAAATTAAACCACCCAACAACAAATCCTCAAAGAAACAACTGCCCAATAAATAAGTGGGCAAAAGACTTAAAGAGAAACTTCTCTGAAGAAGAAAGAAGGATGGCCAATAGACAAATGAAGAAATGTTCAACATCCCCAGCCATAATAGAAATGTAAATCAAAACCACATTGAGATATCACCTCACCCCAGTTAGAAAGGCAAAAATCAAGAACTCTAACAACAACAGATGCTGGAGGGGATGTGGACAGAAAGGAACCTTACTTCATTGTTGTTGGGAATGTAAACTAGTTCAACCACTTTGGAAAGCAGTATGGAGGTTCCTCAAAAGACTTCACATAGATCTCCCCTATGACCCAGCAATCCCACTTTTGGGCATTTACCCTAATGTTTACAAACAAGACCACACTAAAGCTACCAGCACAACTATGTTTATTGCAGCATTATTTACCATAGCTAAGATATGGAACCAACCCAGATGCCCCTCAGTAGATGGATGGATCAAGAAAATGTGGCATATATACACAATGGAATTCTATGCCTCCATCAGAAAGAATGACATTACCCCATTTGTTAGGAAATGGAAAGGCTTCGAAAAATTTATATTAAGTGAAGTAAGCCAGGCCCAAAGAAACATAGGTCCCATGGTTTCCCTTATTTCCAATATCTAGTATAGGTATGAGTCGAGCGGAAAAGTTCAGATAATGTGATGATTGGGGTTCGTTTGAACCCTTAAATATGTATTTTAATGTTTTCGTTTCTTTCATGCATGTGTTTGTAACGCATTTATAAGATTATTTCTTTGTTGCTTTGTATGTCCCTCCCCCACAGTGTAACCCCCGCTTTCACTATATTTGATGTCAGTATAACATGTGGAGGAGATGGGGACAAACAAGTCGTTTAAGGATTCAGGTCGACCTGTTACAACAATGAGAAGTACAAATTTTCATGTCAAAACCAGCTTTACAATGTCAGTGGGGGGGAGTATGATTGGGTGGGGTTGAGGGGGGAGGCTGTGAAGGGAGGTGAAGGGTAAACAAAGGAGGAGGCTGCAATGCTTGGTAAGAAATGTATGCATTATCCTGCCCATGTAATTGTAACCCCTCTGTACAGTATGTTCTCAAATAAAATAAAATAAAAAAACAAAATCCAAGATTTTATAAAGTCCCTTATAACAACACAAGAAGACAACTTTACTGTATTTGGAAAAATATTAAAATTAACAAATACCTTAATAGTTAAAAAAAAAAGAAAATAGCACCAGTTTTTTGCTAGTACACTATCTTAAGGCAACCATCAACCAACGTTTGCATTTATACAGTCAATAGTCTACAGATACAATCTAGTTCAACAGATACATCTATTCAACATCAAACAACTATATGTTAATGGGTTTCGAACCGCAGAGAAGAATTTGGAAAACCAGAAATTTTTAGGGTTAGGGAGAGATGTGGGTAAAAAATAGGAATAGATTGGTGTGGGGAGGCACAGGGAGAGTTAACTATGTCCTAATCTCAATGCAGGAAATAGGTTGGGTAGGATGCAAGTAGAGAGAGAGAGAAAAGGAAGAAAGGGAAAAGGAAATGAAAAGAGACCAGAAAAATAGAAACGTAAAAATTAATATTATTATGGAGATTAAAAGACCATCTATTTAGAGAGGAATGTGAGTATATTAATAGAAGGGTAGGGACATAGAGGAGAAGTGAAAACCTTAAAAAAATGTTTAAAATACTATATAGGTATAAAGAGGTAGTACTGCTATTAATGAATTTAAGTCTCAGAGGTTTTGAATTGAGTAATAAATTTGTGGATTAAGTGTGTACACAATGGGGGATAGGGTCTACTAGTTAACTACGGGTTTATCTGAGGATGTGCAGGAAAAGAGTTAAGTCACATACAGAAGATCAAAAGAGAGGAAAAGGTGAAAAGGATTAGAAAGGGAGAGAAAAAGATCAGAAGTTCAGTAGAGCTAGACAAAAAAACAAAAAGATAGTTAAGAAAGAAAGAAAAAGAGAAAGAAGACAAGAAAAGAAAGAAAAATGCACATTCATGTATTCCTAAAATAAAAATTATAAGAGGAAAAAAAAGTTACTGGAAAACAATTATTTTTTCAAAAAAGGCAAAAATTAAAGATTAATAAAATTTTTAGAAAAGGAAAAAAAATTATATATATAAGGTACCAAAAAAAAGGAAAAAAAGAGAGAAAAAAAAGAAAAGAAGAGGAAGAGAAGAAAAAATAAAAAAAAGTTCTTTGATTTTTTTTTTGATTTTTTGGGAGGGGTGGGAAGAATCCTGTATCTCCCTTTTGTCTGTAACCAGCCTCTTGTTGGAGTCTCTGGTCAGCTTGAGGTCCTGTGGCTTGATTGGTTTCTTAAGTCAGTTTGTTGGAACAGGCAGAAAAATGCTCTGCTTTACCCAAGATTTTGAGATCCCCCTCCCAGATTAGTTTACTGGGAGGGTGATCTGCTTTGAGAATCACAAAAGAGGGGGATGCAGTGGTAAGGCTAGGTTCTGGGTAGAGTTGAGGCCTTTCAACAATCAGTAGCTTTTTTCTGGGGCTATTTTGTGGAGAAAAAAAAAAAAAAAACTCACAGAGCCCAGCCTGGAGCCATTCTCAGGGTTTCTGTTTTTCAATTGATTGTTGAGGCTGCTAGAGGGAGGGGCAGCCTCTGGCTCTGGTTACCCAGTGAAGAAAGCCACTCCAATGGCTGGTGCCTGAGCTGGATGACTTTTCCCTGGATGGAGCCGAGTCTGGCAGGTCACTTCGCCGCCGTTAAGTTCTTGTGACCTGCTAAATGACTCGTTTTATTCCAAGGCCTGGGTTGGAGCTGGCAGCTCCTCCGAGCTTTGTCGGTATCCAAGATGGAGATCACCAGTGCTGGTGGGGGATGGGTGGCCTTCCCTCCTCTGCTCCCTGAGAAGGAGTGAGGACGTTGGGCTTCTACTCACGTCGAGTCTTGGATCCTGGGTCGTCTCTGGTCTGCGAACTGCAGGATGAAGATGTCCGCTCCTTGTCGGTTCTTGCTGGTGTTGAGTAGAATCCGCTCGCCCGCTGTGTCTGGCTCCTTCGTCCTGGATTGTCTCTAACTTACTCTTATTAGAAATTGTCAAATAAGTGTATTTGGTTTAACTACTGTTAAAATTGTGAACAAAATATTCAAGTGATTTTGAGGCATTTATAATGTACTATGTGATTTTTTTGGTTTCTTTGTATGTTCCTCCCCCATGGTAGAATCCCTGTTTTCACTGTATTTGATTCCAATGCCCTGCATCTTGCATATATATTTCTCTAAGTTGTGGATGGGAAGGGAAAAAACAAAATGCTTAAATAGTGATATACACTGACCCATTGTAAAAATGAGATGTACAAGACACTATGTTGAAAATGAACTTTACAACTTGGAAGGGGGTGGTATAGGAGTAGTTAGGGAGGTGGGAATTAAGGGATGGTAGGGAAATAACAAAGGAGGAATGTACAATGCTCAATAGGAAATGTACTCATTGCCTTACTCATGTAACTGTAACCCCTGTAAAGAATTGTCACAATATAAAACATACTTAAAAAGAAAAAAGAAAAACATATTCAAGTGAACACTCAACATTAACAGGCCAACAAAGCAAACTTGTCTTAATTCAGAAACATTGAAGTTATACCCTGCATTCTCTCTGACCACAAGGGAATAAAATTAGAACTCAACACCAAAAGCCACCAAAGAAAGTCCGGTATCACATGGAGGCTAAACAACACACTGCTGAATCAAGAGTGGGTCATGGAAGAGATTAGAAAGGAAATTCAAATGTTCATGCTATTCAACAAAAATGAACACACAAATTACCAGCTCCTCTGAGACACAGCAAAGGCAGTACTCAGAGGCAAGTTTATAGCTCTGAGCTCCTACATCAACAAATTGGAGAGATCTGAAACTAACAATTTAATGACACATCTAAACCTCCTTGAAAAAGAGCAGCAAGATAAACCCCAATTCAGTAGACGGAAAGAAATGATCAAAATTAAATCAGAATTAAATGAATTAGAATCCAAAAAAAACTATAGAAAGAATCAACAAAACAAAGAGTTGGTTCTTTGAAAAACTTAACAAAATTCACAGACCCTTAGCAAATCTTATCAGAAAAAGAAGAGAACACACCCAAATTAATAAAATCAGAGATGAGAATGGAAACATCACCATGGAAACAACCAAGATTCAGAACATTATAAGGGAATACTTCTCAAAACTTTACGCTAATAAGTTTGAGAACTTGACAGAAATGGACCTCTTCCTAGCAAATATTGACATGCCAAAACTAAACCAAGATGAGTTAAACTATCTTAACAGGCCCATATCAAGCATTGAAATAGAAACAGCAATACAAGACCTCCCAGCTAAGAAAAGTCCAGGACCAGATGGTTTTACAGCAGAATTTTACAAGGCCCTCAAAGCAGAGCTCACACCAATTCTCCTCCAACTCTTCAATGAAATTGAAAGAGAAAGCTCACTACCGAACACATTCTATGAAGCCATCATAACCCTCATCCCAAAACCGGGCAGGGACTCATCAAAGAAAGAGAACTATAGACCCATTTCTTTGATGAACATTGATGCAAAACTTCTCAACAAAATTTTGGCCAGTCGACTTCAACAATTCATCCAAAAAATCATACACCACGATCAAACAGGATTCATTTCAGGGATGCAAATTGGTTCAATATACGCAAATCAATTAATATTATTCATCACATCAACAGGAGCAAGAACAAGAACCACAAGGTTATCTCAATAGACTCAGAAAAAGCATTCGACAAGATCCAACACCCCTTTATGAAGGTTTTGGAAAAATTAGGAATCCATGGAACATTCCTCAATACAATAAAGGCTGTATATGACAAACCTACAGCCAGCATTATACTCAATGGTGAAAACCTAAAGCCATTTCCTCTTAACTCAGGAACAAGACAAGGATGCCCTTTGAACACCCTCCACTCACATTTCTCCCTTCAGCAGACTGGTTCCAACCGGCCTCCACACAGGCCTCTGCTCTCAGGCTGCCACAGCCTTCACACCTGTTCTTTCATTATGTAACTGAGAACTAGGGTTTTACATTGGGAGTTTGAGGTCAGCAGATTGGACCTCATTTGTGCCAGTTGCTTATTTTTCCAAATGCATAGACCCTACCATGAGGGGCTGGGCTCCTTGCCTCCATGGCCTAGCTATCACGTCAGTCCTATTACAGGAGTCAGTCAAAGAAGCTAAACCTGGGCACAAGCCTACCATTATCACCCACCATCACCTCTCTCAGTTACTAACCTATAGAGGGATATAAACTCAGCCACCCTCCCACAATCTCTGATGTCTTGTCACTGGTAGAGGCCCCACTCTGACCTTCCAGCTCTGCCTTCCATTAAACCCCACACCCTATTACCCATTTCAGATACAAAGAGCTCCCCAGCACACTCCTGTGTGGAGACTCTGGATGACCTGCTAACTCACCCAGCACACATTAGAGAGAGGTCCTAAAAGCCTGTAGGGAAACATAATCCTTCCATGGTGACCTTCACCTTCATCCCTGCCCAGATCCTGACACTGCCAGCATCTCTCTCTTGTCTAGGCCAAGAGGTGGTGGTTGTGTCAGGCAAGACTCACACAATCTTCCTCTCCAGGCTTGCCGAGACCTGAGGAACTTCTCCTCACCCCATACCATCTTCTCTGCCCTGCAGAGCACGGCCAATTTCCGACTGAAGACGTCAAGGCAAGAGGTCTGCAGGTGGGTCCCTATTCCCACAGCAGTTGTCCTGTGGGAAAACATGGTAGGTGTCACACTCCCTAAACCCTGGACATAAACATCCACCTGAGATCCCCATTGGCGGGGTCCAGGTGGGTAATTATTATCAGGATTCAGACATCTCCTGTCAGACTGAACATACACAGACACACACACACACACACACACACACACACACACACACACACACACACACACACACACACACACACACACTCAAGCTTACCAGTTTTCTGTCGTGGCTACGAATCTGCATCCACTTGAATTGAAAGCAGAGCAGCCTAGTGGAAGAGGGATGGCTCATGGTTATGACAGGAAGCAGAACTTGCTCTTGCGTGGTGGATTCGTGGGGGCTATTTGAACCCATTTTCAACCCTTTTGTAGAGCCACATTGTTTCCTTTCTTCCAAAATCAAATGGAATCCAACTCCCTCCTCCCCACCTTCCAACTGTCACCTTCTCTCTGCCTCTCCCACAGAGACTCCTTCTGCACATTCCACACACTGGAAAAAAATCACTTCTACAAACAATTTCTCCAAGAGCAGGGGGCAGAGGTGGAGGGTGAACACGGGGGAGTCAGTGCCATCCTGAAGGGGTTTAGAAACATAACTTGCTTTCTGTTGGGGAAGAGGGCAAGGGAAGATTCCCCTAGGCACACAGTGGTCAGAGGGGTGCTACAGCACTATGTGATCTGCATATACCAGTATAGATTTGGACCTGGGGAAGTTTGGAAAACCAGGCAGCAAGAACAGGCCATAGACATTAGGGGGAATCACAGGTTTGCAAGTTGCTGTGCCATGGGAGCAACTGTAAGGTTGAAGACTGACTGAGATGCCCTGTGAGATTGGGTATGAGATGGGCCCTGAGCCTTGACCATCACCCACCCAATCCTACAGCTGATGACAAAGGGCATCTTTCCGTACCTGGGAATCTTCCTGATAGACCTCATGATGATAGATACTGCATATCAGGATATCCATGACCTGAGTAGCCAGGCCCCAGCTGGCTCCTTGGCAAGTGGAGAACAAAGGCCCCTGGGAGTCCTGAGCTCTGGCACTCCTTACAGTCTCCTGGCCATGCCCAGTGCCCAGTCCTATGCCCCTCCGACCTTCTGCTGGCCAAACCTGCCTGAGCCCTGAGCTGTGTGCACACACACGCCAGCTGGGTTTTCAAGTCCTTTAAGGGAGGTCCGTGTGGCACAACTGAAGCCAGGCTTTCCTAAGACAAGCAACCTCTGGGCCAACAAAGGCCTTTTCACCTGATGCTGCAGTCACCCTCCTAGCTTCCCAGGGGTTAGACAACAAAATCCCTCATCCTGACTTGATGCTCGGTTCACAGCGTTCCTATGAATGCTGACCCTACACCTGTGTATGCACACATGTTGCCCAGACTAGAGGAGGCCCTGGTTGGGTGTGCTGAGGGAAGAGAGGCCCCATTCTAACTCCATTGCCCTCTGCCTTCTAGGACAAAACACAAAGGATGAAATTAATTCAGGTGAGTATCAGCTGTCCAGACAGGACAGCCTTTGGAAGGGACCAACAAGTTTCTCTGGTCAACCATGTCCAGCTGCCATTTCTTCATGGGTTCAATGGGAGGAGAGAGAAGGTCCAGGCCTTGTCTTGGTAGGTTGCAAAGCAGTATCCAGGAGATCCCCAGCATTCAGTGCGAGATCCCACAGAAGTCAGGGGGACTCAATGGCAGCTTGGTGGGCAGAGCTGGTAGAGGAGCTGGGTCCCTCCTCAGCCAGCAAAGCCCAGTCCAGGCCAGTCCTGCCCTGTCACTGCTCTTGTGCTCCTCAGGACCAGGAAAATGAGATCATCCCAGCCTTGAAGCACCTACAAAATACCTGCAGATATTATCACCTAAAAAAAAAGCAGAAAATTCTGGAGCGGCTCAGTGAGGAAGCCAGGTGGGTTGGCAGACACTGGCTGAATGAGCGGGGACAGCCTGAGAATGGGATCCTGAGGGCCGGAGGTGTGCTCTGGGTTGGAGTGGGAACGAACAGAGTTTCTGTCGGGCAGAATGAGGGAGGCCCACCAGGCTCTGAAGTCCAAGCCAACTCTGGCAGTGAACAAACATGGTACTTGGTCACCTCACCACCACCCCTTGTCTTAGCTATGAGCTGTCATGTGCACTGGAGCCCAGGAGGCAGACTGACACTACAAACCACATGACCAAGAAGTTTTCACAAATGAGAAAGGCAGGAAAGAAATAAGTGGATGGCCACCGATTGCAGGGGCCAGAGAAGATTCTGGGCTGGGACACCTGAGACTGATGCTGATTTCTCTGCACTGACAGCATCCCTGATTGTGGGCTCAGAGGCCTCGGCTCTCTGGGCTTTTCCTCCCCTTGCTTGTGTCTGGGATTCCTCCCTCAGAAAGGGGTCGGGATTATCAGAGGCCCTAGACTGGAGCAGCATGCTAGCAGTGTATTGGGGAGCAGGAATTGGGGGTGTGCTGGGAAGTTCCATCCAGCAAGCCATTCCATGACTGAAGCTGCCATATTCACAACACTTACCTCAGTGGCAGTGGCAGCTCCCAGACCACAGCACAGGAGCAGCTCCAGCATGGCCCTGACAGCAGCAGCAGGAACAACATGGAAGGGCCCTCATACAGTGGCCCTCTGTGCCCTGGTGTGACCAGCTCCCACCTGGACCTCCACAGGAGACTCAAGGGAGAATCCTCCCAAGAGAAGGAAACCGTGACACCCTGCACTTCTACTCCATTCCTACCTTATCCACTGGAGATGCAGCCAAGGGGTCTGGAAAGACCACCTCCTGTTCACATCATATACTTTTGGAAGGCCCTAGACCTTCCTCCCAGGCTGGGCCTCCATCTATGTCAAGGCCTCTCCTCATGTTGCTGTCTTTCCAGATCAGGTCCTGCAAATCCTCCTCTCCAGGGACTTCTGGATTGCTCTTAAATTCCAAAAGCCCAGCCTTCTCTTCCACCTCCAATGCACCTGAGGCTAAGACAAGCAATAGTAAGAGTTGGAATTTAGGTGACTCCAACTAACAAGCAGGTGGGAGATGCCTGTCTCTTCAAGGTGAGCATGCCTGAGCACACGGGAAATGTCTACATAGTATCATGGTGAGTGGGGCAGTATGACACTCCCCTGCTGCCTTCAACAAGTAAGGACACAGGACAGTGGCAGTCTCCATGTCCATTTGCTTCCCTCCTGAAATTGGTCTTTCAGTACAGACGGCAGAAACCCAGCATGCTGGAGGCAGTGGGCAGTGCTCAGGTCCAGACCTGACAGCAAGGAGGGAGGAACAGTGGACCCAGCCACTGACATGAACAAGACCACATCAGGGCCTCTGGAGAGTCAAGAAGGCAAATACATGGATCAAGGAGATGAAGACTTTGACTAGATAAGGCACAATGCACCAGGAATCTTCTTGACTTTCCTTAAAGGAAGGGAGATCCAGAGCCTCAGAGTTAGGATGGTAGGAATCTGGTTATTACGTAACCTGAAAAAGCAGAGGCTTTTCACAGGTGAACGGGCCCTGTTCAGGAGAAGGCTTTTTCATCTTCCAAGTCTTCAAGGGATCAGGAGTCATTTATAGCCTCTCCTTCCTCATGGAGAATCCATGACTTTCCATCATGCTCAGTCCTCTCCTGGCCTCAAGAGGGAGTGGCTGTCATTAGCAGCCAGCTGGGAGAATGTGTCTTCCTGTGTGCTCTGCTCAGAGACTCAGGGGCCCTGGAGAAGGCTGCTGGTGTGTCTTCCACTAGTGCAGCTTCCAGCCCAGTGGGGGCCTGACTGGTAGGAGGCAATGGGGCCCTGGCCCTGGGCCTGCTCCTTCTCTTGGGCTTGGACAAACATCTCTGTTGAGTCCTAGGCCCATGCCTACTTGATTCTCTTAACCACAAGCCACAAGACCTGAACATGATCCTGCCTGGGAGGAGGTGTATCTCTGCTGATGAGAGTGGCTAGGAATGGAGAGGCCATGCTATCTTCTGAGACCACCCTCAGGAAGGAAGACTTGAATCACCCCCATCACACAGTGGCTGATTCCTTTTCTGAGCATGAGTGGCTTCAGAGTATTTCTGGCACTGACTGGTGGGTAAGGGGCACTGTGCACAGGGCTTGATGTTCTTTCCTCTTCTGACCCATGTGACAAATCAGAAGAAGACACAGGATGTCATCCTGAAGCCCCTGAACAAAGCCTTACTGAAAGAATACAAGCCAGAGAAGTGTGAGTTTGTGCGGACAATCTCAGAGGATCAAAGGGAGTCAGAAGCAGTGCACCAGGATAATGGCAGAAGAGGGTGGGTGGGCATGCTCACCACCCGAGGTGGGAGGGCAGCCTCCAAAGGGTGGACATTAGGTACTGAGCCCAAGTAGGCACTGCTTACCCCAGTCCCAGAACTGCCCAATCAGCCCCTGGACATGCCTGCCTTGCAGTGCCCAGCCCTGCCCTAAATGGCTGTTTGAGGAGGCAAGAGGCAGTGCAGAGACACCATCACTTTGGGGGCAGACAATGAGCTGCTATGGGGCTGGGTGGCCAAAACCCTCACTAGAAGACACTTTGTCTTACTCTAATGGCAAGCAGGGCTTCAGAATGAATGTCAAACTGGGGTGTAGCTCAATGGAAAAGGACTTGCCTTAACATCAGGCAAACCCTTGATTTCTCCCCAGAGCACAGTCCTCAAGAATCCAATCCTAGTCCAGCAAAGGTCATATGATCAAGCCATGCAAGTGACCACAAAAGCACACTTCTATGAACAGAGCCAGTGTTATGGAAAGATGATTCAGAACAGAATAGAGTCCAGGTGCAGGCCCATAGAGAGCCAGCGATTTCCTAGAGAACACAGTTGAGTTCCACCTCTTCTCTGCCAGTGTGTTTCTCTTTACAATTAGAGGACACTACCCAACATCGTACAAGGATGACAGACCTAGACACAGAGAAAAAGGGGTTCAGAGTCATGCACAGAAAGAGATAGAGAAATGGACAGACACATAAAGACAGAAAGACCGAGAAATAGACACACTGAGATAGACAAAAACAGACACAAAGAGAGACAGTCTATGATTTGGGACCACAAGCCTACTGTGATGGTGCCATTGATCTGTTATCTATATACTGAGTTGAAGAGCTATTCAGATACTTTGTCTACATGATCAGCATTGATTACACCTTGCCTGTCATTAGGCCTTGCTAGCTACGTGCACTCTTCTCCTGGTGTAGGTGTTACGGTTTCCTTCTTCCAGTAAAGGAAGTCAGAAGCTTGGGGAGCTTTGTGATTAGGAATGAGTAACCTGAAAATGGGCAGGAGTTTGGGGTAGCCAGACATAGTTGACAGGAAAGTCATGGTCAGTGGAGACAGGGGAGAAAAAAGGGCTGGCAGGAAAGACAAGTCTTGCTAAGTGTTGGGGGCCCACTGAGTAGGAGGCCTCTGGAATGAATGCGGTGCAGGGGGCCTGAACCACACCTGCCTCATGGGTTGTTCTCAGTAGGACAGTGCTCCCATGAGGTGCTGTGCATTCTGGAAGGTCTGCTGTGTTTGGAGGTGCGGATCATCCAGTCAGCAGTGAGGACAGGAGGGGAATAACTTGCCCTACCCCCAGGCAGAGCAGGCATAAGCTACTGTCCCAAGTTCTTTCCTAAATACTACAAGAGAGATTTCCACCAGATTCAGTTCCCAGGCAGGGGTCCCAGGCCCTTGGTGCTCCTGCTGCTGGACTGCAGGCATGACAGCATCCTGCTCAAAATGCATCTTTTGGAGCTTTTCAAGTGCTTGGTGTGTCCCGGTCCCCATCAGGACTGCTGACTTAGCTCTCAGTCCTTCTTCCACCAGAGGTGAGGATCCCTGAGAACACAATTGTGTTGGCAAAACACAACTTTGTTCTCCAGGAGAGGACCTCCAACACACTGCCAAGATCAAGTGTGGAGCCAGCTCTTCACCTCTTTCCAAGAAGAGGAGATGACACAACACGTAAGGGTGTCTCACTTTAGTCTGGATGGCTATGTACAAGCGCATCCAGACAAGACAGGCCCAGGCTATACTGTAGCCTCCAGTGACCTCCACTCCTAAAAACACTCAGGATCTTTTCTCCACAATCTCCTCCTGATATCAGGACCAGAGTGGCTCTGTGGTCCAGGCAATAAGCCATGTTCCTTGGATGCTCAATCCCAGACACACTTCAGATAGTGATCTACAAATTTCCTCTGAGATCAAAACGAAAGTTGCAATGTGGCCCAGGCCACAACCTCTCCATTCCACTTCAAATCCAGGAAAACACCAAGGATCCTGTATCCTCTTAGTACTAATAATGTAACAACGATACCTGCCACTGAACACACTGACCAGCCCTCCAAGGACTCCCTCAGTGCTTCACATGGTAGAGCAATGGGCATGGTGCTCTCACTTGCCTCTGGCTCTGCCCTCTCTATTAGGATCCAACTTTTAGGAGGACGATGATGCAGATCACTGGCTCTGATGCTGTGAGTTCACAGCACACATTCCCGCCAAGCCATGCTAACCTGTGTAGGTTGTCTTCCTGATGAGTGCATTTGAGCTCTGACCTTCCCTTCCCTCCTCTTCAGCTATTCTAGCCTTTCTCAGGGTACACCAGAGTTTCTCATGAACATTGATTGAGAGACAGTGAGTGTTGTCCATTGCAAACATCAGAGCTCAAAGAGCCTAGAGGAAAGGCCTGTGCTAGCCTTCATCCCTCACCCATTGACTGAGTGCAGAGTGCCATGGGCTCAATGCCATGCCTGAGGAGAAGCCATTCCACTCAGAGACTGCCTCCAGGGCACTGGAGAACAAAGGAAACGGCAGTTATTTCTGGTGTGGGTCCTTGCCCTGATTCCATTCAATTTGAATGAACAATGGAAAGGAAAATATTTTCTGAATGGGGTCAAATCGATTTTAAAACACACGTGCCAGCCCTGAATCTGATACGAATATAATATTCAATACTGTTTCTACTGGAGTCTGCTCATTGTGGTTGTATTCCTGGATCTCAAGTATGAAGGACATACACTCCGATGTAAAAAAGGAATTTTACAGGATGATAGTGGACTTTATACAGAAGTAGGCAATGAACGCCACCACCCTTGTCCACCCAAGGAAGGAAGGGCCTGTCCACATGCACACAGCAGCTAGTGTTCACTTTACTTGCAATAAACAGAGTGCGTAAGGCAATCACATTTCTAACCCCAATGGCAGAAGAGAAAGTGTGAAGCCCCAGTCTTGCCAGGGAAATGGCAGCACCCTGAGGGCTGGCCAGGAACGTGGGTGGGTCTGAGAAGCCACAGCTTGTAGCCTCTGCAAGGAGTCACCAATGGAGTGGTTCATGCAGAGATACTATGGCGAATCCCACATCTCCCAACTTTAGGATATCATAAATACCTAAGACTAAGTACATCTCAAGGATTTCTTCACCAGATGCTCTACTAGGATACCTCTTACACCAAAGTTGTGGAAAAAATAGGACCACAGGAAGTAGAGATGGAAGGCTAACATAGCTTGAACTATAATCGAGTACCATAGTCTGTGGGCCTGCACTTCAACAACAGTTTGGTTCATGGAGTTTATAGGGATCAGCTTAGAAATCAAGCCTGACTGAGTTAAAGAGGATATGAGTTTTGTGAATGGACATAGGAAGTTCATCAATTACACAGTTTTGAGAACAGACCATAAAAAGAAAGTGGATGTGGTATATATACATAATGGAATTCTATGCCTCCATCAGAAAGAATGACATTGCCCTATTTGTTAGGAAATGGAAAGACTTGAAAAAAATTATATTAAGTGAAGTAAGCCAAGCCCAAAGAAACATAGATTCCATGGTTTCCCTTATTTGCAATAACTAGAATATGTCTGAGTCAAGTAGAAAAGGTCAGATAAGTTGATGTTAGGGACATGAACACTAAGATATGTATGCGAATGTATTTTTTCTCTCATGGGATTGGTTCTAACACATTTATAAGATTATTTCTTTGTTGCTTTGTATGTCCCTCCCCCATGGTATAACCACTGATTTCATTGTATTTGATGTTGGCATAATTTGTGGAGGGGAAGGGAAAAAACAATTGTTTAAATAAGGATACATGTGGACCCACTGCAACAATGAGACGTACAAGTCGTTATGTCGGAAAACGAACTGTACAACTTTGGTGGAGGGGGGGGAGGACTGGCTGGGGTCGTGGGGGAGGATAGGAAGGGATGGGAAGGAGAAACAAAGGAGGAGGCAGGAAAGCTTGATAAGAAGTGTACTGATTGCCGGGCACTGGAGACTCAGGCCTGTAATCCTAGCTACTCAGGAGCCTGAGATCTGAGGATCTCGGTTCAAAGCCAGGCCGGGCAAGAGAGACTGTGAGATTCCTATCTCCAATAAACCACCAGAAAACAGGAAGTGGCGCTGTAGCTCAAGTGGCAGAGCGCTCGCCTTGAGCTGAAGAGCTGAGGGACAGCGCCCAGGCCCAGAGTTCAAGCCCCACGACCGACCAAAAAAAAAAGAAATGTACTCATTGTCTTGCCCATGTAATTGTAACACCTTGTACAGTATTTTCAGAATTAAAAAAAATACAATACAAGACTGGACCCCAATGTGGGCAAGTAACATCTTCATAACCATCATGACCTTGGTCCAATTCCTGTTCAATACCTGCCCTCCCACGCCCAGTGACTACCTCGGCCCCTCTCGGCAGAAGGAGCTCCAGAAGAAATAACCCTCACCCATACTCCCGGCCAGAAACAGTACATATTCAACCAAAAAAGGGTGATATTAACATCAGCAAACACTCCCTCCCAGACAGAAGCCCCGCCCTGGAAGGCAGCACCTGTGGAGCAGGAGAGGCACCTCCCACCTCCAGCCCCAGACTAGAAAAAGGGTTCTGAGAAGGTGGACGATGCCATTTCTCCTCTCCCTCATCAGAACTTAGCCTTGTCAGTTCAACAGCCAATACATCTTTTCTTTGTGACTTTTTCTTGAGTGGTTTTTGGGTTATTTTCTTTAATGGCCATGGTCATCTCTGCATGGGAAGAGGAAGTGTGCATAGGATCCAACAAGCATACATCTCTATGAAGGTGGAAGCCTCTTCCTCTTAGTCTAACAGGGTCCTTGTGCTGGGGGTTGGAGTCATCCTGGCCAGTGGTGTTCATGGGCTACATGAGTACAAGTCATAAACAGGGGACTCTGGAGAGGGCGAGGTCAGAAGGGCTCCAGTGAAGAGATGACATTACAATGGCTCAGAGGACTTAAACCCTGGTCCTTGCCAGAACCCACAGTCCCCACAAGCTGCCCGCTAGTACACTTGTGTGGAACGTGCTTATTGAGAACATGTTTACTTGTTGTTGTTGGAGGAGGAGAAATTCAAGAGAGAGTGAAGGGCGGAGAAGGTTCCTGGGACACCTGGATCCACGCTGGGTGCCCCCAGGACCCTACCGCCGCTTCTGGAGATTTTTCCGCAGGACTTCACAGGTGACATGGGGCACCCAGGCCAGAAAACTATAGGCTGACCCACCAATTCCACGACCCTTATCCTCACTGGATCTTCCTGTGTCCTGTTTGTGTGTTTGTGTGTGTGTGTGTGTGTGTGTGTGTGTGTGTGTGTGTGTGTGTGTGTGTGTGTCTATGTCTGTGTGTGTCTCTGTGTGTGTGTGTGTGTGTAGGTGTAAGTGTCTGTGTGTCTGTGTCTATGTGTCTATGTGACAAGCAAACGTTTGTGTGAGCAGTCAGTTTGTTTTCAGGTTTTTCTATCATGTGTGTGACCATGAATCTTCTTGTAGTTTTCTAGATGGCATTTGAACCATCCCTCCTGGGTTCTCCTCCAGAATGAAGATCACTTGTCCCCAGACCTGGCCAATGCCTGCAGGTTTGAGGTCCTTGCGGCTGGCACCCTGGAGGAGCAGGTGGAGGGCTTGGTGACTGCCCAGTTGATGGAGGACTCCATCTTTGTACAGAACTTCTTCAACAACTACAGGAGTTCTGCAGACACAAAGCAGGTATTGGACCTGCTATTCACAAGGTGCGTGCTAACTCCAATAAGATAGGATTAGACAGCTACAGTGAGACGCTTGGCAATGGAACCTGGCTTGTGGTGGGTTCACAGAATCTATTTCACTGGCACTTGCCAGAATTTGAGGAACCAAGCATGCAAGGCCTGGGCTAGGCTGGGCTGGGCTATTCAAGTATAGTGCCTGTCTAGGACTGTGGTCTATTCTCTGTCACTCTGCTTCCCTGAGGCCTCAGACAAAGCAGTGTGTTTCTTTAGCCAGAAGGAAACCAATTGTCTCTGGGACCACGGTCCCACCCAGGTGTAGGCAGAGCAGGAATGGCTGGGGCCAGAGAGAAGGCCTCTGGGCTCCTAAGTTGATCAGGACAGGAGTTGATTGCTCATCCTTGAAAGAAATTGCAAGAGAAGGGAAGAGATAGGAAGGACCGATGTACACACCATGAGCTTAGTGGTGTGAGAAGAGCAAGAACTTGCTGGCTGTCCTGGGCTGGCCAGTGATGCTTGGAATTCTCAACAGGTTCAGGACTTTTGAAGCCCCCATGGAGTCCTTTGCACAGACGGACACCCTCGCTGACTCCAGACAGGATGTCATTCCCCAGCACCAGATCAGCTAGTGAGTAGTGGGCTTTGGTCTACAGCGAGAGTATGAGTGTCCAGAGTGGTGACAAATGAGTGGGTGGAAGGTTGGAGAGATGGGGCCAAGTCAGGAGCCCTCAATTCTTGTGCTGCTTGTCACCAGATCTTGGGGTGTGAGACTTCACCGATAGTACCAGGAGGACAACATTACTATGGGGTAACTGCTGTGAGCAGAGGTAGTGGCTGGGGCCTTTGGGTGAATCCCAGGAGAATGCATCCTAACTGTACCATAGCCCATGCCATTCATGTTTGGCCAGCTCCCCATGAGCTCCACTGTAGGCCTAGGGACATCGGTCCTTGGTCAGATCCCTGGAGATGCTGCTAGGGGTGGCAGTGAGAGCAAGGGCCACCCTGTGGCAGCTACACAAGGAGAACAAGCTGGAGGTAGGCAGACAGCCCATGTGAGGCTCCTGGGGAAGGAGGCAGCAGAGCTCCCGAGGAGGTGTGCCAGAACACTATGCAGGCCAGGCAAGACAGCAAGACCTTTAGAGTCCAGCATCTGGAGGCCCACGGGAGAGATGATGGGCACATTGCAGAAGAGGACAGAGCTGCTCCCAGCATTTGGACTTGGTTCCCTCCTTGGATGACATTTCTCTGCAGGCCATGGCTGGGTGGGCTTGCCACTGTTGGTACAGAGAAAAGGGGCTGATGTTGGAAGGTGCTGGTCTCTGCAAAGGCAGCGATCATCGTAGGGGACTGAGGGAGACCAGGGCAGGTGCTAGGCTTTATTCAGACGCTGCTTCCCACCCATGTTCCTCTAGTGCTATCTCAGGCCTTCTGAGCACCTGGCTGGACTGCCACCCAGAAGACTTCCTGGAACCCATGCACCATCCCTGCCTCCAGGGGTTCCTGGCTCACTTGAGGCTCCATATGCGTGGCTCTGACATGGAGCTCCATGTCTCCCACCTCCTGGCACAGTTGGGGATCCAGGACTTCAGGCAGGATGAGACTCTAGGTGCGGAGTTGGGATGGAGACAGGGCCTGGGGAGGGGTGGGAGGTGCAGGGCACCACTGGGAGGAGGCTCCAAAAGTAACCAGGAGCCAGGGACAAGAGAAATCTCAAGCCCTGCATGGCCATGGAGAGGGTGTATGAAAGTTTCTAAGCTGGAAATCTCAGGGAGGAGGGTGCTGTGGGACTTTGCAAACACTCTGAAGAAAGCAGTCATGGAGAAGACCTTGTCTCCTCCTGCAGCTCCACCCCCAGCTCCAGTGGTAGATGTCACACCAACTTCAGAGCCCCATTCAAGTCCATCCCTGAATGGGACCCCCACTGCAGTGGGAGGAGCCTCATCAGGAGCCCAAGCAGAGGCCACTTCTGCCTTGAATCTGGATGGGAGCCCTCAGGGAGCTGAAACTTCTTGTGTGGCTGAAGAGCCTCAGGCAAAGCTGGCTCTACTGCTGAGTCCTGAAGCAACAAGAGCAGCTATTGATGAAGTGAAGTCATCCCCCACTATCTCTTCAGTGCTCAGTGTCCAGGAAGCGGCGGCCAGTGCTGAGTTGGAGCCCAATGGCACCTCAGCCCCGGGGATGAGTGTGGGAAAAGCGGCCGTAGGTGGTGGGGAGATGGAGCTCTGCTCTAGCTCTCCTCCTGTGCTCAGGCCCCATCACACATCAAAAGCCACTGCTGAGGAAGAGCCAGCGTCCACCTCACCTCTGCCTCATGTTCCCGGACAAGCAGCCTTCTGTGCTGAGCTGAATGTGCTTTTGCCCTTGGCTCTGCTGCTCTTTATTGTAGGAGCACCAGCAGGCCTACTGTGTCTGGTGGGAGTTCTCACTCTGGTGATCTGTGGCCTGACACTACTAAACTGTTGTGACAAATCAGAGCCAGTTGTCACCAGGGATGCATCTCATGGTGCTGATGGCACTGCAGCAGAGAGTGCTGACAGGAAGACTTTTGTCAGATTGGCTCCCATTCTGCATTCCAGAGAACCAGGCTACAGTGCTGAACTGACCATGTTTCTGATCCTAACTCTACTCTTGTTCATTTTAAGAGGACCGGCTGGGGGACTCTCACTTGTTGGAGTGCTGACACTGGTGCTCTGTGCCGTAAGAGCATTCTGTTCTTGCACAGAGTCAGAGCCAGCTACCACCATGGCTGCTGTCCACAGTGCTCAGAGAGCACCAGAATATAGTGCTGAGAAGGATCCCTGTGTCGGCGTGTCTCCAGTTCTTAATCACAAAGAACCACCCTCCAGTACAGAACTGGAGTTCCTTCTATCCTTGTGTGTGATGTTCTACCTGTTAGGAGCACCTGCGGTAGGGTTCTTTGTGCTTGGAGTACCAACTGTGGGCTTCTGGGTTGTGAGAGCTACAGCATCTCATGCACAATCGGGGCCATCTGCCAACTTGGCTCTGGAGAGCAGAGCAGACAGAGCACCAGCCTCGGGGGATGCTACAGAGCCAATTTCTGCCTCAGCTCCACAACTTAGTCCTGCAGAACCAGCCTCCAGTTCGGAGCTGCATATCCTTTTACCCATAGCTGCAATGCTGTCTCTGGCACAAACCCCAGCGTTGGCCATCTTTGTTGGGGGAGCCCTAGTTCTGGTGCTCTCCTTTGTAGGACCACCACAAAACCATACACCATATTGGAGGGCTGAGTTGAAGCCAGGTTCCACCATGGCTTTGGAGCCCAGGCCTGAGGACACAGCAGCCTCCAGGGCTGAGAGGGAGTCACCTTGCTCCTCCACTCCGCTGTTGCCCCTCCAGAAGGCAGCGGCTTGCAATGCTGAGATAGAGGCGTCTTGTGTCTCAGCTGCGCTGCTCCATGCCCAGGGAGCAGCAGTGGCCAGTGCTGCCACAGAGCCACCATCCAGTGCAGCCCCTCCAATATGTGTTGAGGACACACTGTCTTCGAGGACTGAGCCAGAGCCACATCCCAACTTGGCTCAAGGACTCAGTGCAGAGACATCAGCTGCCTGCAATCCTTCACCAGAGCCCTTGGCTGTGGTGATGGAGCAGGCTACCTCTGCTTCTTGGGAATCTGAGTTGCCATGCACCTCTGCTCCTGTCCAAGATGCTTGCCATCCTGCTTTGATGACCGGAGAGACTTCACGCAGCCAGGACATGCCTTGTTTCCTGGCTGTCCACCCCCACCTGGAGGCAGAGCAGCTCACAACGATGGATGCGGTGAGGGGCTGGGCAGGGTGGCTGTGGTGAAGGAGGGCTCCCTGTGTCCTCTGCTGCTCTGGCCTGTGGTACATTTCCTTGCTGCCCATCTCTTCTTCTCCAGCCTTAGTTCAGCACACCTAGCACCACTTTGTGTAGTTCCATTTGGTTACACGCACTCCCTGAAACTGAGATGAGACCCGCTCCCATGCCAGGAGCTGTGCAGAATCAAGCCTGGGGCAGAAAGAAGGCCAGCCAGCACACAGCTCACCCTCCTGTGCCAGGAGCCCTGTGAACCTCAGCACTCATTCAGCAGGCACCTGGTGTGGACCTGATGAGTGCCCAGCCCAGACACAGAATTGAGTGCTAGTTCTAGTGGTGTAGGACATAGGCATTAGATCAAGGGAAGGACATTTGTTGTCTGAGCTAGGTCAGATTAGGTGTTGGGTGGAGCATGTAGTCCTCTGGGAAGAATGAGAAAGTTTGGGAAATCACTGCTCTTCTGTTCCCACATTTGTTACCTTGAGGTCCCTTCTGTGCTCTGTGTGCTGGGTGTTAGCACAGCAGATACAGACCCTCCACAGGTTTCAGGGCCCTCCTCAATCCTCGCATCTCCATGCCTTTGTGCATGTGAGGAGGGATCCCAGGGCCTGGGCCTGGCCACTGTGGTGTGTCCCAGCCTGGTGACCCTGGCCATCTTCCTCAGGAGCTGTTTGAGAAGGCAGTGCCCAAGCACTGCCTGGGATCCATCTGGTCCCAGAGGCACAAGAAGGGCAAGGAGCACTTGGCCCCCACCATCCGGGACATGGTGGCACACTTTAACAACGTATGTTCCTGTGTCATCACCACCTGTCTCGGGGACTTCAGCATGAAAGCCCCAGACAGAGCACGTGTGGTCGAACACTGGATTCAGGTGGCCGCGGTACGCGACAGGCTCTGGTGCCTAGTTTATCTCCTCTGCTTTTCCATATCTCTATTCTGCATTTTGAAATTGTGATCAGAGCTCTCCATGGAGCCCAGTCCCTCCTACCACAGGCCCATGTGTCCCAGGGATAGCCAGACCCAGCCACCCCTTGGCTGGCCCCTCACTGATCTGCTCCTCAGCCCCAGGGGAACCACAATACCGCTGGGTGCCCTACATCCCTGGCCAAGTCTTGACACTCCCAGAATCCCTCTCTTGTCCAGGCCAAGAGGTGGCGGCTGTGGCAGGCAAGACTCACACAATCTTCCTCTCCAGGCTTGCCGAGACCTGAGGAACTTCTCCTCACTCCATGCCATCATCTCTGCCCTGCAGAGCGCGGCCATCTTCCGACTGAAGACAACATGGCAAGAAGTCTCCAGGTGGGTCCCTATTCCCACAGCAGTTGCCCTGTGAGCACACATGGTAGGTGTCACACGCCCTGAGCTCTGGACACTCACGTCCACTTCGGATCATTGTTCCCTGGGCCCAGCTTGGATAATTCTTGTCAGGCTTCAGATATCTCCTGTCAGAATGAACATACACAGATGCACACATATCCACAGACAGAGAACAAACACACACACAAACGCACAGAAACACACACAGACGCTCATCAGGATTTTGTGGTGGCTAAGAATCGGCATCCACTTGAAATGAAAGCAGAGCTGCCTAGTGGCAGAGGGATGGCTCATGGTTATGCCAGGAAGAAGCAGCTGCTCCTGCCTGGTGTACTCTTGGGCTCTTTGCACCCGTTTGCAACCCTGTTGGGCAGCCACATGGGCAGCTTCCTGCCCAACCCAAATGGAGTCCAACTCCCTCCTCTCCACCTTCCAACTGTGTCCTTCTCTCTGCCCTCCCACAGAGACTCCTTGCACACATTCCACAAATTGGAAAAAATCACTTCTCCTGAAAACAATTACTCCAAGAGCAGAGAGCTGCTGCAAAAGGTATGGCATGAGGAAGTGAAGACAGAGGGCAGAGGTGCAGGGGGAACACGGGGGAGTCAGTGTCATCCTGACGGGTTTAGAAACATGACTTGCTTTCTATTGCGGAGGAGGCCAAGGGAAGAGTCTGCTAGGCACTTATGCAGGTCAGGGCACGTGGAGTCCTAGGAAGCCACTGAGGTTGAGAATGCTGTGAGGGGACACAGGGTGGTCCGGGGAAGCAGAGGGTAGCCAGGATTGGGGAATCCCCCTACTGAGAGCTCCAGCATCCCACTTGTTGCCCAATGTGCCATAGGCCTAGGGGCATATTCTTGCCCTTCCCCAAACTATGCTGCACAGGACTGCACAGAGAAACAATTTCCTGTCCCAGACCATGCGCAGAGGCTGTTTTCCAGTGGTCTGGAATTCTACCCTACTCTGCTGGGGATAGGCACGACTGTGTGGTCAGGAAGGAGTCTGAAATCCATGGCTCTCTCCTTCTCTGCTCAACTTTTCTAAGGACCCTGATGCAAAGAAAAACACCAGCAAACTGGAATCTTCTCAGAGCCTCGGGTCCCCTTCCTTTGCTGACCTTCAGGGGATTGGACAGACCACTAGCCTTGTCCATACCTCAGTTTTCTCCTCCCTGATAGGAAGGGTTTTGGAGCTCACAGGGCTGAACAACCAGGCTGGCATGTGAGCTACCCAAACAGGAGAAACAGATGAATCCTCCAGGGCTGTGAGGAGGCCCTGGGCACACATGCCAGTCAGCACAGCAGCACTGGTAGCAGAAGCAGGAGTCCCTGAGGCCCCCCGCTGCCAGGAGGCAGACCTGACAGTTGAGGGAGCAGGCAGAGGAGGCCAGCTCCCCAGGCCAGAGCCCACAGTAGTGAGTGCTGGAGCAAAGCCAGAACTAGAACTCCTCTGCCAGGTGGTAGATGCTTAGACACAATCTAGCAGCCATGTCAGTCCCTATAGTAAGACAATGACACTAGAAAGACAGACAGCACAGAGCCCTCACTAACAACCTCCACAATCTTGGCAGGAGTCTTGCAAGTTGGCCACAAAGGAGAAGCAGCTCCAACGAGGTCCCAGGTGGTTGCAGAAGATGGTGAGTGACTGGGACCTAGGCCAGGTTGCTGAGAGAGAAGCGGCACAGCGAGCCTACCTCTGCTCACCTTTCATCTCACACCCAAGGGGGCAGATGGAGAAGGGCATTTGCACTCTCGCAGATGTGACCCAGAGGAGCTGGCTGTCAGAAGGGATAGAGGAACTAGAGCCAGCAAAGCAAGGAATTGGCAAAGCCTATGGGGGGAGGTGGTGGGCAGAATGGTACTACAGAATGTTGTGTTCTACATATGCCAGCACAGATTAGGATCTGGGGCAGTTTGAAGAACCAGGCAGCGAGAACCTGGCCCTAGACACAAGGGGGTTCACAGGTTCCCCAAGACACTGTGCTATGGAAGCAGCTGTAAGGTTGAGGACTAACTGAGGAACCATGTGAGATTGGGTCTGAGATGGGCCCTGGGCCTTGACCATCACCCATCCAATCCTACAGGTGTTGACAAAGGGCATCATTCCCTACCTGGGAATCTTCCTGACAGACCTTACGATGATACATTCTGCATATCAGGATATCCATGATGTGAGTAGCCAGGCCAATGCTGGCAGCCTGGAACCTTGAGGTCAAAGTTCCCTGGGAATCCTGAGCTCTGTCACTCCTGACAACCTCGAGGCCATCCTAAGAGCTGAGTCCTGTGCCCCTCTGAGCAGCTGCTTGCCACAGCGGTATGACCGAGTTTGTGCACATTGAGTAGCTGGGATTTCAAGTCCCTCATGAGGTGGCACTGGGGCCAAACAGAAGCCAGCCTCTCCTAAGAGAAATGCCTTTTCACCCAATGCTGCACTCACTCTCCTTGCATCACAGGTGTTAGACAACACAGGCCCTAATCCTGGCTTGATGCCCTGTGCCCAGCCCTCCTCTGAAAGCTGGCCCTACTCTGGTATAAGCACACCTTTTGCCCAGGCTAGAAGACGCCCTGAGTGGAGGTGCTGAGAGAACTGGGGCCAAATCCTAACTCCATTGCCCTCTGTCTTCTAGGAAAAATCCCAAATGGAGAAATTAAATAAGGTAAGTGTCAGCTGTCCAGAAAGGACAGGGTGGGTAGGGACCTGCAACTTTCTCCTGTCCAGCTTGATGAGCAGCCATTTCTGCATGGGTACAATGGGATGAGAGAGAAGATCCACCCTTGTCATGGTAGGCTGTGTAGTAACATCCAGGAGAGACACAGGATTGAGTGTGAGGAAACAACTGTGGGATCTCACATGCATTTGGGGAATCAGTGGAGGGTTGGTGGGCAGAGCTGCTGGAGGAGGTGGGCCCCTCACTAGACAGCAAAGCCCAGCCCAGGCCAGCCCTGCCCTGTCCCTTCCCTTGTGCTCTCCATGACCAGGAAAATGAGATCATCCAACATTTGAAAGACCTGCAGCATACCTGCACATATTATCACCTCCACAAAGCAGAAAATTTTCTGGCCTGGTTCAAGGGCCTGGAGCGGCTCAGTGAGGAAGCCAGGTGGGTTGGCAGACACTGGCTGGACCAGGGGGACATCCTGAGAATGGGGTCCAGAGGGCCTGAGGTATGACCATGGGTGAGTGGGAACCGACAAAGACTCTGGTCGGCTGAATGTGGGTGACCCACAAGGCTCTGAATTCCAAGCCAACTGTGGCAGTGAACAGGCATGGCACTTGGTCACCTCACCACCATCCCTTGTCTTAGCTATGAGCTATCCTGTGCACTGGAGCCCCCGAGGCAGACTGACCCTACAAACAAGAGCAAGACCTTCCCAGGAATTCCAAAGGCAAGAAAGAAGTGAGTGGCTGGGGAATGGCTGGCAGGGTTCAGGTAGGATGCCGGACAGGTACCAGGGACGCCTGAGGCTGTTGTTGATGAGACAGAAGAGCTGGTAGGAAAGACAAGTCTTACTAGGTGCTGGGGGCCCACTCAGTTGGAGGCCCCAGGAATGAATGCTGTGCAGGGGGCCTGCCCCATGGTGGTGTTCTCAGTAAGATAGGGCTCCTAAGAAATGCTGTGCATTCTGGAAAGCCTGCTGTGTCTGCAGTTCCTGATTATGAAGGCAGCAGTAATCACAACCTGCTTGAGCCGCACTCCCAAGTTCTTTCCTAAGCAAGACAACATACATTCCCCATAGGCTCTGTTTCCAGGCAGGGGTCCCAGGACCTTTGTGTTTCTGGAGCTGGCCTGCAGAAATGGCAGTCTCCTGGCTCAAAACGTGTCTGTAGGAGCTTCTCAAATGGTTGCTGTGTCCCATTTCCCATCAATACTGCTGACTTAACTCTCTATCCCTCTTCCACCAGCCTGAGGATGCCTGAGAACAAGAATGTGTTGGCAAAATATGAGTTTGTGCTCCAGAAGAGGACCTCTCCCACCCTGCCAAGATCACGTGTGGAGCCGGCTCCTAACCTCTTCACAAGAAGAGGAGACCACACAACACTGAACAGTGTCTCTACTTAGTCTGGATGGCTATGGTTGAGCACATCCAGACAAGAATGGCCCAGGCCATACCCTACCCTAACCGCCAGTGACCTCCACTCCTGAAAACACTCAGGATCTTTTCTCCACAATCTCTTCCTGATGTCAGGACCACAGTGGTTCTGTGGTCCAGGCAATAAGCCATCTTTCTTGGATACTCAATCCAAGACACACTTCAGATATTTTTCTACAAATGCTCTCTGCTGTCACAATGATAGTGAAAATGTGGCCCAGGCCACAGAACTCCTCTGTTGCACCTACAATGCAGGAAAATACAAAGGATCCTGTATCCTCAGTGTTCTACTAATACCTGCCACTGGACACACTGCCCTGCCCTCCAGGAACTCCCTCAGAGCTTCACATATTCTCCGTACTCTGCCATAGAGGAACAGCTGACATTTTGGTAGAGCAATGGGCATGGTGCTCACACTTGCCCCTGGCTATGCCATTTCTATTAGGATCTGACTTTGATGACTGTGATGCAGATCAGTGGCTCTGATGCTGGGAGGTCGACAAGACACACTCTGCCCAAGCCATGCTGACCTGTGTAGGTTGTCTTCCTGATGAGAGCATTTGAGCTCTGACCTTGCCTTCCCTCCTCTTCAGCTATTCTGGCCTTTGTCAGCATGCAGGAGATTTTCCCATGAGCGTTGATTGAGAAACAATGAGTGTGGCACATTGCCAACCCCATGGTTCCAAACATCCTAGAGGAAAGGCCTGTGCTAGCCCTCAACTGTCAGTCCTGGTCTGAGTACAGATAGTGCCATGGCCTCAATGCCAAGACCCAGGATAAACCCTTCAACTCAGAGACTGCATGCAGGGCCCTGGAATACCAAGGAAACTGCAGCTATTCCAGGTGGGATTCCTTGCCCTGTTTCCATTTAATTTGAATGCAGAAGAGAAAGGAGCATATTTTCTCAATGGGGTGAAATGGATTTGAAGATATGCTTCAATAAACATGGTTGTTCTGGTAGCTTTAGGATGGTCTTGTTTGTGATCTTTTGGATAAATGCCCGTAAATGGGATTGATGGGTCATAGGGGAGCTCTATGCAGAGTCTTTTGAGGAACCTCCATACTACTTTCCAAAGTTGTTAAACAAGTTTACACTCCCACGAACAATGCAGTAGGGTTCCCTTCTGGCCACATCTCCTACAGCCATTGTATAACCCCTGTTTCCCTGTATATATTTATGTTTGTATAATATTGGGAAGAGAAGGGAAAAAGCAAAATGTTTAACTAGGGATACAGGTTGACCATTGCAACAATGAGATGCAGAAGATGCTATGTTGAAAAATGAACTTTACAATTTTGATGAGTGGGGGGCAGATGAAAGGGGGAGTGTAATTGTGGAGGTGGGAGGGAAGGGATAGTAGGGGAAAAACAAAGGAGGAAACAACAATGCTTAATAGGAAACGTACTCATGACTTTGCTCCTGTAACTGTAACCTCACTGTACAGTATTTTTAAAATAAAAATCTTACAAAAATAGATGACGATATGGAGAATGAACTGCAAGACACGGACACAAGAGGTTTTTCTTTGTTTCTATTGTTTTTAATCAACTTTGGGATTTCTTGTTTCTTTTGTATATTCTTCCTCCTTTGGTATAATCTATGTTGTTCTTGTATTTGATTCTGGTAACTGGGACACTATATAACATTTATTGGAATTAGAAAAAGGAAGGTTCTCCTGCAAGGTATCAGCGGTTATGAGATGAACCTGAAATGCAGCTAAAATTATAATGAATTACATGTTTTAGTAGGAGTATATTTTGAAATCTGCATATATGCCATTATCAAAATGTATACCCTTGAAATAGATTTGAGAAGCTATATTCCCATAGTTCGTTTGTTATACTTGTCTACTAATCCTTCGAAGGAAAAGGTGCTCTGGCACTTAAAAAAAATGACAAAACAAAAACTTCATTCCAATATCTGCTTCCTCAATATTTACAGAAAATACATTGCCCACTCACTATTTTCCTTCAGGATTTCCCTAGGATCTCTGACTTTCTTTTTGCCTCCCTGGTTTATTGTCTTTTTCTGTTGCAAGGTGGAAGTTCCTTACTGACCTCCTCTAGCCTTTCTATTCAGTTCAGTGCTATAGCCTTTCTGAAAATCTCCCTTCTCCATTCAAGAATTCCTCCAGTGCAGAGATGGGCAGGAGGCACACACCGTAGTCCTACCCTTCTCCACAAGTTCACTTCCCCAATTATCAGCTGCCCATAGGCAAGCATGCTCTGAAAATATTCAATGGAAAACAGCAGATATTCAGAATTGGGAAAGTTTAAATTCTTCAGAATAGGGAAAATGTAAACACTAAATTTTATTGGAAGAAAATAGCATTGAAATTTTCATGTTGAGTCAGCTAAGGATTTGTTTTTCTTGGGGCTCTGGTTGGTCATGCTAGATAGCCTAGATGCTTGAGAAATAAAAAGGAGAAAGATCACAGCTTGAGGACAAAGAGTTCACACCAAAGTTCTCATGACCTCATTTTCATTGGTAGCCAGGTGAGAAAACTTGCTCCTGCCATCCCAGTCTACACAGGAAGCTCAGACTGAGAGGCCTGGACTTGCATTCCAGCCCAAGGAAACAATCCACAAACCCCCATGTCAACAGAAAAGGCCTAGCATGGTGGTGTGTGCCTGTCATCCTAGCTATATGGGATCTTCAGTAGGGGCTGTGATCCAGCTGACCAAGAAAACCAGTGAGACTGAATCTCAAAAGCAACTACAGCACCTAGGCACCAGTGGCTCATGCCTGTAATCCTCCCTACTCAGTAGGCTGAGATCTAAGGATTGGGGTTCAAAGGCTGTCAGGGCAGGAAAGTTCATGAGACACTTACCTCCAATTAACCACCAGAAATTCAGAAGTAGCACTGTGGCTCCAAAGGTAGAGCAACCATGTGAGCTGAAGAGCTCATAGACAGCACGTAGGCCCAGAAGCATGCCCAATAAATATAAAAATCAATCAATCACTGAAACTTCAATCAACAAAAACCAATCAATTAATCAATCAAGAATAAACCTGCAGCAAACTGTGCTTGGATGGGGGCTCAAGCATTCAAGTGGAATAGAGCCTGTCCACCAAGTAGGTCATCTTGTGCTTAAACATAAGGAAAGCCATCAGTTCAAACAGCCACAACACCAAAAAACAAACATATCACATTCTTGTCGATGTGAGGGTTGGCCTGAGAAGCAGTGTGTGTACTGTGTGTTCCCATTCCCTTGATACCATGGTAGAATTGGCTCTATACTAACTGGGACAGGCAGGAAGAGAAAGGATTGGCCTACAGTTGAAGGGAAATGAGTCCAGCTGACAAAGGGAATCAATACTAAGAATTAACTCTTTCATGCAAGAGCAAGAGACAATGGGTCTATGGCTTACTCCTAAGCATTTCCAGTTCCCCATTTGATTCCAGTTCCAGATCTTTCCTTTACCACATTTTCAAACATTCAAAATTGCTTTGAATTTTTTTCACACAGATTTTTCTCTTCTTGATGCTATAATCTGCCAGTGATCTGCTAGTTCTCCCTGCATCATTGAAAAATTTAGTATTGATTCTCTACGTTGGTCTAACACTATTTGTCATTTTAAGAAAATTTCAACACTAACACAATCTAGAGTTCATCTAGCTAACATCTTGGATTCTGAGTCTTCCACAATCTCTCAGCTGGCTTCATGTCAGTGACCCTTTCCTGTGGTCTAACTTACATATCACCAAGAATGGCACCAACTGGGGAGATAATGTGAAATATTTCCCTTCTTACCACCTTCACTTTGTCCTGCTTACTTCATCCTGTTCTCACATATCTAGTATTCAGCAACTGATACTTAGTATACTGACTGATACTTAGTATATTGCTCGTATAAGTTACTTTTATATTATCTATCACCAAATTTGCTCTTTCTACCCCTGATAAATACATTTATATTCCAAGATCCAAATCACCTTTTTATTGAAAATCCTCAATTTCCCTCTGTATTTCTTCAAGCAAAAATGCCATCTATAAATAAGTCTAGTGTTAAATCCAAACTCTATATAAGTCTATTCCTTTTTTTATCATTTTTATTTTATTTTATTTATTTATTTTTTTTGGCCAGTCGTGGGGCCTGAACTCTGGTTCTGGGCGCTGAGCTCTTCAACTCAAGGCTAGTGCTCTACCACTTGAGCCACAGCGCCACTTCCAGCTTTTTTCTGCTTCTGTGGTGCTGAGGAATCGAACCTAGGGCCTCATGCTTGCAAGGCAAGCACTCTACCACTGAGCCATCTTCCCAGCCCCGAATCATTTTTATTTTTAATGTAATGGTGATGTACACAGGGATTACAGCTGCATAAGTCAGGTAATGAGTTCATTTGGTTTTGAACAATGTTATTTTTTCCTCATTTTTCTAACTCATGGCTATCCATCACTACCTTACTCTTATTAGAAATTGTCAAGTAAGTGTATTTGGTTTAACTACTATTAAAATTGTGAACAAAATATTCAAGTGTATTTGAGGCATTTATAATGTACTATGTGATTTTTTTGGTTTCTTTGTATGTTCCTCCCCCATGGTATAATCCCTGTTTTCACTGTATTTGATTCCAATGCCCTGCATCTTGCATATATATTTCTCTAAGTTGTGGAGGGGAATGGAAAAAACAAAATGCTTAAATAGTGATATACACTGACCCATTGTAAAAATGAGATGTACAAGATAATATGTTGAAAATGAACTTTACAACTGGGAGGGGGGTGGTATAGGAGTAGTTAGGGAGGTGGGAATTAAGGGATGGTAGGGGAATAACAAAGGAGGAATGTACAATGCTCAATAGGAAATGTACTCATTGCCTTACTCATGTAACTGTAACCCCTGTAAAGAATTTTCACAATATATAACATACTTAAAAAGAAAAAAGAAAAACATATTCATGTGAACACTCAATATTAACAGGCAACCCTCACCATTCCCTAGTCCTTTATTTCTGATGATAGTACATGTCTTCCTACAACTGTGACACCACTCTCAACACACTTGGTGGATGCCATCTTATCTTCCCACAATGAAGGGAGTGTCTCAGTGATATGTGCCACTTCCTACCAGAGGTGACACAGAGCATTAGGAGCCTGAAAACCTGATGACCTAGCAGGACCCACCTCCCATGGAGATAGCCAGCAATCGGAGCTGAGGGGGATGGAGCACCAGAGAAACACAATGTCATGTCTGGAAGTCAGCAAATGCCCCTCACAGACCTAAGCTCTGCCCTGGCTGGCAGGTGTGGCACCACCTATCCAGCTGAGACTAATTCCTACTCCCAATTACTTGACCAGTCTGGAGGCTTAGATTCCTCTGTTTAGGCAACCAGGCCTCCATGCAGGCTTCAGGGCCCCATCAAGCCTGGCCCACTATCTAACCCTTACCATGAGAGCCTTCCATGTCTGAGGAAACCCAAGGGACAGTGACAACTTTACACATGTGGGGCTTCAATTCTGGGTATGGGCTTTGTACTTCAGCTCTTCAGCTCATGGTGAGCATTCTGTCACTTCAGACACAAAGCCACTTCAGTGTTTTGTGAGTGGTTTATTGGAGATAAGAGTGTCATGGTCTTTCTTGCCTGGGTTGTCTTTGAACTGTGATCCTCAGATATGAGCCTTCTGAGTAGTTAGGATGACAGGGTGAGCCACAACTGCCCAGCAATCTACCTTGATTAGATGGATGAAACTCACTGCCAAGGACCCTAGACGGCAAACTTTTGGGTTCAGGTCACTTACTATGGTGTAGTCCACCAAGGTAACCCTTGGTAACTTTCTGGCCTCCCAGGGATACCGAGTCTCACCCACGAAGGTACAGGTGGTTCAGCAGTCAGAGACTGATCTGTGTATTCAACTGGGCCATACAAAAGGCTTTCACTATCCCCACCAAACTCCTGATTACTAACTGCCCTATCTCTCCACTAAGAATGAGCTTCTCACCTTTTTGAGTCTAGCCAACTACCTCAGGTCCTGGACCCCCAACAACTGCCTCTGAAGTTGCCACTTATATGAAGTAGCTAGAGGGTCACATTAGGAAACCCTTTGAACGCCCTCCACTCGCATTTCTCCCTTCAGCAGACTGGTTCCAACCGGCCTCCACACAGGCCTCTGCTCTCAGGCTGTCAGAGCCTTCACACCTGTTCTTTCATTATGTAACTGAGAACTAGGGTTTTACATTGGGAGTTTGAGGTCAGCAGATCGGACCTCATTTGTGCCAGTTGCTTATTTGTCCAAATGTCTAGACCCTACCATGAGGGGCTGGGCTCCTTGCCTCCATGGCCTAGCCATCTCTTCTGTCCTATTACAGGTTTCAAAGAAACTAAACCTGGGCACAAGCCTACCATTGTCACCCACCATCACCTCTCTCAGTTACTAACCTATAGAAGTTCCAAACTCAGCCTCCCTCCCACAATCTCTGGTGTCTTGTCACTGGTAGAGGCCCCACACTGACCTTCCAGCTCTGCCTTCCATTAAACCCCACACCCTATTACCCATTTCAGATACAAAGAGCTCCCCAGCACACTCCTGTGTGGAGACTCTGGATGACCTGCTAATTCACCCAGCTCACATTAGAGAGAGGTCCTTAAAGCCCATAGGGAAATGTAATTCTTCCTTGGTGACCTTCACTTTCATCCCTGTCCAGATCCTGACACTGCCAGCATCTCTCTCTTGTCTAGTCCAAGAGGTGGTGGTTGTGTCAGGCAAGACTCACACAATCTTCCTCTCCAGGCCTGCCGAGACCTGAGGAACTTCTCCTCAATCCATACCATCTTCTCTGCCCTGCAGAACACAGCCATCTTCCGACTGAAGACATCAAGGCAAGAGGTCTACAGGTGGGTCCCTATTCCCACAGCAGTTGCCCTGTGGGAAAACATGGTAGGTGTCACACTCCCTAAGCCCTGGACATAAACATCCACCTGAGATCCCCATTGGTGGGGTCCAGGTGGGTAATTATTATCAGGATTCAGACATCTCCTGTCAGACTGAACATACACAGACACACACACATACACACACACACACACACACACACACACAGATACAAACACAGACACGCCCCCCCCCACACAAGCTTACCAGTTTTCTGTCGTGGCTACGACTCTGCATCCACTTGAATTGAAAGCAGAGCTGCCTAGTGGAAGAGGGATGGCTCATGGTTATGACAGGAAGAAGAACTTGCTCTAGCCTGGTGGATTCTTGGGGGCTATTTGAACCCATTGTTCAAATTGTTTGAACCCATTGCCACATTGTTTCCTTTCTTCCAAAATCAAATGGAATCCAACTCCCTCCTCCCCACCTTCCAACTGTCACCTTCTCTCTGCCCCTCCCACAGAGACTCCTTCTGCACATTCCACACACTGGAAAAAATCACTTCTACAAACAATTTCTCCAAGAGCAGGGGGCAGAGGTGGAGGGTGAACACGGGGGAGTCAGTGCCATCCTGAAGGGGTTTAGAAACATAACTTGCTTTCTGTTGGGGAAAAAGGCAAGGGAAGATTCCCCTAGGCACACAGTGGGCAGAGGGGTGCTACAGCCCTATGTGATCTGCATATACCAGTCTAGATTTGGACCTGGGGAAGTTTGGAAAACCAGGCAGCAAGAACAGGCCATAGACACTAGGGGGGATCACAGGTTATGCAAGTTGCTGTGCCATGGGAGCAACTGTAAGGTTGAAGACTGACTGAGATGCCCTGTGAGATTGGGTATGAGATGGGCCCTGAGCCTTGACCATCACCCACCCAATCCTACAGCTGATGACAAAGGGCATCTTTCCGTACCTGGGAATCTTCCTGATGGACCTCATGATGATAGATACTGCATATCAGGATATCCATGACGTGAGTAGCCAGGCCCCAGCTGTCTCTTGGCAAGTGGAGAACAAAGGCGCCTGGGAGTCTTGAGCTCTGGCACTCCTTACAGTGTCCTGGCCATGCCCAGTGCCCAGTCCTATGCCCCTCTGACCATCTGCTGGCCAAACCTGCCTGAGCCCTGAGCTGTGTGCACACACAAGCCAGCTGGGGTTTCAAGTCCTTTAAGGGAGGTCCCTGTGGCACAACTGAAGAAGCCAGGCTTTCCTTAGACAAGCAACTTGTGGCCCAACAAAGGCCTTTTCACCTGATGCTGCAGTCACCCTACTAGCTTCCCAGGGGTTAGACAACAAAATCCCTCATCCTGACTTGATGCTAGGTTAACAGCGTTCCTCTGAATGCTGACCCTAAGCCTGTGTATGCACACATGTTGCCCAGACTAGAGGAGGCCCTGGTTGGGTGTGCTGAGGGAAGAGAGGCCCCATTCTAACTCCATTGCCCTCTGCCTTCTAGGACAAAACACAAAGTATGAAATTAATTCAGGTGAGTATCAGCTGTCTAGACAGGACAGCCTAGGAAGGGACCAGCAAGTTTCTCTGGTCAACCATGTCCAGCTGCCATTTCTTCATGGGTCCAATGGGAGGAGAGAGAAGGTCCAGCCCTTGTCTTGGTAGGCTGCAAAGCAGCATCCAGGAGATCCCCAGCATTGAGAGTGAGATCCCACAGAAGTCAGGGGAACTCAATGGCGGGTTGCTGGGCAGAGCTGGTAGAGGTGCTGGGTCCCTCCTCAGCCAGCAAAGCCCAGTCCAGGCCAGTCCTGCCCTGTCACTGCTCTTGTGCTCCTCAGGACCAGGAAAATGAGATCATCCCAGCCTTGAAACACGTACAACATACCTGCAGATATTATCACCTAAAAAAAAAGCAGAAAATTCTGGAGCGGCTCAGTGAGGAAGCCAGGTGGGTTGGCAGACACTGGCTGAAAGAGCGGGGACAGCCTAAGAATGGAATCTGGAAGACCGGAGGTGTGGCTGTGGGTTGGAGTAGGAACGAACAGAGTTTCTGTCGGGCAGAATGAGGGAGGCCCACCAGGCTCTGAAGTCCAAGCCAACTCTGGCAGTGAACAAACATGGCACTTGGTCACCTCACCACCACCCCTTGTCTTAGCTATGAGCTGTCATGTGCACTGGAGCCCAGGAGGCAGACTGACACTACAAACCACATGACCAAGAAGTTTTCACAAATGAGAAAGGCAGGAAAGAAATAAGTGGAGGGCCACCGACTGTCAGGGGCCAGGGAAGATTCTGGGCTGGGACACCTGAGACTGATGCTGATTTCTCTGCACTGACAGCATCCCTGGTTGTGGGCTCGGAGGCCTAGGCTCTCTGGGCTTTTCCTCCCCTTGCTTGTGTCTGGGATTCATCCCTCAGAAAGGGGTCAGGATTATCAGAGGCCCTAGACTGGAGCAGCATGCTAGCAGTGTATTGGGGAGCAGGAATTGGGGGTGTGCTGGGAAGTTCCATCCAGCAAGCCATCCCATGACTGAAGCCGCCATATTCACAACACTGACCGCAGTGGCAGTGGCAGCTCCCAGACCACAGCACAGAAGCAGCTCCAGCGTGGCCCTGACAGCAGCAGCAGGAACAACATGGAAGGGCCCTCATACAGTGGCCCTCTGTGCCCTGGTGTGACCAGCTCCCACCTGGACCTCCACAGGAGACTCAAGGGAGAATCCTCCCAAGAGAAGAAAACGGTGACACCCTGCACTTCTACTCCATTCCTACCTTATCCACTGGAGATGCAGCCAAGGGGTCTGGAGAGACCACCTCCTGTTCACATCATATAGTTTTGGAAGGCCCTAGACCTTCCTCCCAGGCTGGGGCCTCCATCTATGTCAAGGCCTCTCCTCATGTTGCTGTCTTTCCAGATCAGGTCCTGCAAATCCTCCTCTCCAGGGACTTCTGGATTGCTCTTAAATTCCAAAAGCCCAGCCTTCTCTTCCACCTCCAATGCACCTGAGGCTAAGACAAGCAATAGTAAGAGTTGGAATTTAGGTGACTCCAACTAACAGGTGAGAGATGCCTGTCTCTTCAAGGTGAGCATGCCTGAGCACATGGGAAATGTCTACATAGTATCATGGTGAGTGGGGCAGTATGACACTCCCCTGCTGCCTTCAACAAGTAAGGACACAGGACAGTGGCAGTCTCCATGTCCATTTGCTTCCCTCCTGAAATTGGTCTTTCAGTAGAGACGGCAGAAACCCAGCATGCTGGAGGCAGTGGGCAGTGCTCAGGTCCAGACCTGACAGCAAGGAGGGAGGAACAGTGGACCCAGCCACTGACATGAACAAGACCACATCAGGGCCTCTGGAGAGTCAAGAAGGCAGATACATGGATCAAGGAGATGAAGACTTTGACTAGATAAGGCACAATGCAACAGGAACCTTCTTTACTTTCCTTAAAGGAAGGGAGATCCAGAGCCTCAGAGTTAGGATGGTAGGAATCTGGGTATTACATAACCTGAAAGAGCAGAGGCTTTTCACAGGTGAACGGGCCCTGTTCAGGAGAAGGCTTTTTCATCTTCCAAGTCTTCAAGGGATCAGGAGTCATTTATAGCCTCTCCTTCCTCATGGAGATTCCATGACTTTCCATCATGCTCAGTCCTCTCCTGGCCTCAAGAGGTAGTAGCTGTCATTAGTAGCCAGCTGGGAGAATGTGTCTTCATGTGTGCTCTGCTCAGAGACTCAGGGGCCCTGGAGAAGGCTGCTGGTGTGTCTTCCACTAGTGCAGCTTCCAGCCCAGTGGGGGCCTGACTGGTAGGAGGCAATGGGGCCCTGGCCCTGGGCCTGCTCCTTCTCTTGGGCTTGGACAAACATCTCTGTTGAGTCCTAGGCCCATGCCTACTTGATTCTCTTAACCACAAGCCACAAGACCTGAACATGATCCTGCCTGGGAGGAGGTGTCACACTGCTGATGAGACTGGCTAGGAATGGACAAGGCCCATGCTATCTTCTGAGACCACCCTCAGGAAGGAAGACTTGAATCACCCCCATCACACAGTGGCTGATTCCTTTTCTGAGCATGAGTGGCTTCAGAGTATTTCTGGCACTGACTGGTGGGTAAGGGGCACTGTGCACAGGGCTTGATGTTCTCTCCTCTTCTGACCCATGTGACCAATCAGAAGAAGACACAGGATGTCATGCTGAAGCCCCTGAACAAAGCCTTACTGAAAGAGTACAAGCCAGAGAAGTGTGAGTTTGTGCGGACGATCTCAGAGGATCAAAGGGAGTCAGAAGCAGTTAGCCAGGAAAATGGCAGAAGAGGGTGGGTGGGCATGCTCACCACCCCAGGTGGGAGGGCAGCCTCCAAAGGGTGGACATTAGGTACTGAGCCCAAGTAGGCACTGCTTACCCCAGTCCCAGAACTGCCCAATCAGCCCCTGGACATGCCTGCCTTGCATTGCCCAGCCCTGCCCTAAATGGCTGTTTGAGGAGGCAAGAGGCAGTGCAGAGACACCATCACTTTGGGGTCAGACAATGAGCTGCTATGGGGCTGGGTGGCCAAAGCCCTCACTAGAAGACACTTTGTCTTACTCTAATGGCAAGCAGGGCTTCAGAATGAATGTCAAACTTGGGTGTAGCCTAATGGAATAGGACTTGCCTTAACATCAGGCAAACCCTTGATTTCTCCCCAGAGCACAGTCCTCAAGAATCCAATCCTAGTCCAGCAAAGGTCATATGATCAAGCCATGCAAGTGACCACAAAAGCACACTTCTATGAACAGAGCCAGTGTTATGGAAAGATGATTCAGAACAGAATAGAGTCCAGGTGCAGGCCCATAGAGAGCCAGCGAGATCCTAGAGAACACAGGAGAGTTCCACCTCTTCTCTGCCAGTGTGTTTCTCTTTACAATTAGAGGACACTACCCAACATCGTACAAGGATGACAGACCTAGACACAGAGAAAAAGGGGTTCAGAGTCATGCACAGAAAGAGATAGAGAAATGGACAGACACATAAAGACAGAAAGACTGAGAAATAGACACACTGAGATAGACAAAAACAGACACAAAGAGAGACAGTCTATGATTTGGGACCACAAGCCTACTGTGATGGTGCCATTGATCTGTTATCTATATACTGAGTTGAAGAGCTATTCAGATACTTTGTCTACATGATCAGCATTGATTACACCTTGCCTGTCATTAGGCCTTGCTAGCTACCTGCACTCTTCTCCTGGTGTAGGTGTTACGGTTTCCTTCTTCCAGTAAAGGAAGTCAGAAGCTTGGGGAGCTTTGTGATTAGGAATGAGTAACCTGAAAATGGGCAGGAGTTTGGGGTAGCCAGACATAGTTGACAGGAAAGTCATGGTCAGTGGAGACAGGGGAGAAAAAAGGACTGGCAGGAAAGACAAGTCTTGCTAAGTGTTGGGGGCCCACTGAGTAGGAGGCCTCTGGAATGAATGCTGTGCAGGGGGCCTGAACCACACCTGCCTCATGGGTTGTTCTCAGTAGGACAGTGCTCCCATGAGGTGCTGTGCATTCTGGAAGGTCTGCTGTGTGTGGAGGTGCGGATCATCAAGTCAGCAGTGAGGACAGGAGGGGAATAACTTGCCCTACCCCCAGGCAGAGCAGGCATAAGCTACTGTCCCAAGTTCTTTCCTAAATACTACAAGAGAGATTTCCACCAGATTCAGTTCCCAGGCAGGGGTCCCAGGCCCTTGGTGCTCCTGCTGCTGGACTGCAGGCATGACAGCATCCTGCTCAAAATGCATCTTTTGGAGCTTTTCAAGTGCTTGGTGTGTCCCGGTCCCCATCAGGACTGCTGACTTAGCTCTCAGTCCTTCTTCCACCAGAGCTGAGGATCCCTGAGAACACAATTGTGTTGGCAAAACACAACTTTGTTCTCCAGGAGAGGACCTCCAACACACTGCCAATTTCAAGTGTGGAGCCAGCTCTTCACCTCTTTCCAAGAAGAGGAGATGACACAACACGTAAGGGTGTCTCACTTTAGTCTGGATGGCTATGTACAAGCGCATCCAGACAAGACAGGCCCAGGCTATACTGTAGCCTCCAGTGACCTCCACTCCTAAAAACACTCAGGATCTTTTCTCCACAATCCCCTCCTGATATCAGGACCACAGTGGCTCTGTGGTCCAGGCAATAAGCCATCTTCCTTGGATGCTCAATCCCAGACACACTTCAGATAGTGATCTACAAATTTCCTCTGAGATCAAAACGAAAGTTGTAATGTGGCCCAGGCCACAACCTCTCCATTCCACTTCAAATCCAGGAAAACACCAAGGATCCTGTATCCTCTTAGTACTAATAATGTAACAACGATGCCTGCCACTGAACACACTGAGCTGCCCTCCAAGGACTCCCTCAGTGCTTCACATGGTAGAGCAATGGGCATGGTGCTCTCACTTGCCTCTGGCTCTGCCCTCTCTATTAGGATCCAACTTTTAGGAGGACGATGATGCAGATCACTGGCTCTGATGCTGTGAGTTCACAGCACACATTCCCGCCAAGCCATGCTAACCTGTGTAGGTTGTCTTCCTGATGAGTGCATTTGAGCTCTGACCTTCCCTTCCCTCCACTTCAGCTGTTCTAGCCTTTCTCAGGGTACACCAGAGTTTCTCATGAACATTGATTGAGAGACAGTGAGTGTTGTCCATTGCAAACATCAGAGCTCAAAGAGCCTAGAGGAAAGGCCTGTGCTAGCCTTCATCCCTCACCCATTGACTGAGTGCAGAGTGCCATGGGCTCAATGCCATTCCTGAGGAGAAGCCATTCCACTCAGAGACTGCCTCCAGGGCACTGGAGAACAAAGGAAACGGCAGTTATTTCTGGTGTGGGTCCTTGCCCTGATTCCATTCAATTTGAATGAACAAAGGAAAGGAAAATATTTTCTGAATGGGGTGAAATCGATTTTAAAACACACGTGCCAGCCCTGAATCTGATACGAATATAATATTCAATACTGTTTCTACTGGAGTCTGCTCATTGTGGTTGTATTCCTGGATCTCAAGTATGAAGGACATACACTCCGATGTAAAAAAGGAATTTTACAGGATGATAGTGGACTTTATACAGAAGTAGGCAATGAAAGCCACCACCCTTGTCCACCCAAGGAAGGAAGGGCCTGTCCACATGCACACAGCAGCTAGTGTTCACTTTACTTGCAATAAACAGGGTGCTTAAGGCAATCACATTTGTAACCCCAATGGCAGAAGAGAAAGTGTGAAGCCCCAGTCTTGCCAGGGAAATGGCAGCACCCTGAGGGCTGGCCAGGAACGTGGGTGGGTCTGAGAACCACAGCTTGTGGCCTCTGCAAGGAGTCACCAATGGAGTGGTTCATGCAGAGATACTATGGCGAATCCTACATCTCCCAACTTTAGGATATCATAAATACCTAAGACTAAGTACATCTCAAGGATTTCTTCACCAGATGCTCTACTAGGATACCTCTTACACCAAAGTTGTGGAAAAAATAGGACCACAGGAAGTAGAGATGGAAGGCTAACATAGCTTGAACTATAATCGAGTACCATAGTCTGTGGGCCTGCACTTCAACAACAGTTTGGTTCATGGAGTTTTTAGGGATCAGCTTAGAAATCAAGCCTGACTGAGTTAAAGAGGATATGAGTTTTGTGAATGGACATAGGAAGTTCATCAATTACACAGTTTTGAGAACAGACCATAAAAAGAAAGTGGATGTGGTATATATACATAATGGAATTCTATGCCTCCATCAGAAAGAATGACATTGCCCTATTTGTTAGGAAATGGAAAGACTTGAAAAAAATTGTATTAAGTGAAGTAAGCCAAGCCCAAAGAAACATAGATTCCATGGTTTCCCTTATTTGCAATAACTAGAATATGTCTGAGTCAAGTAGAAAAGGTCAGATAAGTTGATGTTAGGGACATGAACACTAAGATATGTATGCGAATGTATTTTTTCTCTCATGGGATTGGTTCTAACACATTTATAAGATTATTTCTTTGTTGCTTTGTATGTCCCTCCCCCATGGGATAACCACTGATTTCATTGTATTTGATGTTGGCATAATTTGTGGAGGGGAAGGGAAAAAACAATTGTTTAAATAAGGATAAATGTGGGCCCACTGCAACAATGAGACGTACAAGTCGTTATGTCGGAAAACGAACTGTACAACTTTGGTGGAGGGGGGGGGAGGACTGGCTGGGGTCGTGGGGGAGGATAGGAAGGGATGGGAAGGAGAAACAAAGGAGGAGGCAACAAAGCTTGATAAGAAGTGTACTGATTGCCGGGCACTGGAGACTCAGGCCTGTAATCCTAGCTACTCAGGAGCCTGAGATCTGAGGATCTCGGTTCAAAGCCAGGCCGGGCAAGAGAGACTGTGAGATTCCTATCTCCAATAAACCACCAGAAAACAGGAAGTGGCGCTGTAGCTCAAGTGGCAGAGCGCTCGCCTTGAGCTGAAGAGCTGAGGGACAGCGCCCAGGCCCAGAGTTCAAGCCCCACGACCGACCAAAAAAAAAAAGAAATGTACTCATTGTCTTGCCCATGTAATTGTAACACCTTGTACAGTATTTTCAGAATTAAAAAAAAATACAATACAAGACTGGACCCCAATATGGGCAAGTAACATCTTCATAACCATCATGACCTTGGTCCAATTCCTGTTCAATACCTGCCCTCCCACGCCCAGTGACTACCTCGGCCCCTCTCGGCAGAAGGAGCTCCAGAAGAAATAACCCTCACCCATACTCCCGGCCAGAAACAGTACATATTCAACCAAAAAAGGGTGATATTAACATCAGCAAACACTCCCTCCCAGACAGAAGCCCCGCCCTGGAAGGCAGCACCTGTGGAGCAGGAGAGGCACCTCCCACCTCCAGCCCCAGACTAGAAAAAGGGTTCTGAGAAGGTGGACGATGCCATTTCTCCTATCCCTCATCAGAACTTAGCCTTGTCAGTTCAACAGCCAATACATCTTTTCTTTGTGACTTTTTCTTGAGTGGTTTTTGGGTTATTTTCTTTAATGGCCATGGTCATCTCTGCATGGGAAGAGGAAGTGTGCATAGGATCCAACAAGCATACATCTCTATGAAGGTGGAAGCCTCTTCCTCCTAGTCGAACAGGGTCCTTGTGCTGGGGGTTGGAGTCATCCTGGCCAGTGGTGTTCATGGGCTACATGAGTACAAGTCATAAACAGGGGACTCTGGAGAGGGCGAGGTCAGAAGGGCTCCAGTGAAGAGATGACATTACAATGGCTCAGAGGACTTAAACCCTGGTCCTTGCCAGAACCCACAGTCCCCACAAGCTGCCCGCTAGTACACTTGTGTGGAACGTGCTTATTGAGAACATGTTTACTTGTTGTTGTTGGAGGAGGAGAAATTCAAGAGAGAGTGAAGGGCGGAGAAGGTTCCTGGGACACCTGGATCCACGCTGGGTGCCCCCAGGACCCTACCGCCGCTTCTGGAGATTTTTCCGCAGGACTTCACAGGTGAGATGGGGCTCCCAGACGAGAAAACTATAGGCTGACCCACCAATTCCACGACCCTTATCCTCACTGGATCTTCCTGTGTCCTGTTTGTGTTTGTGTGTGTGTGTGTGTGTGTGTGTGTGTGTGTGTGTGTGCGTCTATCTCTGTGTGTGTCTCTGTGTGTGTGTGTGTGTGTAGGTGTGAGTGTCTGTGTGTCTGTGTCTATGTGTCTATGTGACAAGCAAACGTTTGTGTGAGCAGTCAGTTTGTTTTCAGGTTTTTCTATCATGTGTGTGACAATGAATCTTCTTGTAGTTTTCTAGATGGCATTTGAACCATCCCTCCTGGGTTCTCCTCCAGAATGAAGATCACTTGTCCCCAGACCTGGCCAATGCCTGCAGGTTTGAGGTCCTTGCGGCTGGCACCCTGGAGGAGCAGGTGGAGGGCTTGGTGACTGCCCAGTTGATGGAGGACTCCATCTTTGTACAGAACTTCTTCAACAACTACAGGAGTTCTGCAGACACAAAGCAGGTATTGGACCTGCTATTCACAAGGTGCGTGCTAACTCCAATAAGATAGGATTAGACAGCTAAAGTCAGACCCTTGGCAATGGAACCTGGCTTGTGGTGGGTTCACAGAATCTATTTCACTGGCACTTGCCAGAATTTGAGGAACCAAGCATGCAAGGCCTGGGCTAGGCTGGGCTGGGCTATTAAAGTATAGTGCCTGTCTAGGACTGTGGTCTATTCTCTGTCACTCTGCTTCCCTGAGGCCTCAGACAAAGCAGTGTGTTTCTTTAGCCAGAAGGAAAGCAATTGTCTCTGGGACCACGGTCCCACCCAGGTGTAGGCAGAACAGGAATGGCTGGGGCCAGAGAGAAGGCCTCTGGGCTCCTAAGTTGATCAGGACAGGAGTTGATTGCTCATCCTTGAAAGAAATTGCAAGAGAAGGGAAGAGATAGGAAGGACCGATGTACACACCATGAGCTTAGTGGTGTGAGAAGAGCAAGAACTTGCTGGCTGTCCTGGGCTGGCCAGTGATGCTTGGAATTCTCAACAGGTTCAGGACTTTTGAAGCCCCCATGGAGTCCTTTGCACAGACGGACACCCTCGCTGACTCCAGACAGGATGTCATTCCCCAGCACCAGATCAGCTAGTGAGTAGTGGGCTTTGGTCTACAGCGAGAGTATGAGTGTCCAGAGTGGTGACAAATGAGTGGGTGGAAGGTTGGAGAGATGGGGCCAAGTCAGGAGCCCTCAATTCTTGTGCTGCTTGTCACCAGATCTTGGGGTGTGAGACTTCACCGATAGTACCAGGAGGACAACATTACTCTGGGGTACTGCTGTGAGCAGAGGTAGTGGCTGGGGCCTTTGGGTGAATCCCAGGAGAATGCATCCTAACTGTAGCATAGCCCATGCCATACATGTTTGGCCAGCTCCCCATGAGCTCCACTGTAGGCCTAGGGACATCGGTCCTTGGTCAGATCCCTGGAGATGCTGCTAGGGGTGGCAGTGAGAGCAAGGGCCACCCTGTGGCAGCTACACAAGGAGAACAAGCTGGAGGTAGGCAGACAGCCCATGTGAGGCTCCTGGGGAAGGAGGCAGCAGAGCTCCCGAGGAGGTGTGCCAGAACCCTATGCAGGCCAGGCAAGACAGCAAGACCTTTAGAGTCCAGCATCTGGAGGCCCACGGGAGAGATGATAGGCACATTGCAGAAGAGGACAGAGCTGCTCCCAGCATTTGGACTTGGTTCCCTCCTTGGATGAAATTTCTCTGCAGGCCATGGCTGGGTGGGCTTGCCACTGTTGGTACAGAGAAAAGGGGCTGATGTTGGAAGGTGCTGGTCTCTGCAAAGGCAGCGATCATCATAGGGGACTGAGGGAGACCAGGGCAGGTGCTAGGCTTTATTCAGACGCTGCTTCCCACCCATGTTCCTCTAGTGCTATCTCAGGCCTTCTGAGCACCTGGCTGGACTGCCACCCAGAAGACTTCCTGGAACCCATGCACCATCCCTGCCTCCAGGGGTTCCTGGCTCACTTGAGGCTCCATATGCGTGGCTCTGACATGGAGCTCCATGTCTCCCACCTCCTGGCACAGTTGGGGATCCAGGACTTCAGGCAGGATGAGACTCTAGGTGCGGAGTTGGGATGGAGACAGGGCCTGGGGAGGGGTGGGAGGTGCAGGGCACCACTGGGAGGAGGCTCCAAAAGTAACCAGGAGCCAGGGACAAGAGAAATCTCAAGCCCTGCATGACCATGGAGAGGTTGAGCCATAGGGTGTATGAAATTTTCTAAGCTGGAAATCTCAGGGAGGAGGGTGCTGTGGGACTTTGCAAACACTCTGAAGAAAGCAGTCATGGAGAAGACCTTGTCTCCTCCTGCAGCTCCACCCCCAGCTCCAGTGGTAGATGTCACACCAACTTCAGAGCCCCATTCAAGTCCATCCCTGAATGGGACCCCCACTGCAGTGGGAGGAGCCTCATCAGGAGCCCAAGCAGAGGCCACTTCTGCCTTGAATCTGGATGGCAGCCCTCAGGGAGCTGAAACTTCTTGTGTGGCTGAAGAGCCTCAGGCCAAGCTGGCTCTACTGCTGAGTCCTGAAGCGACAAGAGCAGCCATTGATGAAGTGAAGTCATCCCCCACTATCTCTTCAGTGCTCAGTGTCCAGGAAGCGGCGGCCAGTGCTGAATTGGAGCCCAATGGCACCTCAGCCCCGGGGATGAGTGTGGGAGAAGCGGCCATAGGTGGTGGGGAGATGGAGCTCTGCTCTAGCTCTCCTCCTGTGCTCAGGCCCCATCACACATCAAAAGCCACTGCTGAGGAAGAGCCAGTGTCCACCTCACCTCTGCCTCATGTTCCCGGACAAGCAGCCTTCTGTGCTGAGCTGAATGTGCTTTTGCCCTTGGCTCTGCTGCTCTTTATTGTAGGAGCACCAGCAGGCCTACTGTGTCTGGTGGGAGTACTCACTCTGGTGATCTGTGGCCTGACACTACTAAACTGTTGTGACAAATCAGAGCCAGTTGTCAACAGGGATGCATCTCATGGTGCTGATGGCACTGCAGCAGAGAGTGCTGACAGGAAGACTTTTGTCAGATTGGCTCCCATTCTCCATTCCAGAGAACCAGGCTACAGTGCTGAACTGACCATGTTTCTGATCCTAACTCTACTGTTATTCATTTTAAGAGGACCGGCTGGGGGACTGTCACTTGTTGGAGTGCTGACACTGGTGCTCTGTGCCGTAAGAGCATTCTGTTCTTGCACAGAGTCAGAGCCAGCTACCACCATGGCTGCTGTCCACAGTGCCCAGAGAGCACCAGAATATAGTGCTGAGAAGGAACCCTGTGTCGGCGTGGTTCCAGTTGTTAATCACAAAGAACCACCCTCCAGTACAGAACTGGAGTTCCTTCTATCCTTGTGTGTGATGTTCTACCTGTTAGGAGCACCTGCGGTAGGGTTCTTTGTGCTTGGAGTACCAACTGTGGGCTTCTGGGTTGTGAGAGCTACAGCATCTCATGCACAATCGGGGCCATCTGCCAACTTGGCTCTGGAGAGCAGAGCAGACAGAGCACCAGCATCGGGGGATACTACAGAGCCAATTTCTGCCTCAGCTCCACATCTTAGTCCTGCAGAACCAGCCTCCAGTTCGGAGCTGCATATCCTTTTACCCATAGCTGCAATGCTGTCTCTGGCACAAACCCCAGCGTTGGCCATCTTTGTTGGGGGAGCCCTAGTTCTGGTGCTCTCCTTTGTAGGACCACCACAAAACCATACACCATATTGGAGGGCTGAGTTGAAGCCAGGTTCCACCATGGCTTTGGAGCCCAGGCCTGAGGACACAGCAGCCTCCAGGGCTGAGAGGGAGTCACCTTGCTCCTCCACTCCGCTGTTGCCCCTCCAGAAGGCAGCGGCTTGCAATGCTGAGATAGAGGCGTCTTGTGTCTCAGCTGCGCTGCTCCATGCCCAGGGAGCAGCAGTGGCCAGTGCTGCCACAGAGCCACCATCCAGTGCAGCCCCTCCAATATGTGTTGAGGACACACTGTCTTCGAGGACTGAGCCAGAGCCACATCCCAACTTGGCTCAAGGACTCAGTGCAGAGACATCAGCTGCCTGCAATCCTTCACCAGAGCCCTTGGCTGTGGTGATGGAGCAGGCTACCTCTGCTTCTTGGGAATCTGAGTTGCCATGCACCTCTGCTCCTGTCCAAGATGCTTGCCATCCTGCTTTGATGACCGGAGAGACTTCACGCAGCCAGGACATGCCTTGTTTCCTGGCTGTCCACCCCCACCTGGAGGCAGAGCAGCTCACAACGATGGATGCGGTGAGGGGCTGGGCAGGGTGGCTGTGGTGAAGGAGGGCTCCCTGTGTCCTCTGCTGCTCTGGCCTGTGGTACATTTCCTTGCTGCCCATCTCTTCTTCTCCAGCCTTAGTTCAGCACACCTAGCACCACTTTGTGTAGTTCCATTTGGTTACACGCACTCCCTGAAGCTGAGATGAGACCCGCTCCCATGCCAGGAGCTGTGCAGAATCAAGCCTGGGGCAGAAAGAAGGCCAGCCAGCACACAGCTCACCCTCCTGTGCCAGGAGCCCTGTGAACCTCAGCACTCATTCAGCAGGCACCTGGTGTGGACCTGATGAGTGCCCAGCCCAGACACAGAATTGAGTGCTAGTTCTAGTGGTGTAGGACATAGGCATTAGATCAAGGGAAGGACATTTGTTGTCTGAGCTAGGTCAGATTAGGTGTTGGGTGGAGCATGTAGTCCTCTGGGAAGAATGAGAAAGTTTGGGAAATCACTGCTCTTCTGTTCCCACATTTGTTACCTTGAGGTCCCTTCTGTGCTCTGTGTGCTGGGTGTTAGCACAGCAGATACAGACCCTCCACAGGTTTCAGGGCCCTCCTCAATCCTCGCATCTCCATGCCTTTGTGCATGTGAGGAGGGATCCCAGGGCCTGGGCCTGGCCACTGTGGTGTGTCCCAGCCTGGTGACCCTGGCCATCTTCCTCAGGAGCTGTTTGAGAAGGCAGTGCCCAAGCACTGCCTGGGATCCATCTGGTCCCAGAGGCACAAGAAGGGCAAGGAGCACTTGGCCCCCACCATCCGGGACATGGTGGCACACTTTAACAACGTATGTTCCTGTGTCATCACCACCTGTCTCGGGGACTTCAGCATGAAAGCCCCAGACAGAGCACGTGTGGTCGAACACTGGATTCAGGTGGCCGCGGTACGCGACAGGCTCTGGTGCCTAGTTTATCTCCTCTGCTTTTCCATATCTCTATTCTGCATTTTGAAATTGTGATCAGAGCTCTCCATGGAGCCCAGTCCCTCCTACCACAGGCCCATGTGTCCCAGGGATAGCCAGACCCAGCCACCCCTTGGCTGGCCCCTCACTGATCTGCTCCTCAGCCCCAGGGGAACCACAATACCGCTGGGTGCCCTACATCCCTGGCCAAGTCTTGACACTCCCAGAATCCCTCTCTTGTCCAGGCCAAGAGGTGGCGGCTGTGGCAGGCAAGACTCACACAATCTTCCTCTCCAGGCTTGCCGAGACCTGAGGAACTTCTCCTCACTCCATGCCATCATCTCTGCCCTGCAGAGCGCGGCCATCTTCCGACTGAAGACAACATGGCAAGAAGTCTCCAGGTGGGTCCCTATTCCCACAGCAGTTGCCCTGTGAGCACACATGGTAGGTGTCACACGCCCTGAGCTCTGGACACTCACGTCCACTTCGGATCATTGTTCCCTGGGCCCAGCTTGGATAATTCTTGTCAGGCTTCAGATATCTCCTGTCAGAATGAACATACACAGATGCACACATATCCACAGACAGAGAACAAACACACACACAAACGCACAGAAACACACACAGACGCTCATCAGGATTTTGTGGTGGCTAAGAATCGGCATCCACTTGAAATGAAAGCAGAGCTGCCTAGTGGCAGAGGGATGGCTCATGGTTATGCCAGGAAGAAGCAGCTGCTCCTGCCTGGTGTACTCTTGGGCTCTTTGCACCCGTTTGCAACCCTGTTGGGCAGCCACATGGGCAGCTTCCTGCCCAACCCAAATGGAGTCCAACTCCCTCCTCTCCACCTTCCAACTGTGTCCTTCTCTCTGCCCTCCCACAGAGACTCCTTGCACACATTCCACAAATTGGAAAAAATCACTTCTCCTGAAAACAATTACTCCAAGAGCAGAGAGCTGCTGCAAAAGGTATGGCATGAGGAAGTGAAGACAGAGGGCAGAGGTGCAGGGGGAACACGGGGGAGTCAGTGTCATCCTGACGGGTTTAGAAACATGACTTGCTTTCTATTGCGGAGGAGGCCAAGGGAAGAGTCTGCTAGGCACTTATGCAGGTCAGGGCACGTGGAGTCCTAGGAAGCCACTGAGGTTGAGAATGCTGTGAGGGGACACAGGGTGGTCCGGGGAAGCAGAGGGTAGCCAGGATTGGGGAATCCCCCTACTGAGAGCTCCAGCATCCCACTTGTTGCCCAATGTGCCATAGGCCTAGGGGCATATTCTTGCCCTTCCCCAAACTATGCTGCACAGGACTGCACAGAGAAACAATTTCCTGTCCCAGACCATGCGCAGAGGCTGTTTTCCAGTGGTCTGGAATTCTACCCTACTCTGCTGGGGATAGGCACGACTGTGTGGTCAGGAAGGAGTCTGAAATCCATGGCTCTCTCCTTCTCTGCTCAACTTTTCTAAGGACCCTGATGCAAAGAAAAACACCAGCAAACTGGAATCTTCTCAGAGCCTCGGGTCCCCTTCCTTTGCTGACCTTCAGGGGATTGGACAGACCACTAGCCTTGTCCATACCTCAGTTTTCTCCTCCCTGATAGGAAGGGTTTTGGAGCTCACAGGGCTGAACAACCAGGCTGGCATGTGAGCTACCCAAACAGGAGAAACAGATGAATCCTCCAGGGCTGTGAGGAGGCCCTGGGCACACATGCCAGTCAGCACAGCAGCACTGGTAGCAGAAGCAGGAGTCCCTGAGGCCCCCCGCTGCCAGGAGGCAGACCTGACAGTTGAGGGAGCAGGCAGAGGAGGCCAGCTCCCCAGGCCAGAGCCCACAGTAGTGAGTGCTGGAGCAAAGCCAGAACTAGAACTCCTCTGCCAGGTGGTAGATGCTTAGACACAATCTAGCAGCCATGTCAGTCCCTATAGTAAGACAATGACACTAGAAAGACAGACAGCACAGAGCCCTCACTAACAACCTCCACAATCTTGGCAGGAGTCTTGCAAGTTGGCCACAAAGGAGAAGCAGCTCCAACGAGGTCCCAGGTGGTTGCAGAAGATGGTGAGTGACTGGGACCTAGGCCAGGTTGCTGAGAGAGAAGCGGCACAGCGAGCCTACCTCTGCTCACCTTTCATCTCACACCCAAGGGGGCAGATGGAGAAGGGCATTTGCACTCTCGCAGATGTGACCCAGAGGAGCTGGCTGTCAGAAGGGATAGAGGAACTAGAGCCAGCAAAGCAAGGAATTGGCAAAGCCTATGGGGGGAGGTGGTGGGCAGAATGGTACTACAGAATGTTGTGTTCTACATATGCCAGCACAGATTAGGATCTGGGGCAGTTTGAAGAACCAGGCAGCGAGAACCTGGCCCTAGACACAAGGGGGTTCACAGGTTCCCCAAGACACTGTGCTATGGAAGCAGCTGTAAGGTTGAGGACTAACTGAGGAACCATGTGAGATTGGGTCTGAGATGGGCCCTGGGCCTTGACCATCACCCATCCAATCCTACAGGTGTTGACAAAGGGCATCATTCCCTACCTGGGAATCTTCCTGACAGACCTTACGATGATACATTCTGCATATCAGGATATCCATGATGTGAGTAGCCAGGCCAATGCTGGCAGCCTGGAACCTTGAGGTCAAAGTTCCCTGGGAATCCTGAGCTCTGTCACTCCTGACAACCTCGAGGCCATCCTAAGAGCTGAGTCCTGTGCCCCTCTGAGCAGCTGCTTGCCACAGCGGTATGACCGAGTTTGTGCACATTGAGTAGCTGGGATTTCAAGTCCCTCATGAGGTGGCACTGGGGCCAAACAGAAGCCAGCCTCTCCTAAGAGAAATGCCTTTTCACCCAATGCTGCACTCACTCTCCTTGCATCACAGGTGTTAGACAACACAGGCCCTAATCCTGGCTTGATGCCCTGTGCCCAGCCCTCCTCTGAAAGCTGGCCCTACTCTGGTATAAGCACACCTTTTGCCCAGGCTAGAAGACGCCCTGAGTGGAGGTGCTGAGAGAACTGGGGCCAAATCCTAACTCCATTGCCCTCTGTCTTCTAGGAAAAATCCCAAATGGAGAAATTAAATAAGGTAAGTGTCAGCTGTCCAGAAAGGACAGGGTGGGTAGGGACCTGCAACTTTCTCCTGTCCAGCTTGATGAGCAGCCATTTCTGCATGGGTACAATGGGATGAGAGAGAAGATCCACCCTTGTCATGGTAGGCTGTGTAGTAACATCCAGGAGAGACACAGGATTGAGTGTGAGGAAACAACTGTGGGATCTCACATGCATTTGGGGAATCAGTGGAGGGTTGGTGGGCAGAGCTGCTGGAGGAGGTGGGCCCCTCCCTAGACAGCAAAGCCCAGCCCAGGCCAGCCCTGCCCTGTCCCTTCCCTTGTGCTCTCCATGACCAGGAAAATGAGATCATCCAACATTTGAAAGACCTGCAGCATACCTGCACATATTATCACCTCCACAAAGCAGAAAATTTTCTGGCCTGGTTCAAGGGCCTGGAGCGGCTCAGTGAGGAAGCCAGGTGGGTTGGCAGACACTGGCTGGACCAGGGGGACATCCTGAGAATGGGGTCCAGAGGGCCTGAGGTATGACCATGGGTGAGTGGGAACCGACAAAGACTCTGGTCGGCTGAATGTGGGTGACCCACAAGGCTCTGAATTCCAAGCCAACTGTGGCAGTGAACAGGCATGGCACTTGGTCACCTCACCACCATCCCTTGTCTTAGCTATGAGCTATCCTGTGCACTGGAGCCCCCGAGGCAGACTGACCCTACAAACAAGAGCAAGACCTTCCCAGGAATTCCAAAGGCAAGAAAGAAGTGAGTGGCTGGGGAATGGCTGGCAGGGTTCAGGTAGGATGCCGGACAGGTACCAGGGACGCCTGAGGCTGTTGTTGATGAGACAGAAGAGCTGGTAGGAAAGACAAGTCTTACTAGGTGCTGGGGGCCCACTCAGTTGGAGGCCCCAGGAATGAATGCTGTGCAGGGGGCCTGCCCCATGGTGGTGTTCTCAGTAAGATAGGGCTCCTAAGAAATGCTGTGCATTCTGGAAAGCCTGCTGTGTCTGCAGTTCCTGATTATGAAGGCAGCAGTAATCACAACCTGCTTGAGCCGCACTCCCAAGTTCTTTCCTAAGCAAGACAACATACATTCCCCATAGGCTCTGTTTCCAGGCAGGGGTCCCAGGACCTTTGTGTTTCTGGAGCTGGCCTGCAGAAATGGCAGTCTCCTGGCTCAAAACGTGTCTGTAGGAGCTTCTCAAATGGTTGCTGTGTCCCATTTCCCATCAATACTGCTGACTTAACTCTCTATCCCTCTTCCACCAGCCTGAGGATGCCTGAGAACAAGAATGTGTTGGCAAAATATGAGTTTGTGCTCCAGAAGAGGACCTCTCCCACCCTGCCAAGATCACGTGTGGAGCCGGCTCCTAACCTCTTCACAAGAAGAGGAGACCACACAACACTGAACAGTGTCTCTACTTAGTCTGGATGGCTATGGTTGAGCACATCCAGACAAGAATGGCCCAGGCCATACCCTACCCTAACCGCCAGTGACCTCCACTCCTGAAAACACTCAGGATCTTTTCTCCACAATCTCTTCCTGATGTCAGGACCACAGTGGTTCTGTGGTCCAGGCAATAAGCCATCTTTCTTGGATACTCAATCCAAGACACACTTCAGATATTTTTCTACAAATGCTCTCTGCTGTCACAATGATAGTGAAAATGTGGCCCAGGCCACAGAACTCCTCTGTTGCACCTACAATGCAGGAAAATACAAAGGATCCTGTATCCTCAGTGTTCTACTAATACCTGCCACTGGACACACTGCCCTGCCCTCCAGGAACTCCCTCAGAGCTTCACATATTCTCCGTACTCTGCCATAGAGGAACAGCTGACATTTTGGTAGAGCAATGGGCATGGTGCTCACACTTGCCCCTGGCTATGCCATTTCTATTAGGATCTGACTTTGATGACTGTGATGCAGATCAGTGGCTCTGATGCTGGGAGGTCGACAAGACACACTCTGCCCAAGCCATGCTGACCTGTGTAGGTTGTCTTCCTGATGAGAGCATTTGAGCTCTGACCTTGCCTTCCCTCCTCTTCAGCTATTCTGGCCTTTGTCAGCATGCAGGAGATTTTCCCATGAGCGTTGATTGAGAAACAATGAGTGTGGCACATTGCCAACCCCATGGTTCCAAACATCCTAGAGGAAAGGCCTGTGCTAGCCCTCAACTGTCAGTCCTGGTCTGAGTACAGATAGTGCCATGGCCTCAATGCCAAGACCCAGGATAAACCCTTCAACTCAGAGACTGCATGCAGGGCACTGGAATACCAAGGAAACTGCAGCTATTCCAGGTGGGATTCCTTGCCCTGTTTCCATTTAATTTGAATGCAGAAGAGAAAGGAGCATATTTTCTCAATGGGGTGAAATGGATTTGAAGATATGCTTCAATAAACATGGTTGTTCTGGTAGCTTTAGGATGGTCTTGTTTGTGATCTTTTGGATAAATGCCCGTAAATGGGATTGATGGGTCATAGGGGAGCTCTATGCAGAGTCTTTTGAGGAACCTCCATACTACTTTCCAAAGTTGTTAAACAAGTTTACACTCCCACGAACAATGCAGTAGGGTTCCCTTCTGGCCACATCTCCTACAGCCATTGTATAACCCCTGTTTCCCTGTATATATTTATGTTTGTATAATATTGGGAAGAGAAGGGAAAAAGCAAAATGTTTAACTAGGGATACAGGTTGACCATTGCAACAATGAGATGCAGAAGATGCTATGTTGAAAAATGAACTTTACAATTTTGATGAGTGGGGGGCAGATGAAAGGGGGAGTGTAATTGTGGAGGTGGGAGGGAAGGGATAGTAGGGGAAAAACAAAGGAGGAAACAACAATGCTTAATAGGAAACGTACTCATGACTTTGCTCCTGTAACTGTAACCTCACTGTACAGTATTTTTAAAATAAAAATCTTACAAAAATAGATGACGATATGGAGAATGAACTGCAAGACACGGACACAAGAGGTTTTTCTTTGTTTCTATTGTTTTTAATCAACTTTGGGATTTCTTGTTTCTTTTGTATATTCTTCCTCCTTTGGTATAATCTATGTTGTTCTTGTATTTGATTCTGGTAACTGGGACACTATATAACATTTATTGGAATTAGAAAAAGGAAGGTTCTCCTGCAAGGTATCAGCGGTTATGAGATGAACCTGAAATGCAGCTAAAATTATAATGAATTACATGTTTTAGTAGGAGTATATTTTGAAATCTGCATATATGCCATTATCAAAATGTATACCCTTGAAATAGATTTGAGAAGCTATATTCCCATAGTTCGTTTGTTATACTTGTCTACTAATCCTTCGAAGGAAAAGGTGCTCTGGCACTTAAAAAAAATGACAAAACAAAAACTTCATTCCAATATCTGCTTCCTCAATATTTACAGAAAATACATTGCCCACTCACTATTTTCCTTCAGGATTTCCCTAGGATCTCTGACTTTCTTTTTGCCTCCCTGGTTTATTGTCTTTTTCTGTTGCAAGGTGGAAGTTCCTTACTGACCTCCTCTAGCCTTTCTATTCAGTTCAGTGCTATAGCCTTTCTGAAAATCTCCCTTCTCCATTCAAGAATTCCTCCAGTGCAGAGATGGGCAGGAGGCACACACCGTAGTCCTACCCTTCTCCACAAGTTCACTTCCCCAATTATCAGCTGCCCATAGGCAAGCATGCTCTGAAAATATTCAATGGAAAACAGCAGATATTCAGAATTGGGAAAGTTTAAATTCTTCAGAATAGGGAAAATGTAAACACTAAATTTTATTGGAAGAAAATAGCATTGAAATTTTCATGTTGAGTCAGCTAAGGATTTGTTTTTCTTGGGGCTCTGGTTGGTCATGCTAGATAGCCTAGATGCTTGAGAAATAAAAAGGAGAAAGATCACAGCTTGAGGACAAAGAGTTCACACCAAAGTTCTCATGACCTCATTTTCATTGGTAGCCAGGTGAGAAAACTTGCTCCTGCCATCCCAGTCTACACAGGAAGCTCAGATTGAGAGGCCTGGACTTGCATTCCAGCCCAAGGAAACAATCCACAAACCCCCATGTCAACAGAAAAGGCCTAGCATGGTGGTGTGTGCCTGTCATCCTAGCTATATGGGATCTTCAGTAGGGGCTGTGATCCAGCTGACCAAGAAAACCAGTGAGACTGAATCTCAAAAGCAACTACAGCACCTAGGCACCAGTGGCTCATGCCTGTAATCCTCCCTACTCAGTAGGCTGAGATCTAAGGATTGGGGTTCAAAGGCTGTCAGGGCAGGAAAGTTCATGAGACACTTACCTCCAATTAACCACCAGAAATTCAGAAGTAGCACTGTGGCTCCAAAGGTAGAGCAACCATGTGAGCTGAAGAGCTCATAGACAGCACGTAGGCCCAGAAGCATGCCCAATAAATATAAAAATCAATCAATCACTGAAACTTCAATCAACAAAAACCAATCAATTAATCAATCAAGAATAAACCTGCAGCAAACTGTGCTTGGATGGGGGCTCAAGCATTCAAGTGGAATAGAGCCTGTCCACCAAGTAGGTCATCTTGTGCTTAAACATAAGGAAAGCCATCAGTTCAAACAGCCACAACACCAAAAAACAAACATATCACATTCTTGTCGATGTGAGGGTTGGCCTGAGAAGCAGTGTGTGTACTGTGTGTTCCCATTCCCTTGATACCATGGTAGAATTGGCTCTATACTAACTGGGACAGGCAGGAAGAGAAAGGATTGGCCTACAGTTGAAGGGAAATGAGTCCAGCTGACAAAGGGAATCAATACTAAGAATTAACTCTTTCATGCAAGAGCAAGAGACAATGGGTCTATGGCTTACTCCTAAGCATTTCCAGTTCCCCATTTGATTCCAGTTCCAGATCTTTCCTTTACCACATTTTCAAACATTCAAAATTGCTTTGAATTTTTTTCACACAGATTTTTCTCTTCTTGATGCTATAATCTGCCAGTGATCTGCTAGTTCTCCCTGCATCATTGAAAAATTTAGTATTGATTCTCTACGTTGGTCTAACACTATTTGTCATTTTAAGAAAATTTCAACACTAACACAATCTAGAGTTCATCTAGCTAACATCTTGGATTCTGAGTCTTCCACAATCTCTCAGCTGGCTTCATGTCAGTGACCCTTTCCTGTGGTCTAACTTACATATCACCAAGAATGGCACCAACTGGGGAGATAATGTGAAATATTTCCCTTCTTACCACCTTCACTTTGTCCTGCTTACTTCATCCTGTTCTCACATATCTAGTATTCAGCAACTGATACTTAGTATACTGACTGATACTTAGTATATTGCTCGTATAAGTTACTTTTATATTATCTATCACCAAATTTGCTCTTTCTACCCCTGATAAATACATTTATATTCCAAGATCCAAATCACCTTTTTATTGAAAATCCTCAATTTCCCTCTGTATTTCTTCAAGCAAAAATGCCATCTATAAATAAGTCTAGTGTTAAATCCAAACTCTATATAAGTCTATTCCTTTTTTTATCATTTTTATTTTATTTTATTTATTTATTTTTTTTGGCCAGTCGTGGGGCCTGAACTCTGGTTCTGGGCGCTGAGCTCTTCAACTCAAGGCTAGTGCTCTACCACTTGAGCCACAGCGCCACTTCCAGCTTTTTTCTGCTTCTGTGGTGCTGAGGAATCGAACCTAGGGCCTCATGCTTGCAAGGCAAGCACTCTACCACTGAGCCATCTTCCCAGCCCCGAATCATTTTTATTTTTAATGTAATGGTGATGTACACAGGGATTACAGCTGCATAAGTCAGGTAATGAGTTCATTTGGTTTTGAACAATGTTATTTTTTCCTCATTTTTCTAACTCATGGCTATCCATCACTACCTTACTCTTATTAGAAATTGTCAAGTAAGTGTATTTGGTTTAACTACTATTAAAATTGTGAACAAAATATTCAAGTGTATTTGAGGCATTTATAATGTACTATGTGATTTTTTTGGTTTCTTTGTATGTTCCTCCCCCATGGTATAATCCCTGTTTTCACTGTATTTGATTCCAATGCCCTGCATCTTGCATATATATTTCTCTAAGTTGTGGAGGGGAATGGAAAAAACAAAATGCTTAAATAGTGATATACACTGACCCATTGTAAAAATGAGATGTACAAGATAATATGTTGAAAATGAACTTTACAACTGGGAGGGGGGTGGTATAGGAGTAGTTAGGGAGGTGGGAATTAAGGGATGGTAGGGGAATAACAAAGGAGGAATGTACAATGCTCAATAGGAAATGTACTCATTGCCTTACTCATGTAACTGTAACCCCTGTAAAGAATTTTCACAATATATAACATACTTAAAAAGAAAAAAGAAAAACATATTCATGTGAACACTCAATATTAACAGGCAACCCTCACCATTCCCTAGTCCTTTATTTCTGATGATAGTACATGTCTTCCTACAACTGTGACACCACTCTCAACACACTTGGTGGATGCCATCTTATCTTCCCACAATGAAGGGAGTGTCTCAGTGATATGTGCCACTTCCTACCAGAGGTGACACAGAGCATTAGGAGCCTGAAAACCTGATGACCTAGCAGGACCCACCTCCCATGGAGATAGCCAGCAATCGGAGCTGAGGGGGATGGAGCACCAGAGAAACACAATGTCATGTCTGGAAGTCAGCAAATGCCCCTCACAGACCTAAGCTCTGCCCTGGCTGGCAGGTGTGGCACCACCTATCCAGCTGAGACTAATTCCTACTCCCAATTACTTGACCAGTCTGGAGGCTTAGATTCCTCTGTTTAGGCAACCAGGCCTCCATGCAGGCTTCAGGGCCCCATCAAGCCTGGCCCACTATCTAACCCTTACCATGAGAGCCTTCCATGTCTGAGGAAACCCAAGGGACAGTGACAACTTTACACATGTGGGGCTTCAATTCTGGGTATGGGCTTTGTACTTCAGCTCTTCAGCTCATGGTGAGCATTCTGTCACTTCAGACACAAAGCCACTTCAGTGTTTTGTGAGTGGTTTATTGGAGATAAGAGTGTCATGGTCTTTCTTGCCTGGGTTGTCTTTGAACTGTGATCCTCAGATATGAGCCTTCTGAGTAGTTAGGATGACAGGGTGAGCCACAACTGCCCAGCAATCTACCTTGATTAGATGGATGAAACTCACTGCCAAGGACCCTAGACGGCAAACTTTTGGGTTCAGGTCACTTACTATGGTGTAGTCCACCAAGGTAACCCTTGGTAACTTTCTGGCCTCCCAGGGATACCGAGTCTCACCCACGAAGGTACAGGTGGTTCAGCAGTCAGAGACTGATCTGTGTATTCAACTGGGCCATACAAAAGGCTTTCACTATCCCCACCAAACTCCTGATTACTAACTGCCCTATCTCTCCACTAAGAATGAGCTTCTCACCTTTTTGAGTCTAGCCAACTACCTCAGGTCCTGGACCCCCAACAACTGCCTCTGAAGTTGCCACTTATATGAAGTAGCTAGAGGGTCACATTAGGAAACCCTTTGAACGCCCTCCACTCGCATTTCTCCCTTCAGCAGACTGGTTCCAACCGGCCTCCACACAGGCCTCTGCTCTCAGGCTGTCAGAGCCTTCACACCTGTTCTTTCATTATGTAACTGAGAACTAGGGTTTTACATTGGGAGTTTGAGGTCAGCAGATCGGACCTCATTTGTGCCAGTTGCTTATTTGTCCAAATGTCTAGACCCTACCATGAGGGGCTGGGCTCCTTGCCTCCATGGCCTAGCCATCTCTTCTGTCCTATTACAGGTTTCAAAGAAACTAAACCTGGGCACAAGCCTACCATTGTCACCCACCATCACCTCTCTCAGTTACTAACCTATAGAAGTTCCAAACTCAGCCTCCCTCCCACAATCTCTGGTGTCTTGTCACTGGTAGAGGCCCCACACTGACCTTCCAGCTCTGCCTTCCATTAAACCCCACACCCTATTACCCATTTCAGATACAAAGAGCTCCCCAGCACACTCCTGTGTGGAGACTCTGGATGACCTGCTAATTCACCCAGCTCACATTAGAGAGAGGTCCTTAAAGCCCATAGGGAAATGTAATTCTTCCTTGGTGACCTTCACTTTCATCCCTGTCCAGATCCTGACACTGCCAGCATCTCTCTCTTGTCTAGTCCAAGAGGTGGTGGTTGTGTCAGGCAAGACTCACACAATCTTCCTCTCCAGGCCTGCCGAGACCTGAGGAACTTCTCCTCAATCCATACCATCTTCTCTGCCCTGCAGAACACAGCCATCTTCCGACTGAAGACATCAAGGCAAGAGGTCTACAGGTGGGTCCCTATTCCCACAGCAGTTGCCCTGTGGGAAAACATGGTAGGTGTCACACTCCCTAAGCCCTGGACATAAACATCCACCTGAGATCCCCATTGGTGGGGTCCAGGTGGGTAATTATTATCAGGATTCAGACATCTCCTGTCAGACTGAACATACACAGACACACACACATACACACACACACACACACACACACACACACAGATACAAACACAGACACGCCCCCCCCCACAAGCTTACCAGTTTTCTGTCGTGGCTACGACTCTGCATCCACTTGAATTGAAAGCAGAGCTGCCTAGTGGAAGAGGGATGGCTCATGGTTATGACAGGAAGAAGAACTTGCTCTAGCCTGGTGGATTCTTGGGGGCTATTTGAACCCATTGTTCAAATTGTTTGAACCCATTGCCACATTGTTTCCTTTCTTCCAAAATCAAATGGAATCCAACTCCCTCCTCCCCACCTTCCAACTGTCACCTTCTCTCTGCCCCTCCCACAGAGACTCCTTCTGCACATTCCACACACTGGAAAAAATCACTTCTACAAACAATTTCTCCAAGAGCAGGGGGCAGAGGTGGAGGGTGAACACGGGGGAGTCAGTGCCATCCTGAAGGGGTTTAGAAACATAACTTGCTTTCTGTTGGGGAAAAAGGCAAGGGAAGATTCCCCTAGGCACACAGTGGGCAGAGGGGTGCTACAGCCCTATGTGATCTGCATATACCAGTCTAGATTTGGACCTGGGGAAGTTTGGAAAACCAGGCAGCAAGAACAGGCCATAGACACTAGGGGGGATCACAGGTTATGCAAGTTGCTGTGCCATGGGAGCAACTGTAAGGTTGAAGACTGACTGAGATGCCCTGTGAGATTGGGTATGAGATGGGCCCTGAGCCTTGACCATCACCCACCCAATCCTACAGCTGATGACAAAGGGCATCTTTCCGTACCTGGGAATCTTCCTGATGGACCTCATGATGATAGATACTGCATATCAGGATATCCATGACGTGAGTAGCCAGGCCCCAGCTGTCTCTTGGCAAGTGGAGAACAAAGGCGCCTGGGAGTCTTGAGCTCTGGCACTCCTTACAGTGTCCTGGCCATGCCCAGTGCCCAGTCCTATGCCCCTCTGACCATCTGCTGGCCAAACCTGCCTGAGCCCTGAGCTGTGTGCACACACAAGCCAGCTGGGGTTTCAAGTCCTTTAAGGGAGGTCCCTGTGGCACAACTGAAGAAGCCAGGCTTTCCTTAGACAAGCAACTTGTGGCCCAACAAAGGCCTTTTCACCTGATGCTGCAGTCACCCTACTAGCTTCCCAGGGGTTAGACAACAAAATCCCTCATCCTGACTTGATGCTAGGTTAACAGCGTTCCTCTGAATGCTGACCCTAAGCCTGTGTATGCACACATGTTGCCCAGACTAGAGGAGGCCCTGGTTGGGTGTGCTGAGGGAAGAGAGGCCCCATTCTAACTCCATTGCCCTCTGCCTTCTAGGACAAAACACAAAGTATGAAATTAATTCAGGTGAGTATCAGCTGTCTAGACAGGACAGCCTAGGAAGGGACCAGCAAGTTTCTCTGGTCAACCATGTCCAGCTGCCATTTCTTCATGGGTCCAATGGGAGGAGAGAGAAGGTCCAGCCCTTGTCTTGGTAGGCTGCAAAGCAGCATCCAGGAGATCCCCAGCATTGAGAGTGAGATCCCACAGAAGTCAGGGGAACTCAATGGCGGGTTGCTGGGCAGAGCTGGTAGAGGTGCTGGGTCCCTCCTCAGCCAGCAAAGCCCAGTCCAGGCCAGTCCTGCCCTGTCACTGCTCTTGTGCTCCTCAGGACCAGGAAAATGAGATCATCCCAGCCTTGAAACACGTACAACATACCTGCAGATATTATCACCTAAAAAAAAAGCAGAAAATTCTGGAGCGGCTCAGTGAGGAAGCCAGGTGGGTTGGCAGACACTGGCTGAAAGAGCGGGGACAGCCTAAGAATGGAATCTGGAAGACCGGAGGTGTGGCTGTGGGTTGGAGTAGGAACGAACAGAGTTTCTGTCGGGCAGAATGAGGGAGGCCCACCAGGCTCTGAAGTCCAAGCCAACTCTGGCAGTGAACAAACATGGCACTTGGTCACCTCACCACCACCCCTTGTCTTAGCTATGAGCTGTCATGTGCACTGGAGCCCAGGAGGCAGACTGACACTACAAACCACATGACCAAGAAGTTTTCACAAATGAGAAAGGCAGGAAAGAAATAAGTGGAGGGCCACCGACTGTCAGGGGCCAGGGAAGATTCTGGGCTGGGACACCTGAGACTGATGCTGATTTCTCTGCACTGACAGCATCCCTGGTTGTGGGCTCGGAGGCCTAGGCTCTCTGGGCTTTTCCTCCCCTTGCTTGTGTCTGGGATTCATCCCTCAGAAAGGGGTCAGGATTATCAGAGGCCCTAGACTGGAGCAGCATGCTAGCAGTGTATTGGGGAGCAGGAATTGGGGGTGTGCTGGGAAGTTCCATCCAGCAAGCCATCCCATGACTGAAGCCGCCATATTCACAACACTGACCTCAGTGGCAGTGGCAGCTCCCAGACCACAGCACAGAAGCAGCTCCAGCGTGGCCCTGACAGCAGCAGCAGGAACAACATGGAAGGGCCCTCATACAGTGGCCCTCTCTGCCCTGGTGTGACCAGCTCCCACCTGGACCTCCACAGGAGACTCAAGGGAGAATCCTCCCAAGAGAAGAAAACGGTGACACCCTGCACTTCTACTCCATTCCTACCTTATCCACTGGAGATGCAGCCAAGGGGTCTGGAGAGACCACCTCCTGTTCACATCATATAGTTTTGGAAGGCCCTAGACCTTCCTCCCAGGCTGGGGCCTCCATCTATGTCAAGGCCTCTCCTCATGTTGCTGTCTTTCCAGATCAGGTCCTGCAAATCCTCCTCTCCAGGGACTTCTGGATTGCTCTTAAATTCCAAAAGCCCAGCCTTCTCTTCCACCTCCAATGCACCTGAGGCTAAGACAAGCAATAGTAAGAGTTGGAATTTAGGTGACTCCAACTAACAGGTGAGAGATGCCTGTCTCTTCAAGGTGAGCATGCCTGAGCACATGGGAAATGTCTACATAGTATCATGGTGAGTGGGGCAGTATGACACTCCCCTGCTGCCTTCAACAAGTAAGGACACAGGACAGTGGCAGTCTCCATGTCCATTTGCTTCCCTCCTGAAATTGGTCTTTCAGTAGAGACGGCAGAAACCCAGCATGCTGGAGGCAGTGGGCAGTGCTCAGGTCCAGACCTGACAGCAAGGAGGGAGGAACAGTGGACCCAGCCACTGACATGAACAAGACCACATCAGGGCCTCTGGAGAGTCAAGAAGGCAGATACATGGATCAAGGAGATGAAGACTTTGACTAGATAAGGCACAATGCAACAGGAACCTTCTTTACTTTCCTTAAAGGAAGGGAGATCCAGAGCCTCAGAGTTAGGATGGTAGGAATCTGGGTATTACATAACCTGAAAGAGCAGAGGCTTTTCACAGGTGAACGGGCCCTGTTCAGGAGAAGGCTTTTTCATCTTCCAAGTCTTCAAGGGATCAGGAGTCATTTATAGCCTCTCCTTCCTCATGGAGATTCCATGACTTTCCATCATGCTCAGTCCTCTCCTGGCCTCAAGAGGTAGTAGCTGTCATTAGTAGCCAGCTGGGAGAATGTGTCTTCATGTGTGCTCTGCTCAGAGACTCAGGGGCCCTGGAGAAGGCTGCTGGTGTGTCTTCCACTAGTGCAGCTTCCAGCCCAGTGGGGGCCTGACTGGTAGGAGGCAATGGGGCCCTGGCCCTGGGCCTGCTCCTTCTCTTGGGCTTGGACAAACATCTCTGTTGAGTCCTAGGCCCATGCCTACTTGATTCTCTTAACCACAAGCCACAAGACCTGAACATGATCCTGCCTGGGAGGAGGTGTCACACTGCTGATGAGACTGGCTAGGAATGGACAAGGCCCATGCTATCTTCTGAGACCACCCTCAGGAAGGAAGACTTGAATCACCCCCATCACACAGTGGCTGATTCCTTTTCTGAGCATGAGTGGCTTCAGAGTATTTCTGGCACTGACTGGTGGGTAAGGGGCACTGTGCACAGGGCTTGATGTTCTCTCCTCTTCTGACCCATGTGACCAATCAGAAGAAGACACAGGATGTCATGCTGAAGCCCCTGAACAAAGCCTTACTGAAAGAGTACAAGCCAGAGAAGTGTGAGTTTGTGCGGACGATCTCAGAGGATCAAAGGGAGTCAGAAGCAGTTAGCCAGGAAAATGGCAGAAGAGGGTGGGTGGGCATGCTCACCACCCCAGGTGGGAGGGCAGCCTCCAAAGGGTGGACATTAGGTACTGAGCCCAAGTAGGCACTGCTTACCCCAGTCCCAGAACTGCCCAATCAGCCCCTGGACATGCCTGCCTTGCATTGCCCAGCCCTGCCCTAAATGGCTGTTTGAGGAGGCAAGAGGCAGTGCAGAGACACCATCACTTTGGGGTCAGACAATGAGCTGCTATGGGGCTGGGTGGCCAAAGCCCTCACTAGAAGACACTTTGTCTTACTCTAATGGCAAGCAGGGCTTCAGAATGAATGTCAAACTGGGGTGTAGCCTAATGGAATAGGACTTGCCTTAACATCAGGCAAACCCTTGATTTCTCCCCAGAGCACAGTCCTCAAGAATCCAATCCTAGTCCAGCAAAGGTCATATGATCAAGCCATGCAAGTGACCACAAAAGCACACTTCTATGAACAGAGCCAGTGTTATGGAAAGATGATTCAGAACAGAATAGAGTCCAGGTGCAGGCCCATAGAGAGCCAGCGAGATCCTAGAGAACACAGGAGAGTTCCACCTCTTCTCTGCCAGTGTGTTTCTCTTTACAATTAGAGGACACTACCCAACATCGTACAAGGATGACAGACCTAGACACAGAGAAAAAGGGGTTCAGAGTCATGCACAGAAAGAGATAGAGAAATGGACAGACACATAAAGACAGAAAGACTGAGAAATAGACACACTGAGATAGACAAAAACAGACACAAAGAGAGACAGTCTATGATTTGGGACCACAAGCCTACTGTGATGGTGCCATTGATCTGTTATCTATATACTGAGTTGAAGAGCTATTCAGATACTTTGTCTACATGATCAGCATTGATTACACCTTGCCTGTCATTAGGCCTTGCTAGCTACCTGCACTCTTCTCCTGGTGTAGGTGTTACGGTTTCCTTCTTCCAGTAAAGGAAGTCAGAAGCTTGGGGAGCTTTGTGATTAGGAATGAGTAACCTGAAAATGGGCAGGAGTTTGGGGTAGCCAGACATAGTTGACAGGAAAGTCATGGTCAGTGGAGACAGGGGAGAAAAAAGGACTGGCAGGAAAGACAAGTCTTGCTAAGTGTTGGGGGCCCACTGAGTAGGAGGCCTCTGGAATGAATGCTGTGCAGGGGGCCTGAACCACACCTGCCTCATGGGTTGTTCTCAGTAGGACAGTGCTCCCATGAGGTGCTGTGCATTCTGGAAGGTCTGCTGTGTGTGGAGGTGCGGATCATCAAGTCAGCAGTGAGGACAGGAGGGGAATAACTTGCCCTACCCCCAGGCAGAGCAGGCATAAGCTACTGTCCCAAGTTCTTTCCTAAATACTACAAGAGAGATTTCCACCAGATTCAGTTCCCAGGCAGGGGTCCCAGGCCCTTGGTGCTCCTGCTGCTGGACTGCAGGCATGACAGCATCCTGCTCAAAATGCATCTTTTGGAGCTTTTCAAGTGCTTGGTGTGTCCCGGTCCCCATCAGGACTGCTGACTTAGCTCTCAGTCCTTCTTCCACCAGAGCTGAGGATCCCTGAGAACACAATTGTGTTGGCAAAACACAACTTTGTTCTCCAGGAGAGGACCTCCAACACACTGCCAATTTCAAGTGTGGAGCCAGCTCTTCACCTCTTTCCAAGAAGAGGAGATGACACAACACGTAAGGGTGTCTCACTTTAGTCTGGATGGCTATGTACAAGCGCATCCAGACAAGACAGGCCCAGGCTATACTGTAGCCTCCAGTGACCTCCACTCCTAAAAACACTCAGGATCTTTTCTCCACAATCCCCTCCTGATATCAGGACCACAGTGGCTCTGTGGTCCAGGCAATAAGCCATGTTCCTTGGATGCTCAATCCCAGACACACTTCAGATAGTGATCTACAAATTTCCTCTGAGATCAAAACGAAAGTTGCAATGTGGCCCAGGCCACAACCTCTCCATTCCACTTCAAATCCAGGAAAACACCAAGGATCCTGTATCCTCTTAGTACTAATAATGTAACAACGATGCCTGCCACTGAACACACTGAGCTGCCCTCCAAGGACTCCCTCAGTGCTTCACATGGTAGAGCAATGGGCATGGTGCTCTCACTTGCCTCTGGCTCTGCCCTCTCTATTAGGATCCAACTTTTAGGAGGACGATGATGCAGATCACTGGCTCTGATGCTGTGAGTTCACAGCACACATTCCCGCCAAGCCATGCTAACCTGTGTAGGTTGTCTTCCTGATGAGTGCATTTGAGCTCTGACCTTCCCTTCCCTCCACTTCAGCTGTTCTAGCCTTTCTCAGGGTACACCAGAGTTTCTCATGAACATTGATTGAGAGACAGTGAGTGTTGTCCATTGCAAACATCAGAGCTCAAAGAGCCTAGAGGAAAGGCCTGTGCTAGCCTTCATCCCTCACCCATTGACTGAGTGCAGAGTGCCATGGGCTCAATGCCATTCCTGAGGAGAAGCCATTCCACTCAGAGACTGCCTCCAGGGCACTGGAGAACAAAGGAAACGGCAGTTATTTCTGGTGTGGGTCCTTGCCCTGATTCCATTCAATTTGAATGAACAAAGGAAAGGAAAATATTTTCTGAATGGGGTGAAATCGATTTTAAAACACACGTGCCAGCCCTGAATCTGATACGAATATAATATTCAATACTGTTTCTACTGGAGTCTGCTCATTGTGGTTGTATTCCTGGATCTCAAGTATGAAGGACATACACTCCGATGTAAAAAAGGAATTTTACAGGATGATAGTGGACTTTATACAGAAGTAGGCAATGAAAGCCACCACCCTTGTCCACCCAAGGAAGGAAGGGCCTGTCCACATGCACACAGCAGCTAGTGTTCACTTTACTTGCAATAAACAGGGTGCTTAAGGCAATCACATTTGTAACCCCAATGGCAGAAGAGAAAGTGTGAAGCCCCAGTCTTGCCAGGGAAATGGCAGCACCCTGAGGGCTGGCCAGGAACGTGGGTGGGTCTGAGAACCACAGCTTGTGGCCTCTGCAAGGAGTCACCAATGGAGTGGTTCATGCAGAGATACTATGGCGAATCCTACATCTCCCAACTTTAGGATATCATAAATACCTAAGACTAAGTACATCTCAAGGATTTCTTCACCAGATGCTCTACTAGGATACCTCTTACACCAAAGTTGTGGAAAAAATAGGACCACAGGAAGTAGAGATGGAAGGCTAACATAGCTTGAACTATAATCGAGTACCATAGTCTGTGGGCCTGCACTTCAACAACAGTTTGGTTCATGGAGTTTTTAGGGATCAGCTTAGAAATCAAGCCTGACTGAGTTAAAGAGGATATGAGTTTTGTGAATGGACATAGGAAGTTCATCAATTACACAGTTTTGAGAACAGACCATAAAAAGAAAGTGGATGTGGTATATATACATAATGGAATTCTATGCCTCCATCAGAAAGAATGACATTGCCCTATTTGTTAGGAAATGGAAAGACTTGAAAAAAATTGTATTAAGTGAAGTAAGCCAAGCCCAAAGAAACATAGATTCCATGGTTTCCCTTATTTGCAATAACTAGAATATGTCTGAGTCAAGTAGAAAAGGTCAGATAAGTTGATGTTAGGGACATGAACACTAAGATATGTATGCGAATGTATTTTTTCTCTCATGGGATTGGTTCTAACACATTTATAAGATTATTTCTTTGTTGCTTTGTATGTCCCTCCCCCATGGGATAACCACTGATTTCATTGTATTTGATGTTGGCATAATTTGTGGAGGGGAAGGGAAAAAACAATTGTTTAAATAAGGATACATGTGGACCCACTGCAACAATGAGACGTACAAGTCGTTATGTCGGAAAACGAACTGTACAACTTTGGTGGAGGGGGGGGGAGGACTGGCTGGGGTCGTGGGGGAGGATAGGAAGGGATGGGAAGGAGAAACAAAGGAGGAGGCAACAAAGCTTGATAAGAAGTGTACTGATTGCCGGGCACTGGAGACTCAGGCCTGTAATCCTAGCTACTCAGGAGCCTGAGATCTGAGGATCTCGGTTCAAAGCCAGGCCGGGCAAGAGAGACTGTGAGATTCCTATCTCCAATAAACCACCAGAAAACAGGAAGTGGCGCTGTAGCTCAAGTGGCAGAGCGCTCGCCTTGAGCTGAAGAGCTGAGGGACAGCGCCCAGGCCCAGAGTTCAAGCCCCACGACCGACCAAAAAAAAAAAGAAATGTACTCATTGTCTTGCCCATGTAATTGTAACACCTTGTACAGTATTTTCAGAATTAAAAAAAAATACAATACAAGACTGGACCCCAATATGGGCAAGTAACATCTTCATAACCATCATGACCTTGGTCCAATTCCTGTTCAATACCTGCCCTCCCACGCCCAGTGACTACCTCGGCCCCTCTCGGCAGAAGGAGCTCCAGAAGAAATAACCCTCACCCATACTCCCGGCCAGAAACAGTACATATTCAACCAAAAAAGGGTGATATTAACATCAGCAAACACTCCCTCCCAGACAGAAGCCCCGCCCTGGAAGGCAGCACCTGTGGAGCAGGAGAGGCACCTCCCACCTCCAGCCCCAGACTAGAAAAAGGGTTCTGAGAAGGTGGACGATGCCATTTCTCCTATCCCTCATCAGAACTTAGCCTTGTCAGTTCAACAGCCAATACATCTTTTCTTTGTGACTTTTTCTTGAGTGGTTTTTGGGTTATTTTCTTTAATGGCCATGGTCATCTCTGCATGGGAAGAGGAAGTGTGCATAGGATCCAACAAGCATACATCTCTATGAAGGTGGAAGCCTCTTCCTCCTAGTCTAACAGGGTCCTTGTGCTGGGGGTTGGAGTCATCCTGGCCAGTGGTGTTCATGGGCTACATGAGTACAAGTCATAAACAGGGGACTCTGGAGAGGGCGAGGTCAGAAGGGCTCCAGTGAAGAGATGACATTACAATGGCTCAGAGGACTTAAACCCTGGTCCTTGCCAGAACCCACAGTCCCCACAAGCTGCCCGCTAGTACACTTGTGTGGAACGTGCTTATTGAGAACATGTTTACTTGTTGTTGTTGGAGGAGGAGAAATTCAAGAGAGAGTGAAGGGCGGAGAAGGTTCCTGGGACACCTGGATCCACGCTGGGTGCCCCCAGGACCCTACCGCCGCTTCTGGAGATTTTTCCGCAGGACTTCACAGGTGAGATGGGGCTCCCAGACGAGAAAACTATAGGCTGACCCACCAATTCCACGACCCTTATCCTCACTGGATCTTCCTGTGTCCTGTTTGTGTTTGTGTGTGTGTGTGTGTGTGTGTGTGTGTGTGTGTGCGTCTATCTCTGTGTGTGTCTCTGTGTGTGTGTGTGTGTGTAGGTGTGAGTGTCTGTGTGTCTGTGTCTATGTGTCTATGTGACAAGCAAACGTTTGTGTGAGCAGTCAGTTTGTTTTCAGGTTTTTCTATCATGTGTGTGACAATGAATCTTCTTGTAGTTTTCTAGATGGCATTTGAACCATCCCTCCTGGGTTCTCCTCCAGAATGAAGATCACTTGTCCCCAGACCTGGCCAATGCCTGCAGGTTTGAGGTCCTTGCGGCTGGCACCCTGGAGGAGCAGGTGGAGGGCTTGGTGACTGCCCAGTTGATGGAGGACTCCATCTTTGTACAGAACTTCTTCAACAACTACAGGAGTTCTGCAGACACAAAGCAGGTATTGGACCTGCTATTCACAAGGTGCGTGCTAACTCCAATAAGATAGGATTAGACAGCTAAAGTCAGACCCTTGGCAATGGAACCTGGCTTGTGGTGGGTTCACAGAATCTATTTCACTGGCACTTGCCAGAATTTGAGGAACCAAGCATGCAAGGCCTGGGCTAGGCTGGGCTGGGCTATTAAAGTATAGTGCCTGTCTAGGACTGTGGTATATTCTCTGTCACTCTGCTTCCCTGAGGCCTCAGACAAAGCAGTGTGTTTCTTTAGCCAGAAGGAAAGCAATTGTCTCTGGGACCACGGTCCCACCCAGGTGTAGGCAGAACAGGAATGGCTGGGGCCAGAGAGAAGGCCTCTGGGCTCCTAAGTTGATCAGGACAGGAGTTGATTGCTCATCCTTGAAAGAAATTGCAAGAGAAGGGAAGAGATAGGAAGGACCGATGTACACACCATGAGCTTAGTGGTGTGAGAAGAGCAAGAACTTGCTGGCTGTCCTGGGCTGGCCAGTGATGCTTGGAATTCTCAACAGGTTCAGGACTTTTGAAGCCCCCATGGAGTCCTTTGCACAGACGGACACCCTCGCTGACTCCAGACAGGATGTCATTCCCCAGCACCAGATCAGCTAGTGAGTAGTGGGCTTTGGTCTACAGCGAGAGTATGAGTGTCCAGAGTGGTGACAAATGAGTGGGTGGAAGGTTGGAGAGATGGGGCCAAGTCAGGAGCCCTCAATTCTTGTGCTGCTTGTCACCAGATCTTGGGGTGTGAGACTTCACCGATAGTACCAGGAGGACAACATTACTATGGGGTACTGCTGTGAGCAGAGGTAGTGGCTGGGGCCTTTGGGTGAATCCCAGGAGAATGCATCCTAACTGTACCATAGCCCATGCCATTCATGTTTGGCCAGCTCCCCATGAGCTCCACTGTAGGCCTAGGGACATCGGTCCTTGGTCAGATCCCTGGAGATGCTGCTAGGGGTGGCAGTGAGAGCAAGGGCCACCCTGTGGCAGCTACACAAGGAGAACAAGCTGGAGGTAGGCAGACAGCCCATGTGAGGCTCCTGGGGAAGGAGGCAGCAGAGCTCCCGAGGAGGTGTGCCAGAACACTATGCAGGCCAGGCAAGACAGCAAGACCTTTAGAGTCCAGCATCTGGAGGCCCACGGGAGAGATGATGGGCACATTGCAGAAGAGGACAGAGCTGCTCCCAGCATTTGGACTTGGTTCCCTCCTTGGATGACATTTCTCTGCAGGCCATGGCTGGGTGGGCTTGCCACTGTTGGTACAGAGAAAAGGGGCTGATGTTGGAAGGTGCTGGTCTCTGCAAAGGCAGCGATCATCGTAGGGGAGTGAGGGAGACCAGGGCAGGTGCTAGGCTTTATTCAGACGCTGCTTCCCACCCATGTTCCTCTAGTGCTATCTCAGGCCTTCTGAGCACCTGGCTGGACTGCCACCCAGAAGACTTCCTGGAACCCATGCACCATCCCTGCCTCCAGGGGTTCCTGGCTCACTTGAGGCTCCATATGCGTGGCTCTGACATGGAGCTCCATGTCTCCCACCTCCTGGCACAGTTGGGGATCCAGGACTTCAGGCAGGATGAGACTCTAGGTGCGGAGTTGGGATGGAGACAGGCCTGGGGAGGGGTGGGAGGTGCAGGGCACCACTGGGAGGAGGCTCCAAAAGTAACCAGGAGCCAGGGACAAGAGAAATCTCAAGCCCTGCATGGCCATGGAGAGGTTGAGCCATAGGGTGTATGAAAGTTTCTAAGCTGGAAATCTCAGGGAGGAGGGTGCTGTGGGACTTTGCAAACACTCTGAAGAAAGCAGTCATGGAGAAGACCTTGTCTCCTCCTGCAGCTCCACCCCCAGCTCCAGTGGTAGATGTCACACCAACTTCAGAGCCCCATTCAAGTCCATCCCTGAATGGGACCCCCACTGCAGTGGGAGGAGCCTCATCAGGAGCCCAAGCAGAGGCCACTTCTGCCTTGAATCTGGATGGCAGCCCTCAGGGAGCTGAAACTTCTTGTGTGGCTGAAGAGCCTCAGGCCAAGCTGGCTCTACTGCTGAGTCCTGAAGCGACAAGAGCAGCTATTGATGAAGTGAAGTCATCCCCCACTATCTCTTCAGTGCTCAGTGTCCAGGAAGCGGCGGCCAGTGCTGAGTTGGAGCCCAATGGCACCTCAGCCCCGGGGATGAGTGTGGGAGAAGCGGCCATAGGTGGTGGGGAGATGGAGCTCTGCTCTAGCTCTCCTCCTGTGCTCAGGCCCCATCACACATCAAAAGCCACTGCTGAGGAAGAGCCAGCGTCCACCTCACCTCTGCCTCATGTTCCCGGACAAGCAGCCTTCTGTGCTGAGCTGAATGTGCTTTTGCCCTTGGCTCTGCTGCTCTTTATTGTAGGAGCACCAGCAGGCCTACTGTGTCTGGTGGGAGTACTCACTCTGGTGATCTGTGACCTGACACTACTAAACTGTTGTGACAAATCAGAGCCAGTTGTCAACAGGGATGCATCTCATGGTGCTGATGGCACTGCAGCAGAGAGTGCTGACAGGAAGACATTTGTCAGTTTGGCTCCCATTCTGCATTCCAGAGAACCAGGCTACAGTGCTGAACTGACCATGTTTCTGATCCTAACTCTACTCTTGTTCATTTTAAGAGGACCGGCTGGGGGACTGTCACTTGTTGGAGTGCTGACACTGGTGCTCTGTGCCGTAAGAGCATTCTGTTCTTGCACAGAGTCAGAGCCAGCTACCACCATGGCTGCTGTCCACAGTGCCCAGAGAGCACCAGAATATAGTGCTGAGAAGGAACCCTGTGTCGGCGTGGTTCCAGTTCTTAATCACAAAGAACCACCCTCCAGTACAGAACTGGAGTTCCTTCTATCCTTGTGTGTGATGTTCTACCTGTTAGGAGCACCTGCGGTAGGGTTCTTTGTGCTTGGAGTACCAACTGTGGGCTTCTGGGTTGTGAGAGCTACAGCATCTCATGCACAATCGGGGCCATCTGCCAATTTGGCTCTGGAGAGCAGAGCAGACAGAGCACCAGCATCGGGGGATACTACAGAGCCAATTTCTGCCTCAGCTCCACATCTTAGTCCTGCAAAACCAGCCTCCAGTTCGGAGCTGCATATCCTTTTACCCATAGCTGCAATGCTGTCTCTGGCACAAACCCCAGCGTTGGCCATCTTTGTTGGGGGAGCCTTAGTTCTGGTGCTCTCCTTTGTAGGACCACCACAAAACCATACACCATATTGGAGGGCTGAGTTGAAGCCAGGTTCCACCATGGCTTTGGAGCCCAGGCCTGAGGACACAGCAGCCTCCAGGGCTGAGAGGGAGTCACCTTGCACCTCCACTCCGCTGTTGCCCCTCCAGAAGGCAGCGGCTTGCAACGCTGAGATAGAGGCGTCTTGTGTCTCAGCTGCGCTGCTCCATGCCCAGGGAGCAGCAGTGGCCAGTGCTGCCACAGAGCCACCATCCAGTGCAGCCCCTCCAATATGTGTTGAGGACACACTGTCTTCGAGGACTGAGCCAGAGCCACATCCCAACTTGGCTCAAGGACTCAGTGCAGAGACATCAGCTGCCTGCAATCCTTCCCCAGAGCCCTTGGCTGTGGTGATGGAGCAGGCTCCCTCTGCTTCTTGGGAATCTGCGTTGCCATGCACCTCTGTTCCTGCCCAAGAAGCTTGCCATCCTGCTTTGATGACCGGAGAGACTTCACGCAGCCAGGACATGCCTTGTTTCCTGGCTATCCACCCCCACCTGGAGGCAGAGCAGCTCACAACGATGGATGCGGTGAGGGGCTGGGCAGGGTGGCTGTGGTGAAGGAGGGCTCCCTGTGTCCTCTGCTGCTCTGGCATGTGTCACATTTCCTTGCTGCCCATCTCTTCTTCTCCAGCCGTAGTTCAGCACACCTAGCACCACTTTGTCTAGTTCCATTTGGTTACACGCACTCCCTGAAGCTGAGATGAGACCCGCTCCCATGCCAGGAGCTGTGCAGAATCAAGCCTGGGGCAGAAAGAAGGGCAGCCAGCACATAGCTCACCCTCCTGTGCCAGGAGCCCTGTGAACCTCAGCACTCATTCAGCAGGCACCTGGTGTGGACCTGATGAGTGCCCAGCCCAGACACAGAATTGAGTGGTAGTTCTAGTGGTGTAGGACATAGGCATTAGATCAAGGGAAGGACATTTGTTGTCTGAGCTAGGTCAGATTAGGTGTTGGGTGGAGCATGTCGTCCTCTGGGAAGAATGAGAAAGTTTGGGAAATCACTGCTCTTCTGTTCCCACATTTGTTACCTTGAGCTCTGTGTGCTGGGTGTTAGCACAGCAGATACAGAACCTCCACAGGTTTCAGGGCCCTCCTCCATCCTCGCATCTCCATGCCTTTGTGCATGTGAGGAGGGATCCCAGGGCCTGGGCCTGGGCACTGTGGTGTGTCCCAGCCTGGTGACCCTGGCCATCTTCCTCAGGAGCTGTTCGAGAAGGCAGTGCCCAACCACTGCCTGGGATCCATCTGGTCCCAGAGGCACAAGAAGGGCAAGGAGCACTTGGCCCCCACCATCCGGGACATGGTGGCACACTTTAACAACGTATGTTCCTGTGTCATCACCACCTGTCTCGGGGACTTCAGCATGAAAGCCCCAGACAGAGCGCGTGTGGTCGAACACTGGATTCAGGTGGCCGCGGTACGCGACAGGCTCTGCTGCCTAGTTTATCTCCTCTGCTTTTCCATATCTCTATTCTGCATTTTGAAATTGTGATCAGAGCTCTCCATGGAGCCCAGTCCCTCCTACCACAGGCCCATGTGTCCCAGGGATAGCCAGACCCAGCCACCCCTTGGCTGGCCCCTCACTGATCTGCTCCTCAGCCCCAGGGGAACCACAATACTGCTGGGTGCCCTACATCCCTGGCCAAGTCTTGACACTCCTAGAATCCCTCTCTTGTCCAGGCCAAGAGGTGGCGGCTGTGGCAGGCAAGACTCACACAATCTTCCTCTCCAGGCTTGCCGAGACCTGAGGAACTTCTCCTCACTCCATGCCATCATCTCTGCCCTGCAGAGCGCGGCCATCTTCCGACTGAAGACAACATGGCAAGAGGTCTCCAGGTGGGTCCCTATTCCCACAGCACTTGCCCTGTGAGCAGACATGGTAGGTGTCACACGCCCTGAGCTCTGGACACTCACGTCCACTTCGGATCATTGTTCCCTGGGCCCAGCTTGGGTAATTCTTGTCAAGTTTCAGACATCTCCTGTCAGACTGAACATACACAGATGCACACATATCCACAGACAGAGAACAAACACACACACAAACGCACAGAAACACACACAGACGCTCATCAGGATTTTGTGGTGGCTAAGAATCGGCATCCACTTGAAATGAAAGCAGAGCTGCCTAGTGGCAGAGGGATGGCTCATGGTTATGCCAGGAAGAAGCAGCTGCTCCTGCCTGGTGTACTCTTGGGCTCTTTGCACCCGTTTGCAACCCTGTTGGGCAGCCACATGGGCAGCTTCCTGCCCAACCCAAATGGAGTCCAACTCCCTCCTCTCCACCTTCCAACTGTGTCCTTCTCTCTGTCCCTCCCACAGAGACTCCTTGCACACATTCCACAAATTGGAAAAAATCACTTCTCCTGAAAACAATTACTCCAAGAGCAGAGAGCTGCTGCAAAAGGTATGGCATGAGGAAGTGAAGACAGAGGGCAGAGGTGCAGGGGGAACACGCGGGAGTCAGTGTCATCCTGAGGGGTTTAGAAACATGACTTGCTTTCTATTGCGGAGGAGGCCAAGGGAAGAGTCTGCTAGGCACTTATGCAGGTCAGGGCACGTGGAGTCCTAGGAAGCCACTGAGGTTGAGAATGTTGTGAGGGGACACAGGGTGGTCCGGGGAAGCAGAGGGTACCCAGGATTGGGGAATCCCCCTACTGAGAGCTCCAGCATCCCACTTGTTGCCCAGTGTGCCATAGGCCTAGGGGCATATTCTTGCCCTTCTCTAAACTATGCTGCACAGGACTGCACAGAGAAACAATTTCCTGTCCCAGACCATGCGCAGAGGCTGTTTTCCAGTGGTCTGGAATTCTACCCTACTCTGCTGGGGATAGGCACGACTGTGTGGTCAGGAAGGAGTCTGAAATCCATGGCTCACCTTTTCTAAGGACCCTGATGCACAGAAAAACACCAGCAAAATGGAATCTTCTCAGAGCCTCGGGTCCCCTTCCTTTGCTGACCTTCAGGGCATTGGACAGACCACTAGCCTTGTCCATACCTCAGTTTTCTCCTCCCTAATAGGAAGGGTTTGGGAGCTCACAGGGCTGAACAACCAGGCTGGCATTTGAGCTACCCAAACAGGAGAAACAGATGAATCCTCCAGGGCTGTGAGGAGACCCTGGGCACACATGCCAGTCAGCACAGCACCACTGGTAGCAGACAGCAGGAGTCCCTGAGGCCCCCCGCTGCCAGGAGGCAGACCTGACAGATGAGGGAGCAGGCAGAGGAGGCCAGCTCCCCAGGCCAGAGCCCACAGTAGTGAGTGCTGGAGCAAAGCCAGAACTAGAACTCCTCTACCAGGTGGTAGATGCTTTGACACAATCTAGCAGCCATGTCAGTCCCTATAGTAAGACAATGACACTAGAAACACAGACAGCACAGAGCCCTCACTAACAACCTCCACAATCTTGGCAGGAGTCTTGCAAGTTGGCCACAAAGGAGAAGCAGCTCCAACGAGGTCCCAGGTGGTTGCAGAAGATGGTGAGTGACTGGGACCTAGGCCAGGTTGCTGAGAGAGAAGCGGCACAGCGAGCCTACCTCTGCTCACCTTTCATCTCACACCCAAGGGGGCAGATGGAGAAGGGCACTTGCACTCTCGCAGATGTGGCCCTGAGGAGCTGGCTTTCAGAAGGGATAGAGGAACTAGAGCCAACAGAGCAAGGAATTGGCAAAGCCTATGGGGGGGCAGGTGGTGGGCAGAATAGTACTACAGAATGTTGTGTTCTACATATGCCAGCACAGATTAGGATCTGGGGCAGTTTGAAGAACCAGGCAGCGAGAACCTGGGCCTAGACACAAGGGGGTTCACAGGTTCCCCAAGACACTGTGCTATGGAAGCAGGTGTAAGGCTGAGGACTGACTGAGGAACCATGTGAGTTTGGGTCTGAGATGGGCCCTGGGCCTTGACCATCACCCATCCAATCCTACAGGTGATGACAAAGGGCATCATTCCCTACCTGGGAATCTTCCTGACAGACCTTTCGATGATACATTCTGCATATCAGGATATCCATGATGTGAGTAGCCAGGCCCATGCTGGCAGCCTGGAACCTTGAGGTCAAAGTTCCCTGGGAATCCTGAGCTCTGTCACTCCTGACAACCTCGAGGCCATCCTAAGAGCTGAGTCCTGTGCCCCTCTGAGCAGCTGCTTGCCAAAGCTGTATGACCGAGTTTGTGCACATTGAGTAGCTGGGATTTCAAGTCCCTCATGGGGTGGCACTGGGGCCAAATTGAAGCGAGCCTCTTCTAAGAGAAATGCCTTTTCACCCTATGCTGCAGTAACTCTCCTTGCATCACAGGTGTTAGACAACACAGGCCCTAATCCTGGCTTGATGCCCTGTGCCCAGCCCTCCTCTGAAAGCTGGCCCTACTCTGGTATAAGCACACATTTGCCCAGGCTAGAAGAGGCCCTGGGTGCAGGTGCTGAGAGAAATGGGCACAAATCCTGACTCCATTGCCCTGTCTTCTAGGAAAAATCCCAAATGGAGAAATTAAATAAGGTAAGTGTCAGCTGTTCAGAAAGGACAGGGTAGGTAGGGACCTGCAACTTTCTCCTGTCCAGCTTGATGAGCGGCCATTTCTGCATGGGTACAATGGGATGAGAGAGAAGATCCACCCTTGTCATGGTAGGCTGTGTAGTAACATCCAGGAGAGACACAGGATTGAGTGTGAGGAAACAACTGTGGGATCTCACATGTATTCGGGAATCAGTGGAGGGTTGGTGGGCAGAGCTGCTGGAGGAGGTGGGCCCCTCCCTAGACAGCAAAGCCCAGCCCAGGCCAGCCCTGCCCTGTCCCTTCCCTTGTGCTCTCCATGACCAGGAAAACAAGATCATCCAACATTTGAAAGACTTGCAGCATACCTGCACATATTATCACCTCCACAAAGCAGAAAATTTTCTGGCCTGGTTCAAGGGCCTGGAGCGGCTCAGTGAGGAAGCCAGGTGGGTTGGCAGACACTGGTTGGACCAGGGGGACATCCTGAGAATGGGGTCCAGAGGGCCTGACGTATGACCATGGGTGAGTGGTAACCGACAAAGACTCTGGTCGGCTGAATGTGAGTGACCCACAAGGCTCTGAATTCCAAGCCAACTGTGGCAGTGAACAGGCATGGCACTTGGTCACCTCACCACCACCCCTTGTCTTAGCTATGAGCTCTCCTGTGCACTGGAGCCTCCGAGGCAGACTGACCCTACAAACAAGAGCAAGACCTTCCCAGGAATTCCAAAGGCAAGAAAGAAGTAAGTGGCTGGGGATTGGCTGGCAGGATTCAGGTAGGATGCCGGGCAGGTACCAGGGACGCCTGAGGCTGTTGTTGATAAGACAGAAGAGCTGGTAGGAAAGACAAGTCTTGCTAGGTGCTGGGGGCCCACTCAGTTGGGGCCCCAGGAATGAATGCTGTGCAGGGTCCTGCCTCCAGGCCTGCCCCATGGTGGTGTTCTCAGTAAGATAGGGCTCCTAAGAAATGCTGTGCATTCTGGAAAGCCTGCTGTGTCTGCAGTTCCTGATTATGAAGGCAGCAGTAATCACAACCTGCTTGAGCCGCACTCCCAAGTTCTTTCCTAAGCAAGAAAACATACATTCCCCATAGGCTCTGTTTCCAGGCAGGGGTCCCAGGACCTTTGTGTTTCTGGAGCTGGACTGCAGAAATGGCAGTCTCCTGGCTCAAAACGTGTCTGTAGGAGATTCTCAAATGGTTGCTGTGTCCCACTTCCCATCAATACTGCTGACTTAACTCTCTGTCCCTCTTCCACCAGCCTGAGGATGCCTGAGAACAAGAATGTGTTGGCAAAATATGAGTTTGTCCTCCAGAAGAGGACCTCTCCCACCATGCCAAGATCACATGTGGAGCCGACTCCTAACCTCTTCACAAGAAGAGGAGACCACACAACACTGAACAATGTCTCTACTTAGTCTGGATGGCTATGGTTGAGCACATCCAGACAAGAATGGCCCAGGCCATACCCTACCCTAACCACCAGTGACCTCCACTCCTGAAACCCTCAGGATCTTTTCTCCACAATCTCTTCCTGATGTCAGGACCACAGTGGTTCTGTGGTCCAGGCAATAAGCCATCTTTCTTGGATACTCAATCCAAGACACACTTCAGATATTTTTCTACAAATGCTCTCTGCTGTCACAATGATAGTGAAAATGTGGCCCAGGCCACAGAACTCCTCTGTTGCACCTACAATGCAGGAAAATACAAAGGATGCTTAATCCTCAGTGTTCTACTAATACCTGCCACTGGACACATTGCCCTGCCCTCGAGGAACTCCCTCAGAGCTTCACATATTCTCCGGACTCTGCCATAGAGGAACAGCTGACATTTTGGTAGAGCAGTGGGCATGGTGCTCACATTTGCCTCTGGCCCTGCCATTTCTATTAGGATCTGATTTTGATGACTGTGATGCAGATCAGTGGCTCTGATGCTGTGAGGTCGACAAGACACACTCTGCCCAAGCCATGCTGACCTGTGTAGGTTGTCTTCCTGATGAGAGCATTTGAGCTCTGACCTTGCCTTCCCTCCTCTTCAGCTATTCTGGCCTTTGTCAGCGTGCACGAGAGTTTCCCATGAGCGTTGATTGAGAGACAATGAGTGTGGCACATTGCCAACCCCATGGTTCCAAACATCCTAGAGGAAAGGCCTGTGCTAGCCCTCAACCGTCAGTCCTGGTCAGAGTACAGATAGTGCCATGGCCTCAATGCCAAGACCCAGGATAAACCCTTCAACTCAGAGACTGCATGCAGGGCACTGGAATACCAAGGAAACTGCAGCTATTCCAGGTGGGATTCCTTGCCCTGTTTCCATTTAATTTGAATGCACAAGAGAAAGGAGCGTATTTTCTCAATGGGGTGAAATGGATTTGAAGATACACATGTCATTGCTATGGTAAATAATGCTTCAATAAACATGGTTGTTCTGGTAGCTTTAGGATGGTTTTGTTTGTGATCATTTGGATAAATGCCCGTAAATGGGATTGATGGGTCATAGGGGAGATCTATGCGAAGTCTTTTGAGGAACCTCCATACTACTTTCCAAAGTTGTTAAACAAGTTTACACTCCCACGAACAATGCAGTAGGGTTCCCTTCTGGCCACATCCCCTCCAGCCGTTGTATAACCCCTGTTTCCCTGTATTTGATGTTGGTATAATATTGGGAATAGAAGGGAAAAAGCAAAATGTTTAACTAGGGATACAGGTTGACCATTGCAACAATGAGATGCAGAAGACGCTATGTTGAAAATAAACTTTACAATTTTGATGAGTGGGGGGCAGATGAAAGGGGGAGTGTAATTGTGGAGGTGGGTGGGAAGTGATGGTAGGGGAAAAACAGAGGAGGAGACAACAATGCTCAATAGGAAACGTACTCATTACTTTCCTCATGTAACTGTAACCGCACTATACAGTATTTTTAAAATAAAAATCTTACAAAAAGAGATGAAGCTATGGAGATTGAACTGCAAGACACGGACACAAGAGGTTTTTTTTGTTTCTATTGTTTTCAATCAACTTTGGGATTTTTTGTTTCTTTTGTATATTCTTCCTCCTTTGGTATAATCTATGTTGTTCTTGTATTTGATTCTGGTAACTGGGACACTAGATAACATTTATTGGAATTAGAAAAAGGAAGGAATCAAAAAAATAATGAGGAAACCAATGCAATAGCCATATGAACAAGACAATATGTTGGATTCGATCTGTACAACTTGGGTGTGGAGTGGGATAGGAGGAAATCAAAGTGGTTGAACTTTGAAGGGTGGGATAACAAGATTGACTAGGAATTTACTCATTACCTAACATATAACTGAAAGCCCTCTGTATATTGTCTTGACAATAAAATATATTGTGTATATATCTAGTGCTTCCAGTAGCATGTCTATAAAACATCAAACAAGCATAGGATCAAAAGAAGATAAACAGAGGGGGATACCCAGGACATAAAGTAAAAAGATAACAGTATAAGCTAATTTAATTCATTGGTCAGATTAAGGTTCTCCTGCAAGGTATCAGCGGTTATGAGATGAACCTGAAATGCAGCTAAAATGATGAATTACATGTTGTAGTAGGAGCATATTTTGGAATCTACATATATACAAGCATCAAAATGTATGTCCTTGAAATATATATGAGAAGGTATATTCCCATAGGTCCTTTCTTATACTTGTCTACTAAGCCTTGGAAGGAAAAGGTGCTCTGGCACTTAAAAAATGACAAAACAACAACTTCATTCCAATATCTGCTTCCTCAATATTTCCAGAAAACACATCGCCCACTCACTATTTTCCTTCAGAATTTCCCTAGGATCTCTGACTTTCTTTTTGCCTCCCTGGTTTATTGTCTTTGTCTGTTGCAAGGTGGAAGTTCCTTACTGACATCCTCTAGCCTTTCTATTCAGCTCAGTGCTATAGCCTTTCTGAAAATCTCCCTTCTCCATTCAAGAATTCCTCCAGTGCAGAGATGGGCAGGAGGCACACACCGTAGTCCTACCCTTCTCCACAAGTTCACTTCCCCAATTATCAGCTGCCCAGAGGCAAGCATGCTCTGAAAATATTCAATGGAAAACTCTGGTTGTTTAGAATTGGGAAAGTGTAAATTTTCAGAATAAGGAGAATATAAACACTAAATTGTATTGGAAGAAAATAACATTGAAAATTTGCATGTGGAGTCAGCTAAGGATTTCTTATTCTTGGGACCCTGGTTGTTCATGCTTGATAGCCTAGATGCTTGAGAAATAAAAAGGAGAAAGATCACAGGTTGAAGACAAAGAGTTCACACCAAAGTTCTCATGACCTCATTTTCATTGGTAGCCAGGTGAGAAAACTTGCTCCTGCCATCCCAGTCTACACAGGAAGCTCAGATTGAGAGGCCTGCACTTGCATTCCAGCCCAAGGAAACAATCCACAAACCCCCATGTCAACAGAAAAGGCCTAGCATGGTGGTGTGTGCCTGTCATCCTAGCTATATGAGATCTTCAGTAGGGGCTGTGATCCAGCTGACCAGGAAAACAAGTGAGACTGAATCTCAAAAGAAACTGCAGCACCTAGGCACCAGTGGCTCATGCCTATAATCCTCCCTACTTAGGAGGCTGAGATCTAAGGATTGGGGTTCAAAGTCTGTCAGGGCAGGAAAGTTCATGAGACACTTACCTCCAATTAACCACCAGAATTTCAGAAGTAGCACTGTGGCTCCAAAGGTAGAGCAACCATGTGAGCTGAAGAGCTCATAGAGAGAATGTAGGGTCAGATGCATGATCAATAAATATAAATATCAATCCATCACTGAAACTTCAACAAATAAACACCAATCAATTAATCAATCAAGAATAAACCTGCAGCAAACTGTGCTTGGATTGGGGCTCAAGCATTCAAGTGGAATAGAGCCTGTCCAGCAAGTAGGTCATCTGTGCTTAAGCATAAGGAAAGCCATCAGTTCAAACATCCACAACACCAAAAAACAAACATATCACATTCTTGTCTATGTGAGGGTTGGCCTGAGAAGCAGTGTGTGTACTGTGTGTTCCCATTCGCTTGATACCATGGTAGAGTCGGCTCTATACTACCTTGGACAGGCAGGAAGAGAAAGAATTGGCCTACAGTTGAAGGGAAATGAGTCCAACTGATGAAGGGAATCAATACTAAGGATTAACTCTTACATGCAAGATCAAGAGACAAAGGGTCTATGGCTTCCTAAGCATTTCCAGTTCCCCATTTTATTCCAGTTCCAGATCCTTCCTTTACCACATTTTCAAACATTCAAAATTGCTTTGAATTTTTTTCACACAGATTTTTCTCTTCTTGATGCTATAATCTGCCAGTGATCTGCTAGTTCTCCCTGCATCATTGAAAACTTTAGTATTGTTTCTCTATGTTGGTCTAACACTATTAGTCATTTTAAGAAAATTTCAACACTAACACAATCTAGAGTTTATCTACCTAACATCTTGAATTCTGAGTCTTCCACAATCTCTCAGCTGGCTTCATGTCAGTGACACTTTCCTGTGGTCTAACTTACATATCATCAAGAATGGAACCAACTGGGGAGATAATGTGAAATATTTCCCTTTTTACCACCTTCACTTTGTCCTGCTTACTTCATCCTGTTCTCACATATCTACTATTCAGCAACTGATACTTAGTATATTTATTGTTCCTATAAATTACTTTTATATTATCTATCACCAAATTTGCTATATCTACCCCTGATAAACATGTTTATATTCCAAGATCCAAATCACCTTGTTATTTAAAATCCTCAATCAATTTCCCTGTTTATTTATTTAAGCAAAAATCCAATCTATAAATAAGTCTAATGTTAAATCCCATATCCATGCAAGTCTATTGTTTTTCTTTTTTATCATTTTTATTTTTACTATAAACGTGATATACACAGGGGTTACAGCTGCATAAGTCAGGCAATGAGTTCATTTGGTTTTGAACAATTTTACTTTTTTCCTCATTTTCTATCTCATGGCTATCCATCAGTACGTTACTCTTATTAGAAATTGTCAAGTAAGTATATTTGGTATATTTGGTTTAACTACTATTAATATTAAAATTGTGAACAAAATATTCAAGTGTATTTGAGGCATTTATAATGTACTATGTGATTTTTTTGGTTTCTTTGTATGTTCCTCCCCCATGGTATAATCCCTGTTTTCACTGTATTTGATTCCAATGCCCTGTATATATATATATATATATATATATATATATATATATATATATATATATATATATATATATAAAATTTATGGACGCTTAAATAGTGATATACATTGACCCATAGTAAAAATGAGATGTACAAAATACTATGTTGAAAATGAACTTTACAACTTGGAGAGGGCGTGGTATAGGAGTAGTTGGGGAGGTGGGAATTAAGGGATGGTAGGGAAAAACAAAGGAGGAATGTACAATGCTCAACAGGAAATGTACTCGTTGCCTTACTCATAGAACTGTAACCCCTCTGTAAAAAATTTTCACAATATAAAACAAACTTAAAAAGAACAAAGAAAGACATATTCAAGTGAATACACAATATTAACAGGCCACCCTCACCATCCCCTAGTCCTTTAATTTCTGATGATAGTACATGTCTTCCTACAACTGTGAAACCACTCTCATCACACTTGGTGGATGACTACTTATCTTCCCAAAATGAAGGGAGTGTCTCAGTGACATGTGCCACTTCCTGCCATAGATGACACGAGCATTAGGAGCCTGAACACCTGATGACCTAGCAGGACCCACCTCCCATGGAGATACCCAGCAATCGGAGCTGAGGGGGATGGAGCACCAGAGAAACACAATGTCATGTCTGGAAGTCAGCAAATGCCCCTCACACACCTAAGCTCTACCCTGGCTGGCAGGTGACGCACCTCCCATCTCCAGCCTCCACTGTATAACTGCTCCTCTGAGGATTCATGTGGCTCCATTTCCTCCTCTCCCTCATGAGAACTTGGGTTTCTCAGTCTCAAGGCAAGAAAGGTTTTCCTCTACAACACTTTTGTTCATGTGGTTTTTGGGGTTTCTTTTCCTTTCATAGTGGTGCCAACACCCAGGATAGGTTTCCTGGTGGGTTCGCTCCACCTCCCATGGCTGCAAGGGATTGGGGGTCCAAACAGTGGCCCAGGACCTAACCCATATTCCTCAGCGGACCCAAAAGACTACCCAGCTGCCTTGCTCCTGGCTGAATGCCTCCAACCTAACCAGCTGAGGCTAATTCCTATCCTAATGAAGTAACGAGTCCGGAGGCTTAGATTCCTCTGTTTAGGCAACCAGGCCTCCATGCAGGCTTCAGGGCCCCATCAAGCCTGGCCCACTATCTAATCCTCACCACGAGAGCCTTCCATTTCTGAGGACACCCATGGGACAATGACAACACTAGTGAGCTCTTTTTTCTTTTTTGTCACATATGGGGCTTGAATTCTGGGCCTGGGCGCTGTACTTCAGCTCTTCAGCTCAAGGTGAGCATTCTGTCACTTCAGACAAAGTCACTTCTGTGTTTTGTAAGTGGTTTATTGGAGATAAGAGTGTCATGGTCTTTCTTGCCTGGGTTGTCTTTGAACTGTGATCCTCAGATCTGAGCCTTCTGAGTAGCTAGGATGACAGGGGTGAGCCACAACTGCCCAGCAATCTACCTTGTTTGGATGGATGAAACTCACTGCCAAGGACCCTAGACGGCAAACTTTTGGGTTCAGGTCACTTACTATGGTGTAGTCCAACGAAGGAACCCTTGGTAACTTTCTGGCCTCCCAGGGATACCGAGTCTCACCCACGAAGGTACAGGTGGTTCAGCAGTCAGAGACTTATCTGTGTATTCAACTGGGCCACACACAGGCTTTTACTATCCCCACCAAACACCTCATTACTAAGTGCCCTAGCCCTCCACTAAGAATGAGCTTCTCCCCTTTTTGAGTCTAGCTGACTACCTCAGGTCCTGGTCCCCCAACAACGCTCCCCTAACTTTCCACTTATATGAAGTAGCTAGAGGGTCACGGGGGGAAACCCTTTGAATGCCCTCCACTCACATTTCCTGAGAATGGAGTCCAGAGGGCCGGAGGTGTAACCATGGGTACAAATGGGAACCGACAGGGTCTCTGTTCGGCTGCAGGAGGGTGGTCCACCAGGCTCTGAAGTCCAAGCCAACTCTGGCAGTGAACAAACATGGCACTTGGTCACCTCACCACCACCCCTTGTCTTAGCTATGAGCTGTCATGTGCACTGGAGCCCAGGAGGCAGACTGACACTACAAACCACATGACCAAGAAGATTTCACAAATTAGAAAGGCAGGAAAGAAATAAGTGGACGGCCACCGACTGGCAGGGGCCAGAGAAGATTCTGGGCTGGGACACCTGAGGCTGATGCTGATTTCTCCCCAATGACAGCCTCCCTGATTGTGGGCTCAGAAGCCTCAGCTCTCTGGGCTTTTCCTCCCCTTGCTTGTGTCTGGGATTCATCCCTCAGATAGAGGTCCGGATTATTGAAGGTCCTAAACTAGAGCAGCATGCTAGCAGTGTATTGGGGAGCAGAAACGGGGGGTGTGCTGGGGAAGTTCCCTCCAGCGAGCCATCCCATGACTGAAGCCGCCATATTCACAACACTGACCTCAGTGGCAGTGGCAGCTCCCAGCCCACAGCACAGGAGCAGCTCCAGCGTGGCCCTAACAGCACCAGCAGGAACAACATGGAAGGGCCCTCATACAGTGGCCCTCTGTGCCCTGGTGTGACCAGCTCCCACCTGGACCTCCACAGGAGACTCAAGGGAGAATCCTCCCAAGAGAAGGAAACGGTGACACCCTGCACTTCTACTCCATTCCTATCTTATCCACTGGAGATGCAGCCAAGGGGTCTGGAAAGCCCTGTCCCTATAAACATCATATTCTTTGGAAGTCCTTAGAACTTCCTCCCAGGCTGGGACACCCATCTATGTCAAGGCCTCTCCTAATGTTGCTGTCTCTCAAGGTGAGGGCCTGCAAATCCTCCTCTCCAGGGTCTTCTGGGATGATCTTAAATTCCAAAAGCCCAGCCTTCCTTTCAACCTCCAATACAAAGGTGTCAGGATGGCCGAGTGGTCTAAGGCGCCAGACTCAACCTCCAGTACACCTGAGGCCAAGACAAGCAATAGTCAGAGTTGGAACTTAGGTCCGGAGAGCAATAGCTACCCCTTGTCTCCAACTAACAAGCAGGTGGGAGATGCCTGTCTCTTCAAGGTGAGCATGCCTGAGCACACGGGAAATGTCTACAAAGTATCATGGTGAGTGGGGCAGTATGACAACAAGTAAGGACACAGGAGAGTGGCAGCCTCCATGTCCATTTGCTTCCCTCCTGAAATTGGTCTTTCAGTAGAGACGGCAGAAACCCAGCATGCTGGAGGCAGTGGGCAGTGCTCAGGTCCAGACCTGACAGCAAGGAGGGAGGAAGAGTGGACCCAGCCACTGACATGAACAAGATCACATCAGGGCCTCTGGAGAGTCAAGAAGGCAGATACATGGATCAAGGGGATGAAGACTTTGACTAGATAAGGCACAATGCAACAGGAACCTTCTTGACTTTCCTTAGAGGAAGGGAGATCCAGAGCCTCAGAGTTAGGATGGTAGGAATCTGGGTATTACACAACCTGAAAGAGCAGAGGCTTTTCACAGGTGAACAGGCCCTGTTTAGGAGAAGGCTTTTTCATCTTCCAAGTCTTTAAGGGATCAGGAGTCATTTATAGCCTCTCCTTCCTCATGGAGATTCCATGACTTTCCATCATGCTTAGTCCTCTCCTGGCCTCAAGAGGGAGTGGCTGTCATTAGCAGCCAGCTGGGAGAATGTGTCTTCCTGTGTGCTCTGCTCAGAGACTCAGGGGAGCTGGAGAAGGCTGCTGGTGTATCCTCCACCAGTGCAGCCTCCAGCCCAGTGGGGGCCTGAATGGTAGGAGGCAATGGGGCCCTGGCCCTGGGCCTGCTCCTTCTCTTGGGCTTGGGCATATATCTCTGGTTAGTCCTAGGCCTATGCCTACTTGATTCTGTTAACGTATAGCCACAAGACCTGAACTTGAACCTGCCTGGGAAGAGGGGGCACAGTGCAGAGCAGAGGGGCTAGGAATTGTTCAGGTCAAGACCCATGGGAACCATTAGACCACCCTCTGTAAGGAAGACTTCTATCACCCGCATCATACAGTGTGTGATTCCTTTACTGAGCATGAGTGGCTTCAGAGTATTGCTGGCAATACCTGGTGGGAAGGGGGGCACTGCGAACAAGGTGTGATGTTCTGGCCTCTTCTGACCCATGTGACGACTCAGGAGAAGACACAGGATGTCATCCTGAAGCCCCTGAACAAAGCCTTACTGCAGGAGTCCAAGCCAGAGGAGTGTGAGCTTGTGCAGACCATCTCAGAGGATCAAAGGGAGTCAGAAGCAGTTCGCCAGGAAAATGGCAGAAGAGGGTGGGTGGGCATGCTCACCACCCCAGGTGGGAGGGCAGCCTCCAAAGTGTGGACATTAGGTACTGAGCTCAAGTAGGCACTGCTTACCCCAGTCCCAGAACTGCCCAATCAGCTGCTGCACATGCCTGCCTTGCATTGCCCAGCCCTGCCCTAGCTGGATCTCTGAGGAGGCAAGAAGCTGTGCAGACACCATCACTTTGGGGGCAGACAATGAGCTGCTATGGGGCTGGGTGGCCAAAGCCCTCACTAGAAGACACTTTGTCTTACTCTAATGGCAAGCAGGGCTTCAGAATGAATGTCAAACTGGGGTGTAGCTCAATGGAAAAGGACTTGCCTTAACATCAGGCAAACCCTTGATTTCTCCCCAGAGCACAGTCCTCAAGAATCCAATCCTAGTCCAGCAAAGGTCATATGATCAAGCCATGCAAGTGACCACAAAAGCACACTTCTATGAACAGAGCCAGTGTTATGGAAAGATGATTCAGAACAGAATAGAGTCCAGGTGCAGGCCCATAGAGAGCCAGCGAGATCCTAGAGAACACAGGAGAGTTCCACCTCTTCTCTGCCAGTGTGTTTCTCTTTACAATTAGAGGACAGTACCCAACATCGTACAAGGATGACAGACCTAGACACAGAGAAAAAGGGGTTCTGAGTCATGCACAGAAAGAGATAGAGAAATGGACAGACACATAAAGACAGAAAGACCGAGAAATAGACACACTGAGATAGACAAAAACAAAGAGAGATAGCCTATGATGGAGACCACAAGCCTACTGTGATGGTGCCATTGATCTGTTATCTATATACTGAGCTGAACAGCTATTCAGATACTTTGCCTAAGTGATCAGCACTGATTATCCTGGCCTGTCATATGCCTTGCTAGCTACCTGCACTCTTCTCCGTGGGTAGGTGGCATGGTTTCCTTCTTCCAGAAAAGGAAGTCAGAAGCCTGGGGATCTTTCTTATTAGGAATGACCAACCAGCAAATGGGCAGAAGTTTGGGGTAGCCAGACAGAGTTGACAGGAAACTCATGGTCAGTGGAGACTGGGGAGAAAGAAGAGCTGCAGGAAAGACAAGTCTTGCTAAGTGTTGGGAGCCCACTGAGTAGGAGGCCCCTGGAATGAATGTTGTGCAGGGGGCCTGAACCACACCTGCCCCATGGGTCTTTCTTAGTATGACAGTGCTCTCATGAGGTGCTGTGTATTCTGGAAAGTCTGCTGAATGGGGTGAAATCGATTTTAAAACACATGTGCCAGCCCTGAAGCTGATACGAATATAATATTCAATACTGTTTCTACTGGAATCTGGTCGTTGTGGTTGTATTCCTAGATCTCAAGTATGAAGGACGTACACTCCGATGTGAAAAAGGAATTTTACAGGATGATAGTGGACTTTATGCAGAAGTAGGGAATGAACCCCACCACCCTTGTCCACCCAAGGAAGGAAGGGCCTGTCCACATGCACACAGCAGCTAGTGTTCACTTTACTTGCAATAAACAGGGTATGTAAGGCAATCACATTTGTAACCCCAATGACAGAAGAGAAAGTGTGAAGCCCCAGTCTTGCCAGGGAAATGGCAGCACCCTGAGGGCTGCCCAGGAACGTGGGTGGGTCTGAGAAGCCACAGCTTGTGGCCTCTGCAAGGAGTCACCAATGGAGTGGTTCATGCAGAGATACTATGGCGAATCCCACATCTCCCAACTTTAGGATATCATAAATACCTAAGACTAAGTACATCTCAAGGATTTCCTCACAGATGCTCTCCTAGGATATGTCTTATACCAAAGTTGTGAAAAAATAGGACCACAGGAAGTAGAGATGAAAGGCCAGCATAGTTTGAACTATAATAGAGTACCATAGTCTATGAACCTGCACTTCAACAACAGTTTGGTTCATGGAGTTTATAGGGATCAGCTTAGAAATCAAACCTGACTGAGTTAAAGAGGAAATGAGTTTTGTGAATGGACAAAGGAAGTTCATCAATTACACAGTATTGAGAACAGACCATAAAAAGAAAGTGGATATGGTATATATACATAATGGAATTCTATGCCTCCATCAGAAAGAATGACATTGCTCCATTTGTTAGGAAATGGAAAGATTTGGAAAAAATTATAGTAAGTGAAGTAAGTCAAGCCCAAAGAAACATAGGTCCCATGGTTTCCCTTATTTGTAATAACTAGTATATGTCTGAGTCAAGTAGAAAAGGTCAGATAAGTTGATATTAGGGAAATGAACCCTAAGATATGTATTTGAATGTTTTTTTTTCTTTCATGGGATTGTTTAGAACACATTTATATGATTATTTCTTTGTTGCTTTGTATGTCCCTCCCCGACGGTATAACCCCTGCTTTTACTGTATTTGATGTTGGTATAATTTGTGGAGGGGAAGGGAAAAAAACAAATCCTTTAAATAGGGATATAGGTGGACCCATTGCAACAATGAGATGTACAAGTCGTTATGTCAAAAACGAACTTTAGAACTTTGGTGGGGAGGGGGTGAGGAAGATTGGGTAGGAGAGCAGGGGAGGGGGAAGGATAGGAAGGGATGGGAAGGGGAAACAAAAGAGGAGGCTACAATGTTTGATAAGAAATGTACTCAGGGGAAGATGGCGGAGGAGAAGCTGGAATCTGAACAAGCTCTCGCATAGAAAGCAGCTTTAGAGTTCCAGTGAACAGTCCTAAGCCAGAGAATCACACCAAGTGTGCCGTCACAGGACAGAGAGTTAGACAAGAGAGGGGAAGCCAAGGCAAGTGGTCGCCAGCAGCCGCCACGGCGGCGGAGGCGGCGGCGGCGACAGGGTCGCAAGCGGCAGAGACCACAGCCGGGGGCCATACCTGAGCGCTCACACAGAGAGTCCGGGACGAAGGAGCCAGACGCAGCGGCCGAGCGGATTCTACTCAACACCAGCAAGAACCAACAAAGAGCGGACATCTTCACCCTGCAGCTTGCAGAACAGAGACGACCCAGGATCCAAGACTCGGCACCAGAGACGACCCAGGACCCAAGACTCAGCGTGAGTACAAGCCCGACATCCTCACTCCTCAGGGAGCAGAGGAAGGAAGGCCACCCCTCCCCCCCCAGCACCGGTGATCTCCATCTTGGATACCGACAAAGCTCGGAGTTGCTGCTAGCTTCAGCTCAGGCCTTGGAATAAAATGAGTCATTTAGCAGGTCACAAGAACTTAACGCCGAAGTGACCTGCCAGACTCAGCTCCATCCAGGGAAAAGTCACCCAGCACAGGCGCCAGCCTAGCCTCACTGGGTAACCAGAGCCAGAGGCTGCCCCTCCCTCTAGCAGCCACCACAATCAATTGAAAAACAGAAACCCTGAGAATGGCTCCAGGCTGGGCGCTGTGAGTTATCACAAAATAGCCCCAGGGAAAAGCTACTGTTTGCTGAAAGGCCTCAACTCCACCCAGAACCTAGCCTCATCACCACATCCCCCTCTTTTGTGACTCTCAAAGCAGACCACCCTCCCAGAAAACTAACCTGGGAGGGGGATCTCAAAATCTTGGGTAAAGCAGAGCATTTTTCTGCCTCTTCCAACCAACTGACTTAAGAAACCAATCAAGCCACAAGACCTCAAGCTGACCAGAGACTCCAAGAGACTGGTTGCAGACAAAAGGGAGATACAGGATTCTTCCCACTCCTCCCCCCCCAAAAACAAAAAAACAAAAAAAAAAAAAATCAAAAGACTTTTTTTTTTCTTCTTTTTTTTTTCTTTTTTTTTTTCTCTTTTTTTTTCTTCTTCTTCTTTTCTTTTTTTTGCTTGTTTTTTGTTTTTTGTTACCTTATATATATATATATATATATGTATATAAATTTTTTTCCCTTCTAAAACTTTTATCAATCTTTAATTTTTGCCTCTTCTGAAAAAATAATTGTTTTCCAGTAACTTTTTTTTTCTCATCTTATAATTTTTATTTCAGAATTACGTGAATGAGAGTTTTCCTTTCTTTTCTTGTCTTCTTTCTCTTTTTCTTTCTTTCTTAATTATCTTTTTGTTTTTTATCTAGCTCTACTGAACTTCTGATCTTTTCTTCTCCCTTAAAGCTTTTCACATCTCCTCAATGTCCCTCCCCTTCTCTGAACATATTCACATTCCTCTCTAAATAGACGGTCTTTTAACCTCTATAATAACATTAATTTTTACGTTTCTATTCTTTTTCTGGTCTCTCTTTATACCCCTTTCCGTCTCTTCTTTTTCTCTCTCTCTCTACTTGCATCCTACCCAACCCATTTCCTGCACTGTGAGTAGGACATAGTTAACTCTCCTTGTGCCTCCCCACACCAATCTATTCCTATTTTTTACCCACATCTCTCACTAATCCTAATAATTTCTGGTTTTCCAAATTCTTTTCTGCGGTTCGAAGTCCTTTAACATATAGTCGTTTGATGTTGAATAGATGTATCTGTTGAACTAGATTGTATCTGTAGACTATTGACTGTACAAATGCAAACTTTGGTTGATGGTTGCCTTAAGATAGTGTTCTAGCACAAAACTGGTGCAATCTTTATCTCAAATGGGCCGAGTAAGCCGGAAAAACACAAGAAAAATGGCAAATTCGGGTATCTCAATTCCCAACCTTGATAATCAGGGATTAGAACAGATAAAGAATAACCCAGAGGAGAGTTCCCAAATAGCTCTACAAACACTAATAGCAAACATGATAAATGAGAAGTTTGACAATGTACAAAGGACTCTGTATGAGCGTGATAGGGAGAGAGAGGAGGCATCCCAGAAGTTTATACAGGAATATCATAAGCGTGAGGAAGCTTCTCAAAAACTGATACAGGATTTGCATGAACAACTTGAGAATACTCAAAGAGAAAGGGAGGAATGGCGTGAGCAGGCAGAGAACACTCAAAGAGAACTGCAGGAATCCCACAGAAGGGAGGAAACTAATCAAAGAGTAATTCACGAATTAAGAGACCAGGTAGAGAATACACAAAGATCACTAAAGACATTCATGGAATCCATTAACAAAGAGCTGAAGGAAGTCAGGGAGACCACAAAGGGAATGTTGAATGGAACCCAACAGAAGGAATGGGAGTCCAAAGAAACCATAACCAATCAACTAAGTGATTTGAGAACAAACACTGAACACCAAATTAAGGAAGTAAAGAAATTCATACAAGACCTAAAACAGAGCTTCAACAAAGAACTTGAAGCCATCAAAGCTGACCAAGTAGAAGGAAAAGAGATAAAAAACAAAGTAGAGAGTCTTGACAGCAGGTTAGACCATGCAGAAGATCGAATCTCAGGGATTGAAGACAGCCTAGATATTATAGAGAAAGAACATACAACCATCCAAGACAAGTCCAAGAAATATGATAGGTCTATCCAACACCTGGAGGACACCATCAGAAGGCCCAATTTAAGGATAATGGGTGTAGAGGAGCACCTAGAAACAGAAGTTAATGGTCTAGGAAATTTGTTTAACAGGATCCTAGCAGAGAACTTCCCAAACATACAAAAAGATAGGCCTATTCAGATACAAGAAGCTTTTAGAACCCCAAATAGACCAGACCAGAATAGGACATCCCACCGTCACATTATAATCCACACAGGATCAACCCAGACCAAGGAAAAGATCCTTAAAGCTGTCAAGGAGAAAAGATTAATCACCTATAAAGGGAAACCAATTAGAATTACCTCAGATTTCTCAGCAGAGACAATCAAAGCAAGAAGAGCCTGGAATGACGTATGCCATGCCCTAAAAACAAACAACTATCAACCAAGAATACTGTACCCAGCTAAACTCTCCTTCATAACTGAAGGCCAAATAAAAACCTTCCATAGCAAAGAAAAATTGAAACAATACATCTCCACCAAACCAGCCCTGCAAAAGATTCTTAAAGATGTCCTACACATAGAAAACCAACAAGAACGCAACAAAGGCCAAGAAACTGCACACAAACGGAGAATCCAAGAACCTTAGGAAGAACCCAGTTTTCACAGCCCCCAAGAAGGTGGATAACATGGCAGGAACTCCCAAATACCTCTCAGTCCTATCTCTTAACGTTAACGGACTGAACTCTCCAATTAAGCGACATAGACTGTCTAGTTGGATTAAAAAACAAGACCCTTCTATCTGCTGCCTGCAGGAGTCACATCTTGCCCGTAAAAACAAACATATTTTCAAGGTTAAAGGCTGGAACAAAATCTACCAAGCAAACGGCCCTCATAAACAGGCGGGAGTTGCAATCCTAATATCAGATAAAATAGACTTCAAATTAAAATTCGTGAGAAGAGATAAAGAAGGTCGCTACATACTAATTAAAGGATCTCTCCTTCAGGAGGATATTACAATTCTAAATATCTATTCGCCAAACAATGGAGCACCCAAATTTATCAAAGAAACACTACTTTCACTCAAATCCCAGATAGATCCAAAGACATTAATCGTTGGGGATTTTAACACACCACTCTCCCCACTAGATAGATCAACTCGGCAAAAACTCAACAGAGAAACCGCAGATCTAAACAGCTGCATAGATCAACTAGACTTAACAGACATTTACCGAACATTTCACCCAGCAGCATCAGAATACACGTTCTTCTCAGCAGCACATGGAACGTTTTCTAAAATAGACCACATTTTAGGCCACAAAGCAAACTTGTCTAAATTCAGAAACATTGAAGTTATACCTTGCATTCTCTCTGACCACAAGGGAATAAAATTAGAACTCAACACCAAAAGCCACCAAAGAAAGTCCGGTATCACATGGAGGCTGAACAACACACTACTGAATCATGAGTGGGTCATGGAAGAGATTAGAAAGGAAATTCAAATGTTCATGCTATTCAACAAAAATGAACACACAAATTACCAGCTCCTCTGGGACACAGCAAAGGCAGTACTCAGAGGAAAGTTTATAGCTCTGAGCTCCTACATCAACAAATTGGAGAGATCGGAAACTAACAATTTAATGACACATCTAAACCTCCTTGAAAAAGAGCAGCAAGATAAACCCCAATCCAGTAGACGGAAAGAAATAATCAAAATTAAATCAGAATTAAATGAATTAGAATCCAAAAAAACTATAGAAAGAATCAACAAAACAAAGAGTTGGTTCTTCGAAAAACTTAACAAAATCGACAGACCCTTAGCAAACCTTATCAGAAAAAGGAGAGAGCACACCCAAATTAATAAACTCAGAGATGAGAATGGAAACATCACCACGGAAACAACCAAGATTCAGAACATTATAAGGGAATACTTCTCAAAACTTTATGCTAATAAGTTTGAGAACTTGACAGAAATGGACCTTTTCCTAGCAAATATTGACATGCCAAAACTAAACCAAGATGAGTTAAACCAGCTTAACAGGCCCATATCAAGCATTGAAATAGAAACAGCAATAAGAGACCTCCCAGCTAAGAAAAGTCCAGGACCAGATGGTTTTACAGCGGAATTTTACAAGGCCTTCAAAGCAGAGCTCACACCAATACTCCTCCAACTCTTCAATGAAATTGAAAGAGAAAGCTCACTACCAAACACATTCTATGAAGCCATCATAACCCTCATCCCAAAACCAGGCAGGGACTCATCAAAGAAAGAAAACTATAGACCCATTTCTTTGATGAACATTGATGCAAAACTTCTCAACAAAATTTTGGCCAATCGACTTCAACAATTCATCCAAAAAATCATACACCATGATCAAACAGGATTCATTTCAGGGATGCAAAGCTGGTTCAATATACGCAAATCAATTAATATTATTCATCACATCAACAGGAGCAAGAATAAGAACCACATGGTTATCTCAATAGATGCAGAAAAAGCATTTGACAAGATCCAACACCCCTTTATGATGAAGGTTCTGGAAAAATTAGGAATCCATGGAACATTCCTCAATACAATAAAGGCTGTATATGACAAACCTACAGCCAGCATTATACTCAATGGTGAAAAACTAAAGCCATTTCCTCTTAACTCAGGAACAAGACAAGGATGCCCACTATCTCCACTTCTCTTCAATCTAGTATTAGAATGCCTAGCTACAGCAATAAGGCAAGATGCAGACATAAAGGGGATCCAAATAGGGAAAGAAGAAATAAAACTTTCCCTCTTTGCAGATGACATGATCTTGTATTTAAAGAATCCCATAGACTCCACTCCCAAATTACTCAAGCTGATTCAAAACTTTGGCAAAGTAGCAGGTTATAAAATTAACCCCCAAAAATCAATGGCTTTTCTATATGCCAACAATGAGAAAAGTGTGGCTGAAATTAGGAAAGCAACTCCATTTGTAATAGCCCCACAAAAAATAAAATACCTAGGAATTAACTTAACCAAAGAAGTGAAGGACCTCTATGATGAAAACTTTAAAATCTTGAAAAAGGAAATCAACACAGAACTTAAAAAATGGCAAAACCTCCCATGCTCCTGGATTGGCAAGATTAACATCGTGAAAATGGCAATACTTCCCAAGGCTATCTACAAATTCAACGCGATACCTATCAAAATTCCACCCTCATTCTTCAAGGAAATAGAGGAGGCAATCCAAAAATTCATATGGAACAATAAAAGACCCCGAATAGCAAAAACGCTCCTCAACGGAAAGAACACTGCTGGAGGAATATCAATACCAAATTTCAAACTCTACTATAAAGCCATAGTAATCAAAACAGCTTGGTATTGGCATAAGAACAGACCTCAGGACCAATGGAATAGAATTGAAAACCCAGAAATGAACCTACAGACCTATAGCCATCTAATCTTCGATAAGGAAGCTAAAACAATAGAATGGAAGAAAGACAGCCTCTTCAGTAAATGGTGCTGGCAAAATTGGTTAACTACATGTAGAAAACTAAAGCTAGATCCTTATATATCACCCTGCACCAGAATCAACTCCAAATGGATCAAAGACCTTGAACTCAAAGCAGACACTCTGAAAACATTACAGGATGGAATAGGAGAAACCCTAGGTCTCCTTGGCTCAGGTCGAAATTTTCTGAATAGAGACCCGGAAGCACAACAAATCAAAGAAAGGTTGGACAAATGGGATTGCATAAGATTGCAGAGCTTCTGCAGGGCAAATGACATAGCTGGCAAGATCAATAGAAAGCCCACCGATTGGGAGAAGATCTTTACTAGCCATACAACGGACAAAGGTCTCATATCAAAAATATACTTGGAACTCAAAAAATTAAACCACCCAACAACAAATCCTCAAAGAAACAACTGCCCAATAAATAAGTGGGCGAAAGACTTAAAGAGAAGCTTCTCTGAAGAAGAAAGAAGGATGGCCAATAGACACATGAAGAAATGTTCAACATCCCTAGCCATAAAAGAAATGCAAATCAAAACAACATTGAGATATCACCTCACTCCAGTTAGAACAGCAAAAATCAAGAACTCTAATAACAACAGATGCTGGAGGGGATGTGGACAGAAAGGAACCTTACTTCATTGTTGGTGGGAATGTAAACTTGTTCAACCACTTTGGAAAACAGTATGGAGGTTCCTCAAAAGACTTCACATAGATCTCCCCTATGATCCAGCAATCCCACTTTTGGGCATTTACCCAAATGTTTACAAACAAGACCACGCTAAAGCTACCAGCACAACTATGTTTATTGCAGCATTATTTACCATAGCTAAGATATGGAACCAACCCAGATGCCCCTCAGTAGATGAATGGATCAAGAAAATGTGGTATATATACACAATGGAATTCTATGCTTCCATCAGAAAGAATGACATTTCCCCATTTGTTAGGAAATGGAAAGGTTTGGAAAAAATTATATTAAGTGAAGTAAGCCAGGCCCAAAGAAGCATAGGTCCCATGGTTTCCCTTATTTGCAATATCTAGTATAGGTATGAGTCAAGCGGAAAAGGCCAGATAATGTGATGTTAGGAAAATGAACCCTTAAATATGTATTTTAATGTTTTCGTTTCTTTCATGCATGTATTTCTAATGCATTTATAAGATTATTCCTTTATTGCTTTGTATGTCCCTCCCCCACAGTGTAACCCCCGCTTTCACTATATTTGATATCAGTATATCATGTGGAGGAGATGGGGACAAACAAATCGTTTAAGGATTCAGGTGGACCTGTTGCAACAATGAGAAGTACAAAATGTCATGTCAAAACCAGCTTTACAATTTCGGTGTGGGGGGGGGGAGGGGGGTATAATTGGGTGGGGGGAGGGGGGTAAAATTGAGTGGGGGGAGGGGGGAGGCAGGGAAGGGAAGTGAAGGGTAAACAAAGGAGGAGGCTGCAATGCTTGGTAAGAAATGTATGCATTATTCTGCCCATGTAATTGTAGCCCCTCTGTACAGTATGTTCTCAAATAAAATAAAATACAATTTAAAAAAAAAAAAAAAAAAAAAAAAAGAAATGTACTCATTATCTTGCCCATGTGATTGTAACCCCTCTGTATAATATTTTCACAATAACAATAAATAAATAAATAAGTAAATAAATAAAGATAAATAAATAAATAAATAAATAAATAAATAAATAAATAAATAAATAAGAAAAAAGAAAGTGGACAAAATCATTAATTCAGGACCACTGTGAAAATCACATCCTAGACTCAGACTGAGGAAGGAACTGCTGTACTCTACAAAATCTGTGCACTGAAAACTTAGCTGTCACCGACAGTGAGCACAAAGATCCATCACTCGACATAACCCTCACAGACCAGAAAAATGGGCACTACCACCTCCAGGAATAACTGTCCACATATTCTTTATCTCTGAAGATTCGCAGTGGGAGGTACATATTCTTTCTGCCATGGAAATTGGGAGAGCAACATCAGTTCTTCCGTTTTATGGAATTTCTTATAAAATGGTGAAAAGGGGCACCCTAGCATTGTCATCTCCATAGGGCAAGACTCTGTGGGTGCCGAGAACTAAAGACCACCCCAACTCTTTAACTCATGGGTCTTTGAATGACCCATTGAGGGTATACCATAAAGTCTATTGTCTCAGCATGCTGTTGGTTATTTCTGGTCATGGAGAATAGGTTCAAAATCCAGTGTTTTCCAACCAATTAAAATGCCAAGAAAACATCCGATTCATGAGCACTGGATCAAAAGAAGAGAAAGAGAGGAGGATCACCCAGGACATGTGGGAGAAAGATACAAGTATGAGTTAATTTAATTCTTTTGTCCAGATGAGGGTTCTCAGACAAGATGTGAGTGCTTAGATGATGAAGTTGAAATGTAGCTAAAAATATGACAAATTACATATGGTACTGGAGGCATAGTTTGGAAGGTAAGTCTTAATTAAAATGTGTACCCTTCAAATGTATTTGAGCAGGTCTATTCCCTTAGGTCTTTGCTTATAACTGTCTAATATTGCTTCTAAGGAAGAAGAATCTCTGCACTTATAAAATGACAACACAAAGAATACATTCCAATTTTGACTTCCTCATTTTTCCAAAAACACGTTTCACACCCAATATTTTCCTTCTGCATTACCCTAATAACTTCGACTTTATTTTTTGCGTCTCTGCCTTATTTTCTTTGTCTGTTACAAGATGATACTTCATTTATTGACCTCTTCTAGCCTTTGTAATGTGATTAGGCTCAATTCTTAGTGCTATAGCCTTTTCTTAAAATTTCCCTCTCCCATTCACAAATTCCTCCAGTGGAGAGATGGGCAGGGGGCACCGTAGTCCTACACTTCTTCACAGGTTCACTTCCTCCATTTTCAGCTGACAGGAGGCAACCATGCTCTGAAAAGATTCAAAGGGAAAATCGAGACATTCTGAATGTGTAAAGTTTAAATTCTTCAGAATAGGGAGAAATTAAACACTAAAATAATATTGCATGTGGAGTCAGCTCATGTTTTATATTTCTTGAGGCCATGGTGGCTCACTTTTGTAATCCTACCTGCTTGGGAGATAAAGAGGAGAAAGCTCACAGCTTGAGGATAAATGGTTCAGATAACAAGTCCCATGACCTCAATTCCATCAATGGTTAGGTGAGAGACATGCACCTGCCATCCCCATGTACATGGAAGCTGAGATTGAGAGAACTGCACTTCTAGGCCAGACAAGGAAACAATCCACAAAAACCCCATCTCAACAGGAAAGCCTAGCATGGTGGTGTGTGCCTGCCATCCTAGCTACAAGGGATGGATCTTAAATAGGGGAGTGTGATCAAGCTGAACAAGGAAACAAGTCAGACTCTATCTCAAAATAGATGGAAGCAAACTGGGTTGGAAGGGTAGCTCAAGAATTCAAGTGGTAGAGAGCCTATCCAGCAAGCAGGGAATCTTGAGCTTAAACATAAGGAAAGGTTGGGGTTCAAACCTCAGCAAAACCAAACAACAAATAAGCACACAGTTGTCTACATGAGGGCTGGTCTCAGCAGCAGTGTCTGTACTATGTGTTTGCATTCTCTAGACAAATTTCATACCAAGATGAACATGGCTCAATACGGTCATGGAGGCACTAGGGGGAGAAAGGATTGACCTACAGAGAAAAAGGAAAATGAATCCCAGAAGGGAAGCAATATGAAGAAAGGAAATAATTCCCTAATTGCAGAGTAACCGACAAAGGATCAGTGGCTTCCTAAGAGTTTCCAGTTCCCCATTCTATTCCAGTTCTAGATCCTTCCTCAGCATATTTTCAAACATTCAAAATTGCTTTGAAAATCCTTCCCACTGACTTTTCTTGAGACTATAGTATGTCAGTCCTCTGGTGGTTCTCCCTTCACTATTGATACCTTAGCATTGATTCTCTGACTTGCTTTAACACTATTTGAGGGTCATTAAAAATATTTCAGCACCAGTAAAATCTATAGTCCATGGACCTAATCCTTGAATTCCAAGTTTTCCACAGTCTCTCATCTTTTCTTTGTTTTTGTTTTTTTTTATTTTTATTTGTGAACATACTCTACAGAGGGGTTAAAATTACATGGGCAGGATAATGCGTACATTTCTTACCAAGCATTGCAGCCTCCTCCTTTTGTTTGCCCTTCACATCCCTTCCCAGCCTCCCCCCTCCCCCCAATCCCAATCCTTCTCCTTCCCCACCTTCCCCCCCCACACCCGCACCGACGTTGTAAAGCTCGTTTTGGACATGACAACTTTTACTTCTCGTTGTTGCAACAGGTCCACCTGTATCCTTAAACAACTGGTTTTTCCCCATCTCCTCCTCAAGTTATACTGACATCAAATATAGTGAAAGCAGGGGTCACAATCTCTCATCTTGTTCCATACCAGGAACCCTTTCTGCGGTCTAGTTTAGATATCACCAATAATTGCAACAACTGGGGAGATTACGTTAAATGTTTCACTTTTCACCACCTTCTCTCCTTCCAGTTTACTTAATCTAGTTCTCACATTTCTGCTATTCTGCGACTAATACTATAAAAGATATTTCTTGTCCCCTTGAATCATTTTTACATCATCATCTACTTTGCTCTTTCTACCCTTGATGAATATTAGTTTTATAGTCCAAGTTACACACCACCTTGTTATTAAGAATCCCCAATTGTTTTCCCTCATTTCAATTCCTTAAGCAAAAATCTCATCTCTAAGTCTAGTGTTTTTCTTTTTGTAAATTTTTTATTTTATTTTTAATTGCAAAGGTGATGTACACATAAGATACAGCTACAGAAGTTAGGTAATGAGTTCATTTCTTTTTGAACAGTGTCACATCTTCCCTCATTTCTCTAACTTATGGGTACACATCAGTACATTAGTACTAGAGATTATCAACCAACTCAGTTTGGTTTAACTAACATTAAACTTGAGAACAACATGAACAAGTGAGCACTGGCTATTATCAGACAATCCCTCACCATGCCTAGTCTTTTACTTCCTGCTGATAGAAAGTAATGGTTTCCTACAACTAGAAAACCAATCTTCTCGAAGTAGATTCCATCCCATCCACCCACAAACAAGGCAGAACCTCAGAGCCACCTCCTTCCCATCAGACAGAGACTTAGGAGTCCAAACACCTGATGGCCTAGCAGGAAACATCTGCCAAGGGGATCCCCAGGAATGGAGTTGAGGGGGTTGGGAGGCCGAGAGGGACACAATGTCAGTTGCAGGGTCACATGTGGGTGTGTGGAGGAAGTGTGCTTATGAACCCAAATGTAGAGATTTCCTGAGGGTGATCACCACTGCCCCCCAGGCCTGCCAGGGAACATTGCCCTGTGGGGTTGGAGTTATCCTGGCCAGTGGTGCTCAAGGGCTATGCCAGTACAAGGCATGAACAAGGGACTCTGAAGGGTTCTGGTCAGAAGGGCTCAAGTGAAGAGCTGTAGAGAGAGGACATCACAATGGCTCACAGGACTTAGCCCCCTGGTCCTTCTAGACACCACAATCCACAAAAGGCGCAGCTAGTGCACACGGTGGATTGTATGTATGGCAAAATTGTTTGGTTGTTGTTGGCAAATGAGTTGAGGCTCAGGCCTGAGTGAAGGGTGGAGAAAGTGTTTGGAACACATGAGTCAACACAGAGTGTGCCCTGGTTTGAGCTGCCACTTCTGGAGATGGTGAGAAGGAACTCCACAGGTGACATGGGACAGACATAATGAAAATAGACTCTGCCTAACAGGATGTCCAGTATGTGAGTAGCCAAGGTCCATCTAGGGGCAGGAAAGTAGAAGACAAAATCCCCTGGGAGGCCTGAGCTCTGGCACTCCGTTCAGTCTCAAGGCCATCCTAAGAGCTCGGTCCTATGCCCCACTGACCAGCTGCTGGCCACAGTTGCCTGACCACTGAGCAGTGTGCACATACCCCAGTTGGGATTTCAAGTCCTTCAAGGGAGGGCAGTTGGCCCATCTGAAGCCGGGCTTTCCTAAGACAAGCAACTTCTGGCCCAACAAGGCCTTGTCACCTGATGTTGTGGTCTCTCTCTTAGCATCACAGGTGTTAGACAACACCTTTTCTGATCCTGACCTGATGCCAGCTGCTCAGCCATCCTCTGAACACTGGTCCTACTCGTATATGCACATGTGTTGCCCTGGCTAGAGGAGGGCCTGGTTTGAAGTCCAGAAGGAAGACGGACCCCATTCTAATTCCATTGCCCTCTGTATTTGAAGGAAAATCACAAATGATGAAATGGATTAGGGTCAGTGTCAGCTCTCCAGACAAGACAGGATGGGTTGGGTCCAACAAGGTGGTCCAGTAAGGCCTGTGATGTCTGCATGGGTACAATGGGAAGAAAGAGAGGTCTCACCTCAGCCAGGGTGAGGTGTGAGGGGACAGCTAGAAGAGCCCCCAGGACTGAGTGTGAGGACACAGCTGTGAGACTCCACAGAAGTCTGGGCAACTCAGTGAACTGTTGGTGAGCAGAGCTGGTAGAGGAGATGGGTCCCTCCCCAGCCAGCAGAGCCCAGCCCGGGCCAGCCCTGCCCTGTCACTGCCCTTGTGCTCTCTGTGGACAGGAAAATGAGATCATTGAACACTTGAAACATCTACAACTCACTTGCAGCTGTTACATCAAAACAGAAGAAAATTTTCTGGCCTGGGGAAATTTAGGGAGGATGTCAGGTTTGTGGGCAGACACTGGCTGAAGGAGAGAGGAAACCCATAGAATGCGGTCCAAAGGTCCTGAAGTTTGTCCCTGGGTGAATGGGAATAGACAGAGTCTCTGGGCCTTAGCTTCCTCCCCTTGCTTGTGAATGGGATTCATCCCTCAGATAGGGATCCAGATTGGGGGATCCGGGATTGTCCAAGACCCTACTCTGGAGCAGCATGCTAGCAAGATATTGGAGAGCAAGATCTGGGGGTGTGCTTGGGAAGATCCCTCCAGTAAGCTAGTAAGGCTAGAGCAGGGGCCTTCAGAGAGAATCACAAGGATTTCCCGAGAGAGAGAGCATCGGCTGTCTCAGACACAGGGAGGGGAGCCTGCTTAGTAGGCTGCAATCTCAACGATACTGTGGTTGGACAACCCATTCAAAAGCCACCTGGATGTGTCATTCAATTGCTAGTTTCAGATCTCTCCAATTTGTTGATGTAGGAGCTCAGAGCTATAAACTTGCCTCTGAGTACTGCCTTTGCTGTGTCCCAGAGGAGCTGGTAATTTGTGTGTTCATTTTTGTTGAATAGCATGAACATTTGAAGTTCCTTTCTAATCTCTTCCATGACCCACTCTTGATTCAGCAGTGTGTTGTTCAGCCTCCATGTGATACCGGACTTTCTTTGGTGGCTTTTGGTGTTGAGTTCTAATTTTATTCCCTTGTGGTCACAGAGAATGCAAGGTATAACTTCAATGTTTCTGAATTTAGACAAGTGTGCTTTGTGGCCTGAAATGTGGTCTATTTTAGAAAACGTTCCATGTGCTGCTGAGAAAAACGTGTGTTCTGATGCTGCTGGGTGAAATGTTCAGCAGATGTCTGTTAAGTCTAGTTGATCTATGCAGCTGTTTAGATCTGCGGTTTCTCTGTTGAGTTTTTGCCGAGTTGATCTATCTAGTGGGGAGAGTGGTGTGTTAAAATCCCCAACAATTAATGTCTTTGGATCTATATGGGATTTGAGGGAAAGTAGTGTTTCTTTGATAAATTTGCGTGCTCCATTGTTTGGCGAATAGATGTTTAGAATTGTAATATCCTCCTGAAGGAGAGATCCTTTAATTAGTATGTAGCGACCTTCTTTATCTCTTCTCACGAATTTTAATTTGAAGTCTATTTTATCTGATATTAGGATTGCAACTCCCGCCTGTTTATGGGGGCCGTTTGCTTGGTAGATTTTGTTGCAGCCTTTAACATTGAAAATGTGTTTGTTTTTACGGGCAAGATGTGACTCCTGCAGGCAGCAGATAGAAGGGTCTTGTTTTTTAATCCAACTAGACAGTCTATGTCGCTTAATTGGAGAGTTCAGTCCATTAACGTTAAGAGATAGGACTGAGAGGTATTTGGGAGTTCCTGCCATGTTATCCACCTTCTTGGGGACTGCGAAAACTGGGTTCTTCCTATGGTTCTTGGATTCTCAGTTTGGGTGCAGTTTCTTGGCCTTTGTTGCGGTCTTGTTGGTTTTCTATGTGTAGGACATCTTTAAGAATCTTTTGTAGGGCTGGTTTGGTGGAGATGTATTGTTTCAATTTTTCTTTGCTATGGAAGGTTTTTATTTGGCCTTCAGTTATGAAGGAGAGTTTAGCTGGGTACAGTATTCTTGGTTGATAGTTGTTTGTTTTTAGGGCATGGCATACGTCATTCCAGGCTCTTCTTGCTTTGATTGTCTCTGCTGAGCAATCTGAGGTGATTCTAATTGGTTTCCCTTTATAGGTGATTAACCTTTTCTCCTTGACAGCTTTAAGGATCTTTTCCTTGGTCTGAGTTGATCCTGTGTGGATTATAATGTGCCGGTGGGATGTCCTATTCTGGTCTGGTCTATTTGGGGTTCTAAAAGCTTCTTGTATCTGAATAGGCCTATCTTTTTGTATGTTTGGGAAGTTCTCTGCTAGCATCCTGTTAAACAAATTTCCTAGACCATTAACTTCTGTTTCTAGGTGCTCCTCTACACACATTATCCTTAGATTAGGCCTTCTGATGGTGTCTTCCAGGTGTGGGATAGATCTATCATATTTCTTGGACTTGTCTTGGATGGTTGTATGTTCTTTCTCTATAATATCTAGGCTGTCTTCAATCCCTGAGTTTCGATCTTCTGCATGGTCTAACCTGCTGTCAAGACTCTCTACTTTGTTTTTTATCTCTTCCTTCTATTTGGTCAGCTTTGATGGCTTCAAGTTCTTTGTTGAAGCTCTGTTTTAGGTCTTGTATGAATTTCTTTACTTCCTTAATTTGGTGTTCAGTGTTTGTTCTCAAATCACTTCGTTGATTGGTTATGTTTTCTTTGGACTCCCATTCCTTCTGTTGGGTTCCATTCAGCATTCCCTTTGTGATCTCCCTGACTTCCTTCAGCTCTTTGTTAATGGATTCCATGAATGCCTTTAGTGATCTTTGTGTATTCTCTACCTGGTCTCTCAATATCTGAGTTACTCTTTGATTAGCTTCCTCCCGTCTGTGGGATTCCTGCAGTTCTCTTTCTTCCCGTTCGTGGGATTCCTGCAGTTCTCTTTGAGTGTTCTCAGCCTGCTCACGCCATTCCTCCCTTTCTCTTTGAGTATTCTCAAGTTGTTCATGCAAATCCTGTATCAGTTTTTGAGTAGCTTCCTTACGCTTATTATATTCCTGTATAAAGTTTGGGGATGACTCCTCTCTCTCCCTATCACGCTCATACAGAGTCCTTTGTAAGTTTTCAAACTTCTCATTTATCATGTTTGCCACCAGTGTTTGTAGGGCTATTTGGGAACTCTCCTCTGGTTGTTAATTATCTGATCTGACCCCTGATTATCAAGATTGGGAATTGAGATACCCGGATTTGCCATTTTTCTTGTGTTTTTCCGGCTTACTCTGCCCATTTGAGATGAAAATACACCAGTCTGTGGGCTTTCTATTGATCTTGCTAGCTATGTCATTTGCCCTGCAGAAGCTCTGCAACCTTATGCAATCCCATTTGTCCAACCTTTCTTTGATTTGTTGTGTTTCCGGGTCTCTATTCAGAAAATTCCGCCGGAGCCAAGGAGACCTAGGGTTTCTCCTATTCCATCCTGTAATGGTTTCAGAGTGTCTGCTTTGACTTCAAGGTCTTTGATCCATTTGGAGTTGATTCTGGTGCAGGGTGATATATAAGGATCTAGCTTTAGTTTTCTACATGTAGTTAACCAATTTTGCCAGCACCATTTACTGAAGAGGCTGTCTTTCTTCCATTCTATTGTTTTAGCTTCCTTATCGAAGATTAGATGGCTATAGGTCTGTAGGTTCATTTCTGGGTTTTCAATTCTATTCCATTGGTCCAGAGGTCTGTTCTTATGCCAATACCAAGCTGTTTTGATTACTATGGCTTTATAGTAGAGTTTGAAATTTGGTATTGATATTCCTCCAGCAGTGTTCTTTGCGTTGAGAAGTGTTTTTGCTATTCGGGGTCTTTTATTGTTCCATATGAATTTTTGGATTGCCTCTTCTATTTCCTTGAAGAATGAGGGTGGAATTTTGACAGGTATCGCGTTGAATTTGTAGATAGCCTTGGGAAGTATTGCCATTTTCACGATGTTAATCTTGCCAATCTAGGAGCATGGGAGGTTTTGCCATTTTTTAAGTTCTGTGTTGATTTCCTTTTTCAAGTTTTTAAAGTTTTCATCATAGAGGTCCTTGAAGTCAAAGCAGACACTCTGAAAACATTACAGGATGGAATAGGAGAAACCCTAGGTCTTCCTGGCTCAGGCCGAAATTTTTTAAATAGAGACCTGGAAACACAACAAATCAAAGAAAGGTTGTACAAATGGGATTGCATAAAGTTGCAGAGCTTTTGCAGGGCAAATGACAAAGCTAGCAAGATCAATAGAAAGCCCACCGATTGGGAGAAGATCTTTACTAGCCATACAACGGACAAGGGTCTCATATCTAAAATATACTTGGAACTCAAAAAATTAAACCCCCCAACAACAAATCCTCAAAGAAACAACTGCCCAATAAATAAGTGGGCAAAAGACTTAAAGAGAAACTTCTCTGAAGAAGAAAGAAGGATGGCCAATAGACAAATGAAGAAATGTTCTACATCCCTAGCCATAATAGAAATGTAAATCAAAACCACATTGAGATATCACCTCACCCCAGTTAGAAAGGCAAAAATCAAGAACTCTAACAACAACAGATGCTGGAGGGGATGTGGACAGAAAGGAACCTTACTTCATTGTTGTTGGGAATATAAACTTGTGCAACCACTTTGGAAAGCAGTATGGAGGTTCCTCAAAAGACTTCACATAGATCTCCCCTATGACCCAGCAATCGCACTTTTGGGCATTTACCCTAATGTTTACAAACAAGACCACACTAAAGCTACCAGCACAACTATGTTTATTGCAGCATTATTTACCATAGCTAAGATATGGAACCAACCCAGATGCCCCTCAGTAGATGGATGGATCAAGAAAATGTGGCATATATACACAATGGAATTCTATGCCTCCATCAGAAAGAATGACATTACCCCATTTGTTAGGAAATGGAAAGGCTTCGAAAAATTTATATTAAGTGAAGTAAGCCAGGCCCAAAGAAACATAGGTCCCATGGTTTCCCTTATTTCCAATATGTAGTATAGGTATGAGTCGAGCGGAAAAGTTCAGATAATGTGATGATTGGGGTTCGTTTGAACCCTTAAATATGTATTTTAATGTTTTCGTTTCTTTCATGCATGTGTTTCTAACGCATTTATAAGATTATTTCTTTGTTGCTTTGTATGTCCCTCCCCCACAGTGTAACCCCCGCTTTCACTATATTTGATGTCAGTATAACATGTGGAGGAGATGGGGACAAACAAGTCGTTTAAGGATTCAGGTCGACCTGTTACAACAATGAGAAGTACAAAATTTCATGTCAAAACCAGCTTTACAATGTCAGTGTGGGGGGGGGTATGATTGGGTGGGAGGGAGGGGGGAGGCTGTGAAGGGAGGTGAAGGGTAAACAAAGGAGGAGGCTGCAATGCTTGGTAAGAAATGTATGCATTATCCTGCCCATGTAATTGTAACCCCTCTGTACAGTATGTTCTCAAATAAAATAACATAAAAAAACAAAATCCAAGATTTTATAAAGTCCCTTATAACAACACAAGAAGACAACTTTACTGTATTTGGAAAAATATTAAAATTAACAAATACCTTAATAGTTAAAAAAAGAAAAGAAAATAGCACCAGTTTTTTGCTAGTACACTATCTTATGGCAACCATCAACCAACGTTTGCATTTATACAGTCAATAGTCTACAGATACAATCTAGTTCAACAGATACATCTATTCAACATCAAACAACTATATGTTAATGGGTTTTGAACCGCAGAGAAGAATTTGGAAAACCAGAAATTTTTAGGGTTAGGGAGAGATGTGGGTAAAAAATAGGAATAGATTGGTGTGGGGAGGCACAGGGAGAGTTAACTATGTCCTAATCTCAATGCAGGAAATAGGTTGGGTAGGATGCAAGTAGAGAGAGAGAGAAAAGGAAGAAAGGGAAAAGGAAATGAAAAGAGACCAGAAAAATAGAAACGTAAAAATTAATATTATTATGGAGATTAAAAGACCATCTATTTAGAGAGGAATGTGAGTATATTAATAGAAGGGTAGGGACATAGAGGAGAAGTGAAAACCTTAAAAAAATGTTTAAAATACTATATAGGTATAAAGAGGTAGTACTGCTATTAATGAATTTAAGTCTCAGAGGTTTTGAAATGAGTAATAAATTTGTGGATTAAGTGTGTACACAATGGGGGATAGGGTCTACTAGTTAACTACGGGTTTATCTGAGGATGTGCAGGAAAAGAGTTAAGTCACATACAGAAGATCAAAAGAGAGGAAAAGGTGAAAAGGATTAGAAAGGGAGAGAAAAAGTTCAGAAGTTCAGTAGAGCTAGACAAAAAAACAAAAAGATAGTTAAGAAAGAAAGAAAAAGAGAAAGAAGACAAGAAAAAAGAAAAACGCACATTCATGTATTCCTAAAATAAAAATTATAAGAGGAAAAAAAAGTTACTGGAAAACAATTATTTTTTCAAAAAAGGCAAAAATTAAAGATTAATAAAATTTTTAGAAAAGGAAAAAAAATTATATATATAAGGTACCAAAAAAAGGAAAAAAAGAGAGAAAAAAAAGAAAAGAAGAGGAAGAGAAGAAAAAATAAAAAAAAGTTCTTTGATTTTTTTTTTTTGATTTTTTGGGAGGGGTGGGAAGAATCCTGTATCTCCCTTTTGTCTGTAACCAGCCTCTTGTTGGAGTCTCTGGTCAGCTTGAGGTCCTGTGGCTTGATTGGTTTCTTAAGTCAGTTTGTTGGAACAGGCAGAAAAATGCTCTGCTTTACCCAAGATTTTGAGATCCCCCTCCAAGATTAGTTTACTGGGAGGGTGATCTGCTTTGAGAATCACAAAAGAGGGGGATGCAGTGGTAAGGCTAGGTTCTGGGAAGAGTTGAGGCCTTTCAACAATCAGTAGCTTTTTTCTGGGGCTATTTTGTGGAGAAAAAAAAAAAAACTCACAGAGTCCAGCCTGGAGCCATTCTCAGGGTTTCTGTTTTTCAATTGATTGTTGAGGCTGCTAGAGGGAGGGGCAGCCTCTGACTCTGGTTACCCAGTGAAGAAAGCCACTCCAATGGCTGGTGCCTGAGCTGGATGACTTTTCCCTGGATGGAGCCGAGTCTGGCAGGTCACTTCGCCGCCATTAAGTTCTTGTGACCTGCTAAATGACTCGTTTTATTCCAAGGCCTGGGTTGGAGCTGGCAGCTCCTCCGAGCTTTGTCGGTATCCAAGATGGAGATCACCAGTGCTGGTGGGGGATGGGTGGCCTTCCCTCCTCTGCTCCCTGAGAAGGAGTGAGGACTTCGGGCTTCTACTCACGTCGAGTCTTGGATCCTGGGTCGTCTCTGGTCTGCAAACTGCAGGATGAAGATGTCCGCTCCTTGTCGGTTCTTGCTGGTGTTGAGTAGAATCCGCTCGCCCGCTGTGTCTGGCTCCTTCGTCCTGGATTGTCTCTAACTTACTCTTATTAGAAATTGTCAAATAAGTGTATTTGGTTTAACTACTGTTAAAATTGTGAACAAAATATTCAAGTGATTTTGAGGCATTTATAATGTACTATGTGATTTTTTTTGGTTTCTTTGTATGTTCCTCCCCCATGGTAGAATCCCTGTTTTCACTGTATTTGATTCCAATGCCCTGCATCTTGCATATATATTTCTCTAAGTTGTGGATGGGAAGGGAAAAAACAAAATGCTTAAATAGTGATATACACTGACCCATTGTAAAAATGAGATGTACAAGACACTATGTTGAAAATGAACTTTACAACTTGGAAGGGGGTGGTATAGGAGTAGTTAGGGAGGTGGGAATTAAGGGATGGTCGGGGAATAACAAAGGAGGAATGTACAATGCTCAATAGGAAATGTACTCATTGCCTTACTCATGTAACTGTAACCCCTGTAAAGAATTGTCACAATATAAAACATACTTAAAAAGAAAAAAGAAAAACATATTCAAGTGAACACTCAACATTAACAGGCCAACAAAGCAAACTTGTCTAAATTCAGAAACATTGAAGTTATACCCTGCATTCTCTCTGACCACAAGGGAATAAAATTAGAACTCAACACCAAAAGCCACCAAAGAAAGTCCGGTATCACATGGAGGCTAAACAACACACTGCTGAATCAAGAGTGGGTCATGGAAGAGATTAGAAAGGAAATTCAAATGTTCATGCTATTCAACAAAAATGAACACACAAATTACCAGCTCCTCTGAGACACAGCAAAGGCAGTACTCAGAGGCAAGTTTATAGCTCAGAGCTCCTACATCAACAAATTGGAGAGATCTGAAACTAACAATTTAATGACACATCTAAACCTCCTTGAAAAAGAGCAGCAAGATAAACCCCAATCCAGTAGACGGAAAGAAATGATCAAAATTAAATCAGAATTAAATGAATTAGAATCCAAAAAAACTATAGAAAGAATCAACAAAACAAAGAGTTGGTTCTTTGAAAAACTTAACAAAATTCACAGACCCTTAGCAAATCTTATCAGAAAAAGAAGAGAACACACCCAAATTAATAAAATCAGAGATGAGAATGGAAACATCACCATGGAAACAACCAAGATTCAGAACATTATAAGGGAATACTTCTCAAAACTTTACGCTAATAAGTTTGAGAACTTGACAGAAATGGACCTCTTCCTAGCAAATATTGACATGCCAAAACTAAACCAAGATGAGTTAAACTATCTTAACAGGCCCATATCAAGCATTGAAATAGAAACAGCAATACGAGACCTCCCAGCTAAGAAAAGTCCAGGACCAGATGGTTTTACAGCAGAATTTTACAAGGCCCTCAAAGCAGAGCTCACACCAATTCTCCTCCAACTCTTCAATGAAATTGAAAGAGAAAGCTCACTACCGAACACATTCTATGAAGCCATCATAACCCTCATCCCAAAACCGGGCAGGGACTCATCAAAGAAAGAGAACTATAGACCCATTTCTTTGATGAACATTGATGCAAAACTTCTCAACAAAATTTTGGCCAATCGACTTCAACAATTCATCCAAAAAATCATACACCACGATCAAACAGGATTCATTTCAGGGATGCAAATTGGTTCAATATACGCAAATCAATTAATATTATTCATCACATCAACAGGAGCAAGAACAAGAACCACAAGGTTATCTCAATAGACGCAGAAAAAGCATTCGACAAGATCCAACACCCCTTTATGAAGGTTTTGGAAAAATTAGGAATCCATGGAACATTCCTCAATACAATAAAGGCTGTATATGACAAACCTACAGCCAGCATTATACTCAATGGTGAAAACCTAAAGCCATTTCCTCTTAACTCAGGAACAAGACAAGGATGCCCACTATCTCCACTTCTCTTCAATCTAGTATTAGAATGCCTAGCTACAGCAATAAGACAAGATGCAGACATAAAGGGGATCCAAATAGGGAAAGAAGAAATATAACTCTCCCTCTTTGCAGATGACATGATCTTGTATTTAAAGAATCCCATAGAATCCACTCCCAAATTACTCAAGCTGATTCAAAACTTTGGCAAAGTAGCAGGTTATAAAATTAACCCCCAAAAATCAATAGCTTTTCTGTATGCCAACAATGAGAAAAGTGTGGCTGAAATTAGGAAAGCAACTCCATTTGTAATAGCCCCACAAAAAATAAAATACCTAGGAATTAACTTAACTAAAGAAGTGAAGGACCTCTATGATGAAAACTTTAAAATCTTGAAAAAGGAAATCAACACAGAACTTAAAAAATGGCAAAACCTCCCATGCTCCTGGATTGGCAAGATTAACATCGTGAAAATGGCAATACTTCCCAAGGCTATCTACAAATTCAACGCGATACCTGTCAAAATTCCACCCTCATTCTTCAAGGAAATAGAAGAGGCAATCCAAAAATTCATATGGAACAATAAAAGACCCCGAATAGCAAAAACACTTCTCAACGCAAAGAACACTGCTGGAGGAATATCAATACCAAATTTCAAACTCTACTATAAAGCCATAGTAATCAAAACAGCTTGGTATTGGCATAAGAACAGACCTCTGGACCAATGGAATAGAATTGAAAACCCAGAAATGAACCTACAGACCTATAGCCATCTAATCTTCGATAAGGAAGCTAAAACAATAGAATGGAAGAAAGACAGCCTCTTCAGTAAATGGTGCTGGCAAAATTGGTTAACTACATGTAGAAAACTAAAGCTAGATCCTTATATATCACCCTGCACCAGAATCAACTCCAAATGGATCAAAGACCTTGAACTCAAAGCAGACACTCTGAAAATATTACAGGATGGAATAAGAGAAACCCTAGGTCTCCTTGGCTTAGGCCGAAATTTTCTGAATAGAGACCCGGAAACACAACAAATCAAAGAAAGGTTGGACAAATGGGATTGCATAAGGTTGCAGAGCTTCTGCAGGGCAAATGACATAGCTAGCAAGATCAATAGAAAGCCCACCGATTGGAAGAAGATCTTTACTAGCCATACAACGGACAAGGGTCTCATATCTAAAATATACTTGGAACTCAAAAAATTAAACCACCCAACAACAAATCCTCAAAGAAACAACTGCCCAATAAATAAGTGGGCGAAAGACTTAAAGAGAAGCTTCTCTGAAGAAGAAAGAAGGATGGCCAATACACACATGAAGAAATGTTCAACATCCCTAGCCATAAAAGAAATGCAAATCAAAACAACAATGAGATATCACCTCACTCCAGTTAGAAAGGCAAAAATCAAGAACTCTAACAACAACAGATGCTGGAGGGGATGTGGACAGAAAGGAACCTTACTTCATTGTTGGTGGGAATGTAAACTAGTTCAACCACTTTGGAAAGCAGTATGGAGGTTCTTCAAAAGACTTCACATAGATCTCCCCTATGATCCAGCAATCGCACTTTTGGGCATTTACCCAAATGTACACAAACAAGACCACACTAAAGCTACCAGCACAACTATGTTTATTGCAGCATTATTTACCATAGCTAATATATGGAACCAACCCAGATGTCCTTCAGTAGATGAATGGATCAAGAAAATATGGTATATATACACAATGGAATTCTATGCCTCCATCAGAAAGAATGACATTTCCCCATTTGTTAGGAAATGGAAAGGTTTGGAAAAAATTATATTAAGTGAAGTAAGCCAGGCCCAAAGAAACATAGGTCCCATTGTTTCCCTTATTTGCAATATCTAGTATAGGTATGAGTCAAGCAGAAAAGGTCAGATAATGTGATATTAGGAAAACGAACCCTTAAATATGTATTTTAATGTTTTCGTTTCTTTCATGCATGTGTTTCTAACGCATTTATAATATTATTTCTTAGTTGCTTTGTATGTCCCTCCCCCACAGTGTAACCCCCGCTTTCACTTTATTTGATGTCAGTATAACATGTGGAGGAGATGGGGACAAACAAGTCGTTTAAGGATACAGGTGGACCTGTTGCAACAAGGAGAATTACACAATGTCATGTCAAAGCAAGCTTTACAATGTCGTTGTGTGGGGGGGAAGGGGGTATGATTGGGTGGGGGGGAAGAGGGAGGCTGTGAAGGGAGGTGAAGGGTAAACAAAGGAGGAGGCTGCAATGCTTGGTAAGAAATGTATGCATTATCCTGCCCATGTAATTGTAACCCCTCTGTACAATATGTTCTCAAATAAAATAAAATTAAATTAAAAAAAAAAACATTAACAGGCCTCCCTCACCATCCCGTAGTCCTTTAATTTCTGATGATAGTACAAGTCTTCCTACAACTGTGAAACCACTCTCAACACACTTGGTGGATGCCATCTTATCTTCCCACAATGAAGGGAGTATCTCAGTGACATGTGCCAATTCCTGCCATAGGTGACACAGAGAATTAGGACCCTGAACACCTGATGACCTAGCAGGACCCACCTCCCTTGGAGATAGCCAGCAATCGGAGCTGAGGGGGATGGAGCACCAGAGAAACACAATGTCATGTCTGTTAGTCAGCAAATGCCCCTCACAGACCTAAGCTCTGCCCTGGCTGGCAGGTGTGGCACCACCTATCCAGCTGAGACTAATTCCTACTCCCAATTACTTGACCAGTCTGGAGGCTTAGATTCCTCTGTTTAGGCAACCAGGCCTCCATGCAGGCTTCAGGCCCCATCAAGCCTGGCCCACTATCTAACCCTTACCATGAGAGCCTTCCATTTCTGAGGAAACCCAAGGGACAATGACAACTTTACACATGTGGGGATTGAATTCTGGGCCTGGGCGCTGTACTTCAGCGATTCAGCTCAAGGTGAGCATTCTCTCACTTCAGACACAAAGCTACTTCAGTGTTTTGTGAGTGGTTTATTGGAGATAAGAGTGTCATGGTCTTTCTTGCCTGGGTTGTCTTTGAACTGTGATCCTCAGATCTGAGCCTTCTGAGTAGCTAGGATGACAGGGTGAGCCACAACTGCCCAGCAATCTACCTTGTTTAGATGGATGAAACTCACTGCCAAGGACCCTAGACGGCAAACTTTTGGGTTCAGGTCACTTACTATGGTGTAGTCCCACCAAGGTAACCCTTGGTAACTTTCTGGCCTCCCAGGGATACCGAGTCTCACCCATGAAGGTACAGGTGGATCAGCAGTCATAGACTTGTCTGGTATTCAAATGGGCCATACAAAAGGCTTTCATTATCCCCACCAAACTCCTGATTACTAACTGCCCTAGCGCTCCACTAAGAATGAGCTTCTCTCCTTTTTGAGTCTAGCCAACTACCTCAGGTCCTGGACCCCCAACAACTGCCTCCGAACTTGCCACTTATATGAAGTAGCTAGAGGGTCACACTAGGAAACCCTTTGAACACCCTCCACTTGCATTTCTCCCTTCAGCAGACTGGTTCCAACCGGCCTCCACACAGGCCTCTGCTCTCAGGCTGCCACAGCCTTCACACCTGTTCTTTCATTATGTAACTGAGAACTAGGGTTTTACATTGGGAGTTTGAGGTCTTCAGATTGGAACTCATTTGTGCCAGTTGCTTATTTTTCCAAATGCATAGACCCTACCATGAGGGGCTGGGCTCCTTGCCTCCATGGCCTAGCTATCACGTCAGTCCTATTACAGGAGTCAAAGAAGCTAAACCTGGGCACAAGCCTACCATTATCACCCACCATCACCTCTCTCAGTTACTAACCTATAGAGGGATATAAACTCAGCCTCCCTCCCACAATCTCTGATGTCTTGTCACTGGTAGAGGCCCCACACTGACCTTCCAGCTCTGCCTTCCATTAAACCCCACACCCTATTACCCATTTCAGATACAAAGAGCTCCCCAGCACACTCCTGTGTGGAGACTCTGGATGACCTGCTAATTCACCCAGCTCACATTAGAGAGAGGTCCTTAAAGCCCATAGGGAAATGTTATTCTTCCTTGGTGACCTTCACTTTCATCCCTGTCCAGATCCTGACACTGCCAGCATCTCTCTATTGTCTAGTCCAAGAGGTGGTGGTTGTGTCAGGCAAGACTCACACAATCTTCCTCTCCAGGCCTGCCGAGACCTGAGGAACTTCTCCTCAATCCATACCATCTTCTCTGCCCTGCAGAGCACGGCCATCTTCCGACTGAAGACATTAAGGCAAGAGGTCTACAGGTGGGTCCCTATTCCCACAGCAGTTGCCCTGTGGGAAAACATGGTAGGTGTCACACTCCCTAAGCCCTGGACATAAACATCCACCTGAGATCCCCATTGGCGGGGTCCAGGTGGGTAATTATTATCAGGATTGAGACATCTCCTGTCAGACTGAACATACACAGACACACACACATACACACACACACACACACACACACACACAGATACAAACACAGACACGCGCCCCCCCCCCCACACACACAAGCTTACCAGTTTTCTGTCGTGGCTACGACTCTGCATCCATTTGAATTGAAAGCAGAGCTGCCTAGTGGAAGAGGGATGGCTCATGGTTATGACAGGAAGAAGAACTTGCTCTAGCCTGGTGGATTCTTGGGGGCTATTTGAACCCATTATTCAAATTGTTTGAACCCATTGCCACATTGTTTCCTTTCTTCCAAAATCAAATGGAATCCAACTCCCTCCTCCCCACCTTCCAACTGTCACCTTCTCTCTGCCCCTCCCACAGAGACTCCTTCTGCACATTCCACACACTGGAAAAAATCACTTCTACAAACAATTTCTCCAAGAGCAGGGGGCAGAGGTGGAGGGTGAACACGGGGGAGTCAGTGCCATCCTGAAGGGGTTTAGAAACATAACTTGCTTTATGTTGGGGAAAAAGGCAAGGGAAGATTCCCCTAGGCACACAGTGGGCAGAGGGGTGCTACAGCCCTATGTGATCTGCATATACCAGTCTAGATTTGGACCTGGGGAAGTTTGGAAAACCAGGCAGCAAGAACAGGCCATAGACACTAGGGGGGATCACAGGTTATGCAAGTTGCTGTGCCATGGGAGCAACTGTAAGGTTGAAGACTGACTGAGATGCCCTGTGAGATTGGGTATGAGATGGACCCTGAGCCTTGACCATCACCCACCCAATCCTACAGCTGATGACAAAGGGCATCTTTCCCTACCTGGGAATCTTCCTGATGGACCTCATGATGATAGATACTGCATATCAGGATATCCATGACGTGAGTAGCCAGGCCCCAGCTGTCTCTTGGCAAGTGGAGAACAAAGGCCCCTGGGAGTCCTGAGCTCTGGCACTCCTTACAGTGTCCTGGCCATGCCCAGTGCCCAGTCCTATGCCCCTCTGACCATCTGCTGGCCAAACCTGCCTGAGCCCTGAGCTGTGTGCACACACACGCCAGCTGGGGTTTCAAGTCCTTTAAGGGAGGTCCCTGTGGCACAACTGAAGAAGCCAGGCTTTCCTTAGACAAGCAACTTGTGGCCCAACAAAGGCCTTTTCACCTGATGCTGCAGTCACCCTCCTAGCTTCCCAGGGGTTAGACAACAAAATCCCTCATCCTGACTTGATGCTCGGTTAACAGCGTTCCTCTGAATGCTGACCCTAAGCCTGTGTATGCACACATGTTGCCCAGACTAGAGGAGGCCCTGATTGGGTGTGCTGAGGGAAGAGAGGCCCCATTCTAACTCCATTGCCCTCTGCCTTCTAGGACAAAACACAAAGGATGAAATTAATTCAGGTGAGTATCAGCTGTCTAGACAGGACAGCCTAGGAAGGGACCAGCAAGTTTCTCTGGTCAACCATGTCCAGCTGCCATTTCTTCATGGGTCCAATGGGAGGAGAGAGAAGGTCCAGCCCTTGTCTTGGTAGGCTGCAAAGCAGCATCCAGGAGATCCCCAGCATTGAGAGTAAGATCCCACAGAAGTCAGGGGAACTCAATGGCGGGTTGCTGGGCAGAGCTGGTAGAGGAGCTGGGTCCCTCCTCAGCCAGCAAAGCCCAGTCCAGGCCAGTCCTGCCCTGTCACTGCTCTTGTGCTCCTCAGGACCAGGAAAATGAGATCATCCCAGCCTTGAAACACGTACAACATACCTGCAGATATTATCACCTAAAAAAAAAGCAGAAAATTCTGGAGCGGCTCAGTGCGGAAGCCAGGTGGGTTGGCAGACACTGGCTGAAAGAGCGGGGACAGCCTAAGAATGGAATCTGGAAGACCGGAGGTGTGGCTGTGGGTTGGAGTGGGAACGAACAGTTTCTGTCGGGCAGAATGAGGGAGGCCCACCAGGCTCTGAAGTCCAAGCCAACTCTGGCAGTGAACAAACATGGCACTTGGTCACCTCACCACCACCCCTTGTCTTAGCTATGAGCTGTCATGTGCACTGGAGCCCAGGAGGCAGACTGACACTACAAACCACATGACCAAGAAGTTTTCACAAATGAGAAAGGCAGGAAAGAAATAAGTGGAGGGCCACCGACTGTCAGGGGCCAGGGAAGATTCTGGGCTAGGACACCTGAGACTGATGCTGATTTCTCTGCACTGACAGCATCCCTGGTTGTGGGCTCGGAGGCCTAGGCTCTCTGGGCTTTTCCTCCCCTTGCTTGTGTCTGGGATTCATCCCTCAGAAAGGGGTGGGGATTATCAGAGGCCCTAGACTGGAGCAGCATGCTAGCAGTGTATTGGGGAGCAGGAATTGGGGGTGTACTGGGAAGTTCCCTCCAGCAAGCCATCCCATGACTGAAGCCGCCATATTCACAACACTGACCTCAGTGGCAGTGGCAGCTCCCAGCCCACAGCACAGGAGCAGCTCCAGCGTGGCCCTGACAGCAGCAGCAGGAACAACATGGAAGGGCCCTCATACAGTGGCCCTCTGTGCCCTGGTGTGACCAGCTCCCACCTGGACCTCCACAGGAGACTCAAGGGAGAATCCTCCCAAGAGAAGGAAACGGTGACACCCTGCACTTCTACTCCATTCCTACCTTATCCACTGGAGATGCAGCCAAGGGGTGTGGACAGCCCAGCTCCTGTTCACATCCTAAAGTTTTGGAAGGCCCTAGACCTTCCTCCCATGCTGGGGCCTCTATCTATGTCAAGGCCTCTCCTCATGTTGCTGTCTTTCCAGATCAGGTCCTACAAATCCTCCTCTCCAGGGACTTCTGGATTGCTCTTAAATTCCAAAAGCCCAGCCTTCTCTTCCACCTCCAATGCACCTGAGGCTAAGACAAGCAATAGTAAGAGTTGGAATTTAGGTGACTCCAACTAACAGGTGAGAGATGCCTGTCTCTTCAAGGTGAGCATGCCTGAGCACATGGGAAATGTCTACATAGTATCATGGTGAGTGGGGCAGTATGACACTCCCCTGCTGCCTTCAACAAGTAAGGACACAGGACAGTGGCAGTCTCCATGTCCATTTGCTTCCCTCCTGAAATTGGTCTTTCAGTAGAGACGGCAGAAACCCAGCATGCTGGAGGCAGTGGGCAGTGCTCAGGTCCAGACCTGACAGCAAGGAGGGAGGAACAGTGGACCCAGCCACTGACATGAACAAGACCACATCAGGGCCTCTGGAGAGTCAAGAAGGCAGATACATGGATCAAGGAGATGAAGACTTTGACTAGATAAGGCACAATGCAACAGGAACCTTCTTGACTTTCCTTAAAGGAAGGGAGATCCAGAGCCTCAGAGTTAGGATGGTAGGAATCTGGGTATTACATAACCTGAAAGAGCAGAGGCTTTTCACAGGTGAACGGGCCCTGTTCAGGAGAAGGCTTTTTCATCTTCCAAGTCTTCAAGGGATCAGGAGTCATTTATAGCCTCTCCTTCCTCATGGAGATTCCATGACTTTCCATCATGCTCAGTCCTCTCCTGGCCTCAAGAGGGAGTGGCTGTCATTAGCAGCCAGCTGGGAGAATGTGTCTTCCTGTGTGCTCTGCTCAGAGACTCAGGGGAGCTGGAGAAGGCTGCTGGTGTGTCTTCCACTAGTGGAGCTTCCAGCCCAGTGGGGGCCTGACTGGTAGGAGGCAATGGGGCCCTGGCCCTGGGCCTGCTCCTTCTCTTGGGCTTGGACAAACATCTCTGTTGAGTCCTAGGCCCATGCCTACTTGATTCTGTTAACCACAAGCCACAAGACCTGAACATGATCCTGCCTGGGAGGAGGTGTCACACTGCTGATGAGACTGGCTAGGAATGGACAAGGCCCATGCTATCTTCTGAGACCACCCTCAGGAAGGAAGACTTGAATCACCCCCATCACACAGTGGCTGATTCCTTTTCTGAGCATGAGTGGCTTCAGAGTATTTCTGGCACTGACTGGTGGGTAGGGGGCACTGTGCACAGGGCTTGATGTTCTCTCGTCTTCTGACCCATGTGACCAATCAGAAGAAGACACAGGATGTCATGCTGAAGCCCCTGAACAAAGCCTTACTGAAAGAGTACAAGCCAGAGAAGTGTGAGTTTGTGCGGACGATCTCAGAGGATCAAAGGGAGTCAGAAGCAGTTAGCCAGGAAAATGGCAGAAGAGGGTGGGTGGGCATGCTCACCACCCCAGGTGGGAGGGCAGCCTCCAAAGGGTGGACATTAGGTACTGAGCCCAAGTAGGCACTGCTTACCCCAGTCCCAGAACTGCCCAATCAGCCCCTGGACATGCCTGCCTTGCATTGCCCAGCCCTGCCCTAAATGGCTGTTTGAGGAGGCAAGAGGCAGTGCAGAGACACCATCACTTTGGGCGCAGACAATGAGCTGCTATGGGGCTGGGTGGCCAAAGCCCTCACTAGAAGACACTTTGTCTTACTCTAATGGCAAGCAGGGCTTCAGAATGAATGTCAAACTGGGGTGTAGCCTAATGGAATAGGACTTGCCTTAACATCAGGCAAACCCTTGATTTCTCCCCAGAGCACAGTCCTCAAGAATCCAATCCTAGTCCAGCAAAGGTCATATGATCAAGCCATGCAAGTGACCACAAAAGCACACTTCTATGAACAGAGCCAGTGTTATGGAAAGATGATTCAGAACAGAATAGAGTCCAGGTGCAGGCCCATAGAGAGCCAGCGAGATCCTAGAGAACACAGGAGAGTTCCACCTCTTCTCTGCCAGTGTGTTTCTCTTTACAATTAGAGGACACTACCCAACATCGTACAAGGATGACAGACCTAGACACAGAGAAAAAGGGGTTCAGAGTCATGCACAGAAAGAGATAGAGAAATGGACAGACACATAAAGACAGAAAGACTGAGAAATAGACACACTGAGATAGACAAAAACAGACACAAAGAGAGACAGTCTATGATTTGGGACCACAAGCCTACTGTGATGGTGCCATTGATCTGTTATCTATATACTGAGTTGAAGAGCTATTCAGATACTTTGTCTACATGATCAGCATTGAATACACCTTGCCTGTCATTAGGCCTTGCTACCTACCTGCACTCTTCTCCTGGTGTAGGTGTTACGGTTTCCTTCTTCCAGTAAAGGAAGTCAGAAGCTTGGGGAGCTTTGTGATTAGGAATGAGTAACCTGAAAATGGGCAGGAGTTTGGGGTAGCCAGACATAGTTGACAGGAAAGTCATGGTCAGTGGAGACAGGGGAGAAAAAAGGACTGGCAGGAAAGACAAGTCTTGCTAAGTGTTGGGGGCCCACTGAGTAGGAGGCCTCTGGAATGAATGCGGTGCAGGGGGCCTGAACCACACCTGCCTCATGGGTTGTTCTCAGTAGGACAGTGCTCCCATGAGGTGCTGTGCATTCTGGAAGGTCTGCTGTGTTTGGAGGTGCGGATCATCAAGTCAGCAGTGAGGACAGGAGGGGAATAACTTGCCCTACCCCCAGGCAGAGCAGGCATAAGCTACTGTCCCAAGTTCTTTCCTAAATACTACAAGAGAGATTTCCACCAGATTCAGTTCCCAGGCAGGGGTCCCAGGCCCTTGGTGCTCCTGCTGCTGGACTGCAGGCATGACAGCATCCTGCTCAAAATGCATCTTTTGGAGCTTTTCAAGTGCTTGGTGTGTCCCGGTCCCCATCAGGACTGCTGACTTAGCTCTCAGTCCTTCTTCCACCAGAGGTGAGGATCCCTGAGAACACAATTGTGTTGGCAAAACACAACTTTGTTCTCCAGGAGAGGACCTCCAACACACTGCCAAGATCAAGTGTGGAGCCAGCTCTTCACCTCTTTCCAAGAAGAGGAGATGACACAACACGTAAGGGTGTCTCACTTTAGTCTGGATGGCTATGTACAAGCGCATCCAGACAAGACAGGCACAGGCTATACTGTAGCCTCCAGTGACCTCCACTCCTAAAAACACTCAGGATCTTTTCTCCACAATCCCCTCCTGATTTCAGGACCACAGTGGCTCTGTGGTCCAGGCAATAAGCCATCTTCCTTGGATGCTCAATCCCAGACACACTTCAGATAGTGATCTACAAATTTCCTCTGAGATCAAAACGAAAGTTGCAATGTGGCCCAGGCCACAACCTCTCCATTCCACTTCAAATCCAGGAAAACACCAAGGATCCTGTATCCTCTTAGTACTAATAATGTAACAACGATGCCTGCCACTGAACACACTGAGCTGCCCTCCAAGGACTCCCTCAGTGCTTCACATGGTAGAGCAATGGGCATGGTGCTCTCACTTGCCTCTGGCTCTGCCCTCTCTATTAGGATCCAACTTTTAGGAGGACGATGATGCAGATCACTGGCTCTGATGCTGTGAGTTCACAGCACACATTCCCGCCAAGCCATGCTAACCTGTGTAGGTTGTCTTCCTGATGAGTGCATTTGAGCTCTGACCTTCCCTTCCCTCCTCTTCAGCTGTTCTAGCCTTTCTCAGGGTACACCAGAGTTTCTCATGAACATTGATTGAGAGACAGTGAGTGTTGTCCATTGCAAACATCAGAGCTCAAAGAGCCTAGAGGAAAGGCCTGGGCTAGCCTTCATCCCTCACCCATTGACTGAGTGCAGAGTGCCATGGGCTCAATGCCATGCCTGAGGAGAAGCCATTCCACTCAGAGACTGCCTCCAGGGCACTGGAGAACAAAGGAAACGGCAGTTATTTCTGGTGTGGGTCCTTGCCCTGATTCCATTCAATTTGAATGAACAAAGGAAAGGAAAATATTTTCTGAATGGGGTGAAATCGATTTTAAAACACACGTGCCAGCCCTGAATCTGATACGAATATAATATTCAATACTGTTTCTACTGGAGTCTGCTCATTGTGGTTGTATTCCTGGATCTCAAGTATGAAGGACATACACTCCGATGTAAAAAAGGAATTTTACAGGATGATAGTGGACTTTATACAGAAGTAGGCAATGAAAGCCACCACCCTTGTCCACCCAAGGAAGGAAGGGCCTGTCCACATGCACACAGCAGCTAGTGTTCACTTTACTTGCAATAAACAGGGTGCTTAAGGCAATCACATTTGTAACCCCAATGGCAGAAGAGAAAGTGTGAAGCCCCAGTCTTGCCAGGGAAATGGCAGCACCCTGAGGGCTGGCCAGGAACGTGGGTGGGTCTGAGAACCACAGCTTGTGGCCTCTGCAAGGAGTCACCAATGGAGTGGTTCATGCAGAGATACTATGGCGAATCCCACATCTCCCAACTTTAGGATATCATAAATACCTAAGACTAAGTACATCTCAAGGATTTCTTCACCAGATGCTCTACTAGGATACCTCTTACACCAAAGTTGTGGAAAAAATAGGACCACAGGAAGTAGAGATGGAAGGCTAACATAGCTTGAACTATAATCGAGTACCATAGTCTGTGGGCCTGCACTTCAACAACAGTTTGGTTCATGGAGTTTATAGGGATCAGCTTAGAAATCAAGCCTGACTGAGTTAAAGAGGATATGAGTTTTGTGAATGGACATAGGAAGTTCATCAATTACACAGTTTTGAGAACAGACCATAAAAAGAAAGTGGATGTGGTATATATACATAATGGAATTCTATGCCTCCATCAGAAAGAATGACATTGCCCTATTTGTTAGGAAATGGAAAGACTTGAAAAAAATTATATTGTAACACCTTGTACAGTATTTTCAGAATTAAAAAAAAATACAATACAAGACTGGACCACAATGTGGGCAAGTAACATCTTCATAACCATCATGACCTTGGTCCAATTCCTGTTCAATACCTGCCCTCCCACGCCCAGTGACTACCTCGGCCCCTCTTGGCAGAAGGAGCTCCAGAAGAAATAACCCTCACCCATACTCCCGGCCAGAAACAGTACATATTCAACCAAAAAAGGGTGATATTAACATCAGCAAACACTCCCTCCCAGACAGAAGCCCCGCCCTGGAAGGCAGCACCTGTGGAGCAGGAGAGGCACCTCCCACCTCCAGCCCCAGACTAGAAAAAGGGTTCTGAGAAGGTGGACGATGCCATTTCTCCTCTCCCTCATCAGAACTTAGCCTTGTCAGTTCAACAGCCAATACATCTTTTCTTTGTGACTTTTTCTTGAGTGGTTTTTGGGTTATTTTCTTTAATGGCCATGGTCATCTCTGCATGGGAAGAGGAAGTGTGCATAGGATCCAACAAGCATACATCTCTATGAAGGTGGAAGCCTCTTCCTCCTAGTCTAACAGGGTCCTTGTGCTGGGGGTTGGAGTCATCCTGGCCAGTGGTGTTCATGGGCTACATGAGTACAAGTCATAAACAGGGGACTCTGGAGAGGGCGAGGTCAGAAGGGCTCCAGTGAAGAGATGACATTACAATGGCTCAGAGGACTTAAACCCTGGTCCTTGCCAGAACCCACAGTCCCCACAAGCTGCCCGCTAGTACACTTGTGTGGAACGTGCTTATTGAGAACATGTTTACTTGTTGTTGTTGGAGGAGGAGAAATTCAAGAGAGAGTGAAGGGCGGAGAAGGTTCCTGGGACACCTGGATCCACGCTGGGTGCCCCCAGGACCCTACCGCCGCTTCTGGAGATTTTTCCGCAGGACTTCACAGGTGACATGGGGCACCCAGGCCAGAAAACTATAGGCTGACCCACCAATTCCACGACCCTTATCCTCACTGGATCTTCCTGTGTCCTGTTTGTGTTTGTGTGTGTGTGTGTGTGTGTGTGTGTGTATGTGTGTGTGTGTGTGTGTGTGTGTGTCTATGTCTGTGTGTGTCTCTGTGTGTGTGTGTGTGTGTAGGTGTGAGTGTCTGTGTGTCTGTGTCTATGTGTCTATGTGACAAGCAAACGTTTGTGTGAGCAGTCAGTTTGTTTTCAGGTTTTTCTATCATGTGTGTGACAATGAATCTTCTTGTAGTTTTCTAGATGGCATTTGAACCATCCCTCCTGGGTTCTCCTCCAGAATGAAGATCACTTGTCCCCAGACGTGGCCAATGCCTGCAGGTTTGAGGTCCTTGCGGCTGGCACCCTGGAGGAGCAGGTGGAGGGCTTGGTGACTGCCCAGTTGATGGAGGACTCCATCTTTGTACAGAACTTCTTCAACAACTACAGGAGTTCTGCAGACACAAAGCAGGTATTGGACCTGCTATTCACAAGGTACGTGCTAACTCCAATAAGATAGGATTAGACAGCTACAGTGAGACCCTTGGCAATGGAACCTGGCTTGTGGTGGGTTCACAGAATCTATTTCACTGGCACTTGCCAGAATTTGAGGAACCAAGCATGCAAGGCCTGGGCTAGGCTGGGCTGGGCTATTCAAGTATAGCGCCTGTCTAGGACTGTGGTATATTCTCTGTCACTCTGCTTCCCTGAGGCCTCAGACAAAGCAGTGTGTTTCTTTAGCCAGAAGGAAAGCAATTGTCTCTGGGACCACGGTCCCACCCAGGTGTAGGCAGAGCAGGAATGGCTGGGGCCAGAGAGAAGGCCTCTGGGCTCCTAAGTTGATCAGGACAGGAGTTGATTGCTCAACCTTGAAAGAAATTGGAAGAGAAGGGAAGAGATAGGAAGGAGCGATGTACACACCATGAGCTTAGTGGTGTGAGAAGAGCAAGAACTTGCTGGCTGTCCTAGGCTGGCCAGTGATGCTTGGAATTCTCAACAGGTTCAGGACTTTTGAAGGCCCCATGGAGTCCTTTGCACAGACGGACACCCTCGCTGACTCCAGACAGGATGTCATTCCCCAGCACCAGATCAGCTAGTGAGTAGTGGGCTTTGGTCTACAGCGAGAGTATGAGTGTCCAGAGTGGTGACAAATGAGTGGGTGGAAGGTTGGAGAGATGGGGCCAAGTCAGGAGCCCTCAATTCTTGTGCTGCTTGTCACCAGATCTTGGGGTGTGAGACTTCACCGATAGTACCAGGAGGACAACATTACTCTGGGGTACTGCTGTGAGCAGAGGTAGTGGCTGGGGCCTTTGGGTGAATCCCAGGAGAATGCATCCTAACTGTACCATAGCCCATGCCATTCATGTTTGGCCAGCTCCCCATGAGCTCCACTGTAGGCCTAGGGACATCGGTCCTTGGTCAGATCCCTGGAGATGCTGCTAGGGGTGGCAGTGAGAGCAAGGGCCACCCTGTGGCAGCTACACAAGGAGAACAAGCTGGAGGTAGGCAGACAGCCCATGTGAGGCTCCTGCGGAAGGAGGCAGCAGAGCTCCCGAGGAGGTGTGCCAGAACCCTATGCAGGCCAGGCAAGACAGCAAGACCTTTAGAGTCCAGCATCTGGAGGCCCACGGGAGAGATGATAGGCACATTGCAGAAGAGGACAGAGCTGCTCCCAGCATTTGGACTTGGTTCCCTCCTTGGATGAAATTTCTCTGCAGGCCATGGCTGGGTGGGCTTGCCACTGTTGGTACAGAGAAAAGGGGCTGATGTTGGAAGGTGCTGGTCTCTGCAAAGCAGCGATCATCGTAGGGGAATGAGGGAGACCAGGACAGGTGCTAGGCTTTATTCAGACGCTGCTTCCCACCCATGTTCCTCTAGTGCTATCTCAGGCCTTCTGAGCACCTGGCTGGACTGCCACCCAGAAGACTTCCTGGAACCCATGCACCATCCCTGCCTCCAGGGGTTCCTGGCTCACTTGAGGCTCCATATGCGTGGCTCTGACATGGAGCTCCATGTCTCCCACCTCCTGGCACAGTTGGGGATCCAGGACTTCAGGCAGGATGAGACTCTAGGTGCGGAGTTGGGATGGAGACAGGGCCTGGGGAGGGGTGGGAGGTGCAGGGCACCACTGGGAGGAGGCTCCAAAAGTAACCAGGAGCCAGGGACAAGAGAAATCTCAAGCCCTGCATGGCCATGGAGAGGTTGAGCCATAGGGTGTATGAAAGTTTCTAAGCTGGAAATCTCAGGGAGGAGGGTGCTGTGGGACTTTGCAAACACTCTGAAGAAAGCAGTCATGGAGAAGACCTTGTCTCCTCCTGCAGCTCCACCCCCAGCTCCAGTGGTAGATGTCACACCAAATTCAGAGCCCCATTCAAGTCCATCCCTGAATGGGACCCCCACTGCAGTGGGAGGAGCCTCATCAGGAGCCCAAGCAGAGGCCACTTCTGCCTTGAATCTGGATGGCAGCCCTCAGGGAGCTGAAACTTCTTGTGTGGCTGAAGAGCCTCAGGCCAAGCTGGCTCTACTGCTGAGTCCTGAAGCGACAAGAGCAGCTATTGATGAAGTGAAGTCATCCCCCACTATCTCTTCAGTGCTCAGTGTCCAGGAAGCGGCGGCCAGTGCTGAGTTGGAGCCCAATGGCACCTCAGCCCCGGGGATGAGTGTGGGAGAAGCGGCCATAGGTGGTGGGGAGATGGAGATCTGCTCTAGCTCTCCTCCTGTGCTCAGGCCCCATCACACATCAAAAGCCACTGCTGAGGAAGAGCCAGCGTCCACCTCACCTCTGCCTCATGTTCCCGGACAAGCAGCCTTCTGTGCTGAGCTGAATGTGCTTTTGCCCTTGGCTCTGCTGCTCTTTATTGTAGGAGCACCAGCAGGCCTACTGTGTCTGGTGGGAGTACTCACTCTGGTGATCTGTGGCCTGACACTACTAAACTGTTGTGACAAATCAGAGCCAGTTGTCACCAGGGATGCATCTCATGGTGCTGATGGCACTGCAGCAGAGAGTGCTGACAGGAAGACTTTTGTCAGATTGGCTCCCATTCTGCATTCCAGAGAACCAGGCTACAGTGCTGAACTGACCATGTTTCTGATCCTAACTCTACTGTTATTCATTTTAAGAGGACCGGCTGGGGGACTCTCACTTGTTGGAGTGCTGACACTGGTGCTCTGTGCCGTAAGAGCATTCTGTTCTTGCACAGAGTCAGAGCCAGCTACCACCATGGCTGCTGTCCACAGTGCTCAGAGAGCACCAGAATATAGTGCTGAGAAGGAGCCCTGTGTCGGCGTGGCTCCAGTTCTTAATCACAAAGAACCACCCTCCAGTACAGAACTGGAGTTCCTTCTATCCTTGTGTGTGATGTTCTACCTGTTAGGAGCACCTGCGGTAGGGTTCTTTGTGCTTGGAGTACCAACTGTGGGCTTCTGGGTTGTGAGAGCTACAGCATCTCATGCACAATCGGGGCCATCTGCCAACTTGGCTCTGGAGAGCAGAGCAGACAGAGCACCAGCCTCGGGGGATGCTACAGAGCCAATTTCTGCCTCAGCTCCACAACTTAGTCCTGCAAAACCAGCCTCCAGTTCGGAGCTGCATATCCTTTTACCCATAGCTGCAATGCTGTCTCTGGCACAAACCCCAGCGTTGGCCATCTTTGTTGGGGGAGCCTTAGTTCTGGTGCTCTCCTTTGTAGGACCACCACAAAACCATACACCATATTGGAGGGCTGAGTTGAAGCCAGGTTCCACCATGGCTTTGGAGCCCAGGCCTGAGGACACAGCAGCCTCCAGGGCTGAGAGGGAGTCACCTTGCTCCTCCACTCCGCTGTTGCCCCTCCAGAAGGCAGCGGCTTGCAACGCTGAGATAGAGGCGTCTTGTGTCTCAGCTGCGCTGCTCCATGCCCAGGGAGCAGCAGTGGCCAGTGCTGCCACAGAGCCACCATCCAGTGCAGCCCCTCCAATATGTGTTGAGGACACACTGTCTTCGAGGACTGAGCCAGAGCCACATCCCAACTTGGCTCAAGGACTCAGTGCAGAGACATCAGCTGCCTGCAATCCTTCCCCAGAGCCCTTGGCTGTGGTGATGGAGCAGGCTACCTCTGCTTCTTGGGAATCTGAGTTGCCGTGCACCTCTGCTCCTGTCCAAGAAGCTTGCCATCCTGCTTTGATGACCGGAGAGACTTCACGCAGCCAGGACATGCCTTGTTTCCTGGCTGTCCACCCCCACCTGGAGGCAGAGCAGCTCACAATGATGGATGCGGTGAGGGGCTGGGCAGGGTGGCTGTGTTGAAGGAGGGCTCCCTGTGTCCTCTGCTGCTCTGGCCTGTGGTACATTTCCTTGCTGCCCATCTCTTCTTCTCCAGCCTTAGTTCAGCACACCTAGCACCACTTTGTCTAGTTCCATTTGGTTACACGCACTCCCTGAGGCTGAGATGAGACCCGCTCCCATGCCAGGAGCTGTGCAGAATCAAGCCTGGGGCAGAAAGAAGGCCAATCAGCACATAGCTCACTCTCCTGTGCCAGGAGCCCTGTGAACCTCATCACTCATTCAGCAGGCACCTGGTGTGGACCTGATGAGTGCCCAGCCCAGACACAGAATTGAGTGCTAGTTCTAGTGGTGTAGGACATAGGCATTAGATCAAGGGAAGGACATTTGTTGTCTGAGCTAGGTCAGATTAGGTGTTGGGTGGAGCATGTAGTCCTCTGGGAAGAATGAGAAAGTTTGGGAAATCACTGCTCTTCTGTTCCCACATTTGTTACCTTGAGGTCCCTTCTGTGCTCTGTGTGCTGGGTGTTAGCACAGGAGATACACACACTCCACAGGTTTCAGGGCCCTCCTCCATCCTTGCATCTCCATGCCTTTGTGCAAGTGAAGAGGGATCCCAGGGCCTGGGCCTGGGCACTGTGGTGTGTCCCAGCCTGGTGACCCTGGCCATCTTCCTCAGGAGCTGTTCGAGAAGGCAGTGCCCAACCACTGCCTGGGATCCATCTGGTCCCAGAGGCACAAGAAGGGCAAGGAGCACTTGGCCCCCACCATCCGGGACATGGTGGCACACTTTAACAACGTATGTTCCTGTGTCATCACCACCTGTCTCGGGGACTTCAGCATGAAAGCCCCAGACAGAGCGCGTGTGGTCGAACACTGGATTCAGGTGGCCGCGGTACGCGACAGGCTCTGGTGCCTAGTTTATCTCCTCTGCTTTTCCATATCTCTATTCTGCATTTTGAAATTGTGATCAGAGCTCTCCATGGAGCCCAGTCCCTCCTACCACAGGCCCATGTGTCCCAGGGATAGCCAGACCCAGCCACCCCTTGGCTGGCCCCTCACTGATCTGCTCCTCAGCCCCAGGGGAACCACAATACTGCTGGGTGCCCTACATCCCTGGCCAAGTCTTGACACTCCTAGAATCCCTCTCTTGTCCAGGCCAAGAGGTGGCGGCTGTGGCAGGCAAGACTCACACAATCTTCCTCTCCAGGCTTGCCGAGACCTGAGGAACTTCTCCTCACTCCATGCCATCATCTCTGCCCTGCAGAGCGCGGCCATCTTCCGACTGAAGACAACATGGCAAGAGGTCTCCAGGTGGGTCCCTATTCCGACAGCACTTGCCCTGTGAGCAGACATGGTAGGTGTCACACGCCCTGAGCTCTGGACACTCACGTCCACTTCGGATCATTGTTCCCTGGGCCCAGCTTGGATAATTCTTGTCAGGCTTCAGACATCTCCTGTCAGACTGAACATACACAGATGCACACATATCCACAGACAGAGAACAAACACACACACAAACGCACAGAAACACACAGACGCTCATCAGGATTTTGTGTTGGCTAAGAATCGGCATCCACTTGAAATGAAAGCAGAGCTGCCTAGTGGCAGAGGGATGGCTCATGGTTATGCCAGGAAGAAGCAGCTGCTCCTGCCTGGTGTACTCTTGGGCTCTTTGCACCCGTTTGCAACCCTGTTTGGCAGCCACATGGGCAGCTTCCTGCCCAACCCAAATGGAGTCCAACTCCCTCCTCTCCACCTTCCAACTGTGTCCTTCTCTCTGTCCCTCCCACAGAGACTCCTTGCACACATTATACAAATTGGAAAAAATCACTTCTCCTGAAAACAATTACTCCAAGAGCAGAGAGCTGCTGCAAAAGGTATGGCATGAGGAAGTGAAGACAGAGGGCAGAGGTGCAGGGGGAACACGCGGGAGTCAGTGTCATCCTGACGGGTTTAGAAACATGACTTGCTTTCTATTGCGGAGGAGGCCAAGGGAAGAGTCTGCTAGGCACTTATGCAGGTCAGGGCACGTGGAGTCCTAGGAAGCCACTGAGGTTGAGAATGTTGTCAGGGGACACAGGGTGGTCCGGGGAAGCAGAGGGTACCCAGGATTGGGGAATCCCCCTACTGAGAGCTCCAGCATCCCACTTGTTGCCCAATGTGCCATAGGCCTAGGGGCATATTCTTGCCCTGCTCTAAACTATGCTGCACAGGACTGCACAGAGAAACAATTTCCTGTCCCAGACCATGCTCAGAGGCTGTTTTCCAGTGGTCTGGAATTCTACCGTACTCTGCTGGGGATAGGCACGACTGTGTGGTCAGGAAGGAGTCTGAAATCCATGGCTCACCTTTTCTAAGGACCCTGATGCACAGAAAATCACCAGCAAAATGGAATCTTCTCAGAGCCTCGGGTCCCCTTCCTTTGCTGACCTTCAGGGCATTGGACAGACCACTAGCCTTGTCCATACCTCAGTTTTCTCCTCCCTAATAGGAAGGGTTTGGGAGCTCACAGGGCTGAACAACCAGGCTGGCATTTAAGCTACCCAAACAGGAGAAACAGATGAATCCTCCAGGGCTGTGAGGAGACCCTGGGCACACATGCCAGTCAGCACAGCACCACTGGTAGCAGAAGCAGGAGTCCCTGAGGCCCCCCACTGCCAGGAGGCAGACCTGACAGATGAGGGAGCAGGCAGAGGAGGCCAGCTCCCCAGGCCAGAGCCCACAGTAGTGAGTGCTGGAGCAAAGCCAGAACTAGAACTCCTCTACCAGGTGGTAGATGCTTTGACACAATCTAGCAGCCATGTCAGTCCCTATAGTAAGACAATGACACTAGAAACACAGACAGCACAGAGCCCTCACTAACAACCTCCACAATCTTGGCAGGAGTCTTGCAAGTTGGCCACAAAGGAGAAGCAGCTCCAACGAGGTCCCAGGTGGTTGCAGAAGATGGTGAGTGACTGGGACCTAGGCCAGGTTGCTGAGAGAGAAGCGGCACAGCGAGCCTACCTCTGCTCACCTTTCATCTCACACCCAAGGGGGCAGATGGAGAAGGGCACTTGCACTCTCGCAGATGTGGCCCTGAGGAGCTGGCTTTCAGAAGGGATAGAGGAACTAGAGCCAACAGAGCAAGGAATTGGCAAAGCCTATGGGGGTGCAGGTGGTGGGCAGAATAGTACTACAGAATGTTGTGTTCTACATATGCCAGCACAGATTAGGATCTGGGGCAGTTTGAAGAACCAGGCAGCGAGAACCTGGGCCTAGACACAAGGGGGTTCACAGGTTCCCCAAGACACTGTGCTATGGAAGCAGGTGTAAGGCTGAGGACTGACTGAGGAACCATGTGAGTTTGGGTCTGAGATGGGCCCTGGGCCTTGACCATCACCCATCCAATCCTACAGGTGATGACAAAGGGCATCATTCCCTACCTGGGAATCTTCCTGACAGACCTTTCGATGATACATTCTGCATATCAGGATATCCATGATGTGAGTAGCCAGGCCCATGCTGGCAGCCTGGAACCTTGAGGTCAAAGTTCCCTGGGAATCCTGAGCTCTGTCACTCCTGACAACCTCGAGGCCATCCTAAGAGCTGAGTCCTGTGCCCCTCTGAGCAGCTGCTTGCCAAAGCTGTATGACCGAGTTTGTGCACATTGAGTAGCTGGGATTTCAAGTCCCTCATGGGGTGGCACTGGGGCCAAATTGAAGCGAGCCTCTTCTAAGAGAAATGCCTTTTCACCCTATGCTGCAGTCACTCTCCTCGCATCACAGGTGTTAGACAACACAGGCCCTAATCCTGGCTTGATGCCCTGTGCCCAGCCCTCCTCTGAAAGCTGGCCCTACTCTGGTATAAGCACACATTTGCCCAGGCTAGAAGAGGCCCTTGGTGCAGGTGCTGAGAGAAATGGGCACAAATCCTGACTCCATTGCCCTGTCTTCTAGGAAAAATCCCAAATGGAGAAATTAAATAAGGTAAGTGTCAGCTGTTCAGAAAGGACAGGGTAGGTAGGGACCTGCAACTTTCTCCTGTCCAGCTTGATGAGCGGCCATTTCTGCATGGGTACAATGGGATGAGAGAGAAGATCCACCCTTGTCATGGTAGGCTGTGTAGTAACATCCAGGAGAGACACAGGATTGAGTGTGAGGAAACAACTGTGGGATCTCACATGTATTTGGGAATCAGTGGAGGGTTGGTGGGCAGAGCTGCTGGAGGAGGTGGGCCCCTCCCTAGACAGCAAAGCCCAGCCCAGGCCAGCCCTGCCCTGTCCCTTCCCTTGTGCTCTCCATGACCAGGAAAACAAGATCATCCAACATTTGAACGACTTGCAGCATACCTGCACATATTATCACCTCCACAAAGCAGAAAATTTTCTGGCCTGGTTCAAGGGCCTGGAGCGGCTCAGTGAGGAAGCCAGGTGGGTTGGCAGACACTGGTTGGACCAGGGGGACATCCTGAGAATGGGGTCCAGAGGGCCTGACGTATGACCATGGGTGAGTGGGAACCGACAAAGACTCTGGTCGGCTGAATGTGAGTGACCCACAAGGCTCTGAATTCCAAGCCAACTGTGGCAGTGAACAGGCATGGCACTTGGTCACCTCACCACCACCCCTTGTCTTAGCTATGAGCTCTCCTGTGCACTGGAGCCCCCGAGGCAGACTGACCCTACAAACAAGAGCAAGACCTTCCCAGGAATTCCAAAGGCAAGAAAGAAGTGAGTGGCTGGGGAATGGCTGGCAGGGTTCAGGTAGGATGCCGGGCAGGTACCAGGGACGCCTGAGGCTGTTGTTGATAAGACAGAAGAGCTGGTAGGAAAGACAAGTCTTGCTAGGTGCTGGGGGCCCACTCAGTTGGGGCCCCAGGAATGAATGCTGTGCAGGGGGCCTGCCTCCAGGCCTGCCCCATGGTGGTGTTCTCAGTAAGATAGGGCTCCTAAGAAATGCTGTGCATTCTGGAAAGCCTGCTGTGTCTGCAGTTCCTGATTATGAAGGCAGCAGTAATCACAACCTGCTTGAGCCGCACTCCCAAGTTCTTTCCTAAGCAAGAAAACATACATTCCCCATAGGCTCTGTTTCCAGGCAGGGGTCCCAGGACCTTTGTGTTTCTGGAGCTGGACTGCAGAAATGGCAGTCTCCTGGCTCAAAACGTGTCTGTAGGAGCTTCTCAAATGGTTGCTGTGTCCCACTTCCCATCAATACTGCTGACTTAACTCTCTGTCCCTCTTCCACCAGCCTGAGGATGCCTGAGAACAAGAATGTGTTGGCAAAATATGAGTTTGTCCTCCAGAAGAGGACCTCTCCCACCATGCCAAGATCACATGTGGAGCCGACTCCTAACCTCTTCACAAGAAGAGGAGACCACACAACACTGAACAATGTCTCTACTTAGTCTGGATGGCTATGGTTGAGCACATCCAGACAAGAATGGCCCAGGCCATACCCTACCCTAACCACCAGTGACCTCCACTCCTGAAACCCTCAGGATCTTTTCTCCACAATCTCTTCCTGATGTCAGGACCACAGTGGTTCTGTGGTCCAGGCAATAAGCCATCTTTCTTGGATACTCAATCCAAGACACACTTCAGATATTTTTCTACAAATGCTCTCTGCTGTCACAATGATAGTGAAAATGTGGCCCAGGCCACAGAACTCCTCTGTTGCACCTACAATGCAGGAAAATACAAAGGATGCTTAATCCTCAGTGTTCTACTAATACCTGCCACTGGACACATTGCCCTGCCCTCGAGGAAGTCCCTCAGAGTTTCACATATTCTCCGGACTCTGCCATAGAGGAACAGCTGACATTTTGGTAGAGCAGTGGGCATGGTGCTCACATTTGCCTCTGGCCCTGCCATTTCTATTAGGATCTGATTTTGATGACTGTGATGCAGATCAGTGGCTCTGATGCTGTGAGGTCGACAAGACACACTCTGCCAAAGCCATGCTGACCTGTGTAGGTTGTCTTCCTGATGAGAGCATTTGAGCTCTGACCTTGCCTTCCCTCCTCTTCAGCTATTCTGGCCTTTGTCAGCGTGCACGAGAGTTTCCCATGAGCGTTGATTGAGAGACAATGAGTGTGGCACATTGCCAACCCCAGGGTTCCAAACATCCTAGAGGAAAGGCCTGTGCTAGCCCTCAACCGTCAGTCCTGGTCAGAGTACAGATAGTGCCATGGCCTCAATGCCAAGACCCAGGATAAACCCTTCAACTCAGAGACTGCATCCAGGGCACTGGAATACCAAGGAAACTGCAGCTATTCCAGGTGGGATTCCTTGCCCTGTTTCCATTTAATTTGAATGCACAAGAGAAAGGAGCGTATTTTCTCAATGGGGTGAAATGGATTTGAAGATACACATGTCATTGCTATGGTAAATAATGCTTCAATAAACATGGTTGTTCTGGTAGCTTTAGGATGGTTTTGTTTGTGATCATTTGGATAAATGCCCGTAAATGGGATTGATGGGTCATAGGGGAGCTCTATGCGAAGTCTTTTGAGGAACCTCCATACTACTTTCCAAAGTTGTTAAACAAGTTTACACTCCCACGAACAATGCAGTAGGGTTCCCTTCTGGCCACATCCCCTCCAGCCGTTGTATAACCCCTGTTTCCCTGTATTTGATGTTGGTATAATATTGGGAATAGAAGGGAAAAAGCAAAATGTTTAACTAGGGATACAGGTTGACCATTGCAACAATGAGATGCAGAAGACGCTATGTTGAAAATAAACTTTACAATTTTGATGAGTGGGGGGCAGATGAAAGGGGGAGTGTAATTGTGGAGGTGGGTGGGAAGTGATGGTAGGGGAAAAACAGAGGAGGAGACAACAATGCTCAATAGGAAACGTACTCATTACTTTCCTCATGTAACTGTAACCGCACTGTACAGTATTTTTAAAATAAAAATCTTACAAAAAGAGATGAAGCTATGGAGATTGAACTGCAAGACACAGACACAAGAGGTTTTTTTTGTTTCTATTGTTTTCAATCAACTTTGGGATTTTTTGTTTCTTTTGTATATTCTTCCTCCTTTGGTATAATCTATGTTGTTCTTGTATTTTATTCTGGTAACTGGGACACTAGATAACATTTATTGGAATTAGAAAAAGGAAGGAATCAAAAAAATAAGGAGGAAACCAATGCAATAGCCATATGAACAAGACAATATGTTGGATTCGATCTGTACAACTTGGGTGTGGAGTGGGATAGGAGGAAATCAAAGTGGTTGAAGTTTGAAGGGTGGGATAACAAGATTGACTAGGAATTTACTCATTACCTAACATATAACTGAAAGCCCTCTGTATATTGTCTTGACAATAAAATATATTGTGTATATATCTAGTGCTTCCAGTAGCATGTCTATAAAACATCAAACAAGCATAGGATCAAAAGAAGATAAACAGAGGGGGATACCCAAGACATAAAGTAAAAAGATAACAGTATAAGCTAATTTAATTCATTGGTCAGATTAAGGTTCTCCTGCAAGGTATCAGCGGTTATGAGATGAACCTGAAATGCAGCTAAAATTATGATGAATTACATGTTGTAGTAGGAGCATATTTTGGAATCTACATATATACCATCATCAAAATGTATGTCCTTGAAATATATATGAGAAGGTATATTCCCATAGGTCCTTTCTTATACTTGTCTACTAAGCCTTGGAAGGAAAAGGTGCTCCGGCACTTAAAAAATGACAAAACAACAACTTCATTCCAATATCTGCTTCCTCAATATTTCCAGAAAACACATCGCCCACTCACTATTTTCCTTCAGAATTTCCCTAGGATCTCTGACTTTCTTTTTGCCTCCCTGGTTTATTGTCTTTGTCTGTTGCAAGGTGGAAGTTCCTTACTGACATCCTCTAGCCTTTCTATTCAGCTCAGTGCTATAGCCTTTCTGAAAATCTCCCTTCTCCATTCAAGAATTCCTCCAGTGCAGAGATGGGCAGGAGGCACACACCGTAGTCCTACCCTTCTCCACAAGTTCACTTCCCCAATTATCAGCTGCCCAGAGGCAAGCATGCTCTGAAAATATTCAATGGAAAACTCCGGTTGTTTAGAATTGGGAAAGTGTAAATTTTCAGAATAAGGAGAATATAAACACTAAATTGTATTGGAAGAAAATAACATTGAAAATTTGCATGTGGAGTCAGCTAAGGATTTCTTATTCTTGGGACCCTGGTTGTTCATGCTTGATAGCCTAGATGCTTGAGAAATAAAAAGGAGAAAGATCACAGGTTGAAGACAAAGAGTTCACACCAAAGTTCTCATGACCTCATTTTCATTGGTAGCCAGGTGAGAAAACTTGCTCCTGCCATCCCAGTCTACACAGGAAGCTCAGATTGAGAGGCCTGCACTTGCATTCCAGCCCAAGGAAACAATCCACAAACCCCCATGTCAACAGAAAAGGCCTAGCATGGTGGTGTGTGCCTGTCATCCTAGCTATATGAGATCTTCAGTAGGGGCTGTGATCCAGCTGACCAGGAAAACAAGTGAGACTGAATCTCAAAAGAAACTGCAGCACCTAGGCACCAGTGGCTCATGCCTATAATCCTCCCTACTTAGGAGGCTGAGATCTAAGGATTGGGGTTCAAAGTCTGTCAGGGCAGGAAAGTTCATGAGACACTTACCTCCAATTAACCACCAGAATTTCAGAAGTAGCACTGTGGCTCCAAAGGTAGAGCAACCATGTGAGCTGAAGAGCTCATAGAGAGAATGTAGGGTCAGATGCATGATCAATAAATATAAATATCAATCAATCACTGAAACTTCAACAAATAAACACCAATCAATTAATCAATCAAGAATAAACCTGCAGCAAACTGTGCTTGGATTGGGGCTCAAGCATTCAAGTGGAATAGAGCCTGTCCAGCAAGTAGGTCATCTGTGCTTAAGCATAAGGAAAGCCATCAGTTCAAACATCCACAACACCAAAAAACAAACATATCACATTCTTGTCTATGTGAGGGTTGGCCTGAGAAGCAGTGTGTGTACTGTGTGTTCCCATTCGCTTGATACCATGGTAGAGTCGGCTCTATACTACCTTGGACAGGCAGGAAGAGAAAGAATTGGCCTACAGTTGAAGGGAAATGAGTCCAACTGATGAAGGGAATCAATACTAAGGATTAACTCTTACATGCAAGATCAAGAGACAAAGGGTCTATGGCTTCCTAAGCATTTCCAGTTCCCCATTTTATTCCAGTTCCAGATCCTTCCTTTACCACATTTTCAAACATTCAAAATTGCTTTGAATTTTTTTCACACAGATTTTTCTCTTCTTGATGCTATAATCTGACAGTGATCTGCTAGTTCTCCCTGCATCATTGAAAACTTTAGTATTGTTTCTCTATGTTGGTCTAACACTATTAGTCATTTTAAGAAAATTTCAACACTAACACAATCTAGAGTTTATCTACCTAACATCTTGAATTCTGAGTCTTCCACAATCTCTCAGCTGGCTTCATGTCAGTGACACTTTCCTGTGGTCTAACTTACATATCATCAAGAATGGAACCAACTGGGGAGATAATGTGAAATATTTCCCTTTTTACCACCTTCACTTTGTCCTGCTTACTTCATCCTGTTCTCACATATCTACTATTCAGCAACTGATACTTAGTATATTTATTGTTCCTATAAATTACTTTTATATTATCTATCACCAAATTTGCTATATCTACCCCTGATAAACATGTTTATATTCCAAGATCCAAATCACCTTGTTATTTAAAATCCTCAATCAATTTCCCTGTTTATTTATTTAAGCAAAAATCCAATCTATAAATAAGTCTAATGTTAAATCCCATATCCATGCAAGTCTATTGTTTTTCTTTTTTATCATTTTTATTTTTACTATAAACGTGATATACACAGGGGTTACAGCTGCATAAGTCAGGCAATGAGTTCATTTGGTTTTGAACAATTTTACTTTTTTCCTCATTTTCTATCTCATGGCTATCCATCAGTACGTTACTCTTATTAGAAATTGTCAAGTAAGTATATTTGGTATATTTGGTTTAACTACTATTAATATTAAAATTGTGAACAAAATATTCAAGTGTATTTGAGGCATTTATAATGTACTATGTGATTTTTTTGGTTTCTGTGTATGTTCCTCCCCCATGGTATAATCCCTGTTTTCACTGTATTTGATTCCAATGCCCTGTATATATATATATATATATAAAATTTATGGACGCTTAAATAGTGATATACATTGACCCATAGTAAAAATGAGATGTATAAAATACTATGTTGAAAATGAACTTTACAACTTGGAGAGGGCGTGGTATAGGAGTAGTTGGGGAGGTGGGAATTAAGGGATGGTAGGGAAAAACAAAGGAGGAATGTACAATGCTCAACAGGAAATGTACTCGTTGCCTTACTCATAGAACTGTAACCCCTCTGTAAAAAATTTTCACAATATAAAACAAACTTAAAAAGAACAAAGAAAGACATATTCAAGTGAATACACAATATTAACAGGCCACCCTCACCATCCCCTAGTCCTTTAATTTCTGATGATAGTACATGTCTTCCTACAACTGTGAAACCACTCTCATCACACTTGGTGGATGACTACTTATCTTCCCACAATGAAGGGAGTGTCTCAGTGACCTGTGCCACTTCCTGCCATAGATGACACGAGCATTAGGAGCCTGAACACCTGATGACCTAGCAGGACCCACCTCCCATGGAGATACCCAGCAATCGGAGCTGAGGGGGATGGAGCACCAGAGAAACACAATGTCATGTCTGTAACTCAGCAAATGCCCCTCACACACCTAAGCTCTACCCTGGCTGGCAGGTGACGCACCTCCCATCTCCAGCCTCCACTGTATAACTGCTCCTCTGAGGATTCATGTGGCTCCATTTCCTCCTCTCCCTCATGAGAACTTGGGTTTCTCAGTCTCAAGGCAAGAAAGGTTTTCCTCTACAACACTTTTGTTCATGTGGTTTTTGGGGTTTCTTTTCCTTTCATAGTGGTGCCAACACCCAGGATAGGTTTCCTGGTGGGTTCGCTCCACCTCCCATGGCTGCAAGGGATTGGGGGTCCAAACAGTGGCCCAGGACCTAACCCATATTCCTCAGTGGACCCAAAAGACTACCCAGCTGCCTTGCTCCTGGCTGAATGCCTCCAACCTAACCAGCTGAGGCTAATTCCTATCCTAATGAAGTAACGAGTCCGGAGGCTTAGATTCCTCTGTTTAGGCAACCAGGCCTCCATGCAGGCTTCAGGGCCCCATCAAGCCTGGCCCACTATCTAATCCTCACCACGAGAGCCTTCCATTTCTGAGGACACCCATGGGACAATGACAACACTAGTGAGCTCTTTTTTCTTTTTTGTCACATATGGGGCTTGAATTCTGGGCCTGGGCGCTGTACTTCAGCTCTTCAGCTCAAGGTGAGCATTCTGTCACTTCAGACAAAGTCACTTCTGTGTTTTGTAAGTGGTTTATTGGAGATAAGAGTGTCATGGTCTTTCTTGCCTGGGTTGTCTTTGAACTGTGATACTCAGATCTGAGCCTTCTGAGTAGCTAGGATGACAGGGGTGAGCCACAACTGCCCGGCAATCTACCTTGTTTAGATGGATGAAACTCACTGCCAAGGACCCTAGACGGCAAACTTTTGGGTTCAGGTCACTTACTATGGTGTAGTCCAACCAAGGAACCCTTGGTAACTTTCTGGCCTCCCAGGGATACCGAGTCTCACCCACGAAGGTACAGGTGGTTCAGCAGTCAGAGACTTATCTGTGTATTCAACTGGGCCACACACAGGCTTTTACCATCCCCACCAAACACCTCATTACTAAGTGCCCTAGCCCTCCACTAAGAATGAGCTTCTCCCCTTTTTGAGTCTAGCTGACTACCTCAGGTCCTGGACCCCCAACAACGCTCCCCTAACTTTCCACTTATATGAAGTAGCTAGAGGGTCACAGGGGGAAACCCTTTGAATGCCCTCCACTCACATTTCCTGAGAATGGAGTCCAGAGGGCCGGAGGTGTAACCATGGGTACAAATGGGAACCGACAGGGTCTCTGTTCGGCTGCAGGAGGGTGGTCCACCAGGCTCTGAAGTCCAAGCCAACTCTGGCAGTGAACACACATGGCACTTGGTCACCTCACCACCACCCCTTGTCTTAGCTATGAGCTGTCATGTGCACTGGAGCCCAGGAGGCAGACTGACACTACAAACCACATGACCAAGAAGATTTCACAAATTAGAAAGGCAGGAAAGAGATAAGTGGATGGCCACCGACTGGCAGGGGCCAGGGAAGATTCTGGGCTGGGACACCTGAGGCTGATGCTGATTTCTCCCCAGTGACAGCCTCCCTGATTGTGGGCTCAGAAGCCTCAGCTCTCTGGGCTTTTCCTCCCCTTGCTTGTGTCTGGGATTCATCCCTCAGATAGTGGTCCGGATTATTGAAGGTCCTAAACTAGAGCAGCATGCTAGCAGTGTATTGGGGAGCAGGAACGGGGGGTGTGCTGGGGAAGTTCCCTCCAGCGAGCCATCCCATGACTGAAGCCGCCATATTCACAACACTGACCTCAGTGGCAGTGGCAGCTCCCAGCCCACAGCACAGGAGCAGCTCCAGCGTGGCCCTGACAGCAGCAGCAGGAACAACATGGAAGGGCCCTCATACAGTGGCCCTCTGTGCCCTGGTGTGACCAGCTCCCACCTGGACCTCCACAGGAGACTCAAGGGAGAATCCTCCCAAGAGAAGGAAACGGTGACACCCTGCACTTCTACTCCATTCCTACCTTATCCACTGGAGATGCAGCCAAGGGGTCTGGAAAGCCCTGTCCCTATAAACATCATATTCTTTGGAATTCCTTAGAACTTCCTCCCAGGCTGGGACACCCGTCTATGTCAAGGCCTCTCCTAATGTTGCTGTCTCTCAAGGTGAGGGCCTGCAAATCCTCCTCTCCAGGGTCTTCTGGGATGATCTTAAATTCCAAAAGCCCAGCCTTCCTTTCAACCTCCAATACAAAGGTGTCAGGATGGCCGAGTGGTCTAAGGCGCCAGACTCAACCTCCAATACACCTGAGGCCAAGACAAGCAATAGTTAGAGTTGGAACTTAGGTCCGGAGAGCAATAGCTACCCCTTGTCTCCAACTAACAAGCAGGTGGGAGATGCCTGTCTCTTCAGGGTGAGCATGCCTGAGCACACGGGAAATGTCTACATAGTATCATGGTGAGTGGGGCAGTATGACACTCCCCTGCTATCTTCAACAAGTAAGGACACAGGACAGTGGCAGTCTCCATGTCCATTTGCTTCCCTCCTGAAATTGGTCTTTCAGTAGAGACGGCAGAAACCCAGCATGCTGGAGGCAGTGGGCAGTGCTCAGGTCCAGACCTGACAGCAAGGAGGGAGGAACAGTGGACCCAGCCACTGACATGAACAAGACCACATCAGGGCCTCTGGAGAGTCAAGAAGGCAGATACATGGATCAAGGGGATGAAGACTTTGACTAGATAAGGCACAATGCAACAGGAACCTTCTTGACTTTCCTTAGAGGAAGGGAGATCCAGAGCCTCAGAGTTAGGATGGTAGGAATCTGGGTATTACACAACCAGAATCAGCAGAGGCTTTTCACAGGTGAACGGGCCCTGTTCAGGAGAAGGCTTTTTCATCTTCCAAGTCTTCAAGGGATCAGGAGTCATTTATAGCCTCTCCTTCCTCATGGAGATTCCATGACTTTCCATCATGCTCAGTCCTCTCCTGGCCTCAAGAGGGAGTGGCTGTCATTAGCAGCCAGCTGGGAGAATGTGTCTTCCTGTGTGCTCTGCTCAGAGACTCAGGGGAGCTGGAGAAGGCTGCTGATGTATCCTCCACCAGTGCAGCCTCCAGCCCAGTGGGGGCCTGAATGGTAGGAGGCAATGGGACGCTGGCCCTGGGCCTGCTCCTTCTCTTGGGCTTGGGCATATATCTCTGGTTAGTCCTAGGCCTATGCCTACTTGATTCTGTTAACGTATAGCCACAAGACCTGAACTTGAACCTGCCTGGGAAGAGGGGGCACAGTGCAGAGCAGAGGGGCTAGGAATTGTTCAGGTCAAGACCCATGGGAACCATTAGACCACCCTCTGTAAGGAAGACTTCTATCACCCGCATCATACAGTGTGTGATTCCTTTACTGAGCATGAGTGGCTTCAGAGTATTGCTGGCAATACCTGGTGGGAAGGGGGGCACTGCGAACAAGGTGTGATGTTCTGGCCTCTTCTGACCCATGTGACGACTCAGGAGAAGACACAGGATGTCATCCTGAAGCCCCTGAACAAAGCCTTACTGCAGGAGTCCAAGCCAGAGGAGTGCGAGCTTTTGCAGACCATCTCAGAGGATCAAAGGGAGTCAGAAGCAGTTAGCCAGGAAAATGGCAGAAGAGGGTGGGTGGGCATGCTCACCACCCCAGGTGGGAGGGCAGCCTCCAAAGTGTAGACATTAGGTACTGAGCTCAAGAAGGCACTGCTTACCCCAGTCCCAGAACTGCCCAATCAGCTGCTGCACATGCCTGACTTGCATTGCCCAGCCCTGCCCTAGCTAGATCTCTGAGGAGGCAAGAAGCTGTGCAGACACCATCACTTTGGGGTCAGACAATGAGCTGCTATGGGGCTGGGTGGCCAAAGCCCTCACTAGAAGACACTTTGTCTTACTCTAATGGCAAGCAGGGCTTCAGAATGAATGTCAAACTGGGGTGTAGCTCAATGGAAAAGGACTTGCCTTAACATCAGGCAAACCCTTGATTTCTCCCCAGAGCACAGTCCTCAAGAATCCAATCCTAGTCCAGCAAAGGTCATATGATCAAGCCATGCAAGTGACCACAAAAGCACACTTCTATGAACAGAGCCAGTGTTATGGAAAGATGATTCAGAACAGAATAGAGTCCAGGTGCAGGCCCATAGAGAGCCAGCGAGATCCTAGAGAACACAGGAGAGTTCCACCTCTTCTCTGCCAGTGTGTTTCTCTTTACAATTAGAGGCCACTACCCAATATCGTACAAGGATGACAGACCTAGACACAGAGAAAAAGGGGTTCTGAGTCATGCACAGAAAGAGATAGAGAAATGGACAGACACATAATGACAGAAAGACCGAGAAATAGACACACTGAGATAGACAAAAACAAAGAGAGATAGCCTATGATGGAGACCACAAGCCTACTGTGATGGTGCCATTGATCTGTTATCTATATACTGAGTTGAAGAGCTATTCAGATACTTTGCCTAAGTGATCAGCACTGATTACCCTGGCCTGTCATATGCCTTGCTAGCTACCTGCACTCTTCTCCGTGGGTAGGTGGCATGGTTTCCTTCTTCCAGAAAAGGAAGTCAGAAGACTGGGGATCTTTCTTATGAGGAATGACCAACCAGCAAATGGGCAGAAGTTTGGGGTAGCCAGACAGAGTTGACAGGAAACTCATGGTCAGTGGAGACTGGGGAGAAAGAAGAGCTGCAGGAAAGACAAGTCTTGCTAAGTGTTGGGAGCCCACTGAGTAGGAGGCCCCTGGAATGAATGTTGTGCAGGGGGCCTGAACCACACCTGCCCCATGGGTCTTTCTTAGTATGACAGTGCTCTCATGAGGTGCTGTGTATTCTGGAAAGTCTGCTGAATGGGGTGAAATCGATTTTAAAACACATGTGCCAGCCCTGAAGCTGATACGAATATAATATTCAATACTGTTTCTACTGGAATCTGGTCGTTGTGGTTGTATTCCTGGATCTCAAGTATGAAGGACGTACACTCCGATGTGAAAAAGGAATTTTACAGGATGATAGTGGACTTTATGCAGAAGTAGGGAATGAACCCCACCACCCTTGTCCACCCAAGGAAGGAAGGGCCTGTCCACATGCACACAGCAGCTAGTGTTCACTTTACTTGCAATAAACAGGGTATGTAAGGCAATCACATTTGTAACCCCAATGACAGAAGAGAAAGTGTGAAGCCCCAGTCTTGCCAGGGAAATGGCAGCACCCTGAGGGCTGCCCAGGAACGTGGGTGGGTCTGAGAAGCCACAGCTTGTGGCCTCTGCAAGGAGTCACCAATGGAGTGGTTCATGCAGAGATACTATGGCGAATCCCACATCTCCCAACTTTAGGATATCATAAATACCTAAGACTAAGTACATCTCAAGGATTTCCTCACAGATGCTCTCCTAGGATATGTCTTATACCAAAGTTGTGAAAAAATAGGACCACAGGAAGTAGAGATAAAAGGCCAGCATAGTTTGAACTATAATAGAGTACCATAGTCTATGAACCTGCACTTCAACAAGAGTTTGGTTCATGGAGTTTATAGGGATCAGCTTAGAAATCAAACCTGACTGAGTTAAAGAGGAAATGAGTTTTGTGAATGGACAAAGGAAGTTCATCAATTACACAGTATTGAGAACAGACCATAAAAAGAAAGTGGATATGGTATATATACATAATGGAATTCTATGCCTCCATCAGAAAGAATGACATTGCTCCATTTGTTAGGAAATGGAAAGATTTGGAAAAAATTATAGTAAGTGAAGTAAGTCAAGCCCAAAGAAACATAGGTCCCATGGTTTCCCTTATTTGTAATAACTAGTATATGTCTGAGTCAAGTAGAAAAGGTCAGATAAGTTGATATTAGGGAAATGAACCCTAAGATATGTATTTGAATGTTTTTTTTCTTTCATGGGATTGTTTATAACACATTTATATGATTATTTCTTTGTTGCTTTGTATGTCCCTCCCCGACGGTATAACCCCTGCTTTTACTGTATTTGATGTTGGTATAATTTGTGGAGGGGAAGGGAAAAAAACAAATCCTTTAAATAGGGATATAGGTGGACCCATTGCAACAATGAGATGTACAAGTCGTTATGTCAAAAACGAACTTTAGAACTTTGGTGGGGAGGGGGTGAGGAAGATTGGGTAGGAGAGCAGGGGAGGGGGAAGGATAGGAAGGGATGGGAAGGGGAAACAAAAGAGGAGGCTACAATGTTTGATAAGAAATGTACTCATTATCTTGCCCATGTGATTGTAACCCCTCTGTATAATATTTTCACAATAACAATAAATAAATAAATAAGTAAATAAATAAAGATAAATAAATAAATAAATAAGAAAAAAGAAAGTGGACAAAATCATTAATTCAGGGCCACTGTGAAAATCACATCCTAGACTCAGACTGAGAAAGGAACTGCTGTACTCTACAAAATCTGTGCACTGAAAACTTAGCTGTCACCGACAATGAGCACAAAGATCCATCACTCGACATAACCCTCACAGACCAGAAAAATGGGCACTACCACCTCCAGGAATAACTGTCCACATGTTCTTTATCTCTGAAGGTTCGCAATGCGAGGTACATATTCTTTCTGCCATGGAAATTGGGAGAGCAACATCAGTTCTTCCGTTTTATGGAATTTCTTATAAAATGGTGAAAAGGGGCACCCTAGCATTGTCATCTCCATAGGGCAAGACTCTGTGGGTGCTGAGAACTAAAGACCACCCCAACTCTTTAACTCATGGGTCTTTGAATGACCCATTGAGGGTATACCATAAAGTCTATTGTCTCAGCATGCTGTTGGTTATTTCTGGTCATGGAGAATAGGTTCAAAATCCAGTGTTTTCCAACCAATTAAAATGCCAAGAAAACATCCGATTCATGAGCACTGGATCAAAAGAAGAGAAAGAGAGGAGGATCACCCAGGACATGTGGGAGAAAGATACAAGTATGAGTTAATTTAATTCTTTTGTCCAGATGAGGGTTCTCAGACAAGATGTGAGTGCTTAGATGATGAAGTTGAAATGTAGCTAAAAATATGACAAATTACATATGGTACTGGAGGCATAGTTTGGAAGGTAAGTCTTAATTAAAATGTGTACCCTTCAAATGTATTTGAGCAGGTCTATTCCCTTAGGTCTTTGCTTATAACTGTCTAATATTGCTTCTAAGGAAGAAGAATCTCTGCACTTATAAAATGACAACACAAAGAATACATTCCAATTTTGACTTCCTCATTTTTCCAAAAACACGTTTCACACCCAATATTTTCCTTCTGCATTACCCTAATAACTTCGACTTTATTTTTTGCGTCTCTGCCTTATTTTCTTTGTCTGTTACAAGATGATACTTCATTTATTGACCTCTTCTAGCCTTTGTAATGTGATTAGGCTCAATTCTTAGTGCTATAGCCTTTTCTTAAAATTTCCCTCTCCCATTCACAAATTCCTCCAGTGGAGAGATGGGCAGGGGGCACCGTAGTCCTACACTTCTTCACAGGTTCACTTCCTCCATTTTCAGCTGACAGGAGGCAACCATGCTCTGAAAAGATTCAAAGGGAAAATCGAGACATTCTGAATGTGTAAAGTTTAAATTCTTCAGAATAGGGAGAAATTAAACACTAAAATAATATTGCATGTGGAGTCAGCTCATGTTTTATATTTCTTGAGGCCATGGTGGCTCACTTTTGTAATCCTACCTGCTTGGGAGATAAAGAGGAGAAAGCTCACAGCTTGAGGATAAATGGTTCAGATAACAAGTCCCATGACCTCAATTCCATCAATGGTTAGGTGAGAGACATGCACCTGCCATCCCCATGTACATGGAAGCTGAGACTGAGAGAACTGCACTTCTAGGCCAGACAAGGAAACAATCCACAAAAACCCCATCTCAACAGGAAAGCCTAGCATGGTGGTGTGTGCCTGCCATCCTAGCTACAAGGGATGGATCTTAAATAGGGGAGTGTGATCCAGCTGAACAAGGAAACAAGTCAGACTCTATCTCAAAATAGATGGAAGCAAACTGGGTTGGAAGGGTAGCTCAAGAATTCAAGTGGTAGAGAGCCTATCCAGCAAGCAGGGAATCTTGAGCTTAAACATAAGGAAAGGTTGGGGTTCAAACCTCAGCAAAACCAAACAACAAATAAGCACACAGTTGTCTACATGAGGGCTGGTCTCAGCAGCAGTGTCTGTACTATGTGTTTGCATTCTCTAGACAAATTTCATACCAAGATGAACATGGCTCAATACGGTCATGGAGGCACTAGGGGGAGAAAGGATTGACCTACAGAGAAAAAGGAAAATGAATCCCAGAAGGGAAGCAATATGAAGAAAGGAAATAATTCCCTAATTGCAGAGTAACCGACAAAGGATCAGTGGCTTCCTAAGAGTTTCCAGTTCCCCATTCTATTCCAGTTCTAGATCCTTCCTCAGCATATTTTCAAACATTCAAAATTGCTTTGAAAATCCTTCCCACTGACTTTTCTTGAGACTATAGTATGTCAGTCCTCTGGTGGTTCTCCCTTCACTATTGATACCTTAGCATTGATTCTCTGACTTGCTTTAACACTATTTGAGGGTCATTAAAAATATTTCAGCACCAGTAAAATCTATAGTCCATGGACTTAATCCTTGAATTCCAAGTTTTCCACAGTCTCTCATCTTTTCTTTGTTTTTGTTTTTTTTTATTTTTATTTGTGAACATACTCTACAGAGGGGTTAAAATTACATGGGCAGGATAATGCGTACATTTCTTACCAAGCATTGCAGCCTCCTCCTTTTGTTTGCCCTTCACATCCCTTCCCAGCCTCCCCCCTCCCCCCAATCCCAATCCTTCTCCTTCCCCACCTTCCCCCCCCCCCACCCGCACCGACGTTGTAAAGCTCGTTTTGGACATGACAACTTTTACTTCTCATTGTTGCAACAGGTCCACCTGTATCCTTAAACAACTGGTTTTTCCCCATCTCCTCCTCAAGTTATACTGACATCAAATATAGTGAAAGCAGGGGTCACAATCTCTCATCTTGTTCTATACCAGGAACTCTTTCTGCGGTCTAGTTTAGATATCACCAATAATTGCACCAACTGGGGAGATTACGTTAAATGTTTCACTTTTCACCACCTTCTCTCCTTCCAGTTTACTTAATCTAGTTCTCACATTTCTGCTATTCTGCGACTAATACTATAAAAGATATTTCTTGTCCCCTTGAATCATTTTTACATCATCATCTACTTTGCTCTTTCTACCCTTGATGAATATTAGTTTTATAGTCCAAGTTACACACCACCTTGTTATTAAGAATCCCCAATTGTTTTCCCTCATTTCAATTCCTTAAGCAAAAATCTCATCTCTAAGTCTAGTGTTTTTCTTTTTGTAAATTTTTTATTTTATTTTTAATTGCAAAGGTGATGTACACATAAGATACAGCTACAGAAGTTAGGTAATGAGTTCATTTCTTTTTGAACAGTGTCACATCTTCCCTCATTTCTCTAACTTATGGGTACACATCAGTACATTAGTACTAGAGATTATCAACCAACTCAGTTTGGTTTAACTAACATTAAACTTGAGAACAACATGAACAAGTGAGCACTGGCTATTATCAGACAATCCCTCACCATGCCTAGTCTTTTACTTCCTGCTGATAGAAAGTAATGGTTTCCTACAACTAGAAAACCAATCTTCTCGAAGTAGATTCCATCCCATCCACCCACAAACAAGGCAGAACCTCAGAGCCACCTCCTTCCCATCAGACAGAGACTTAGGAGTCCAAACACCTGATGGCCTAGCAGGAAACATCTGCCAAGGGGATCCCCAGGAATGGAGTTGAGGGGGTTGGGAGGCCTAGAGGGACACAATGTCAGTTGCAGGGTCACATGTGGGTGTGTGGAGGAAGTGTGCTTATGAACCCAAATGTAGAGATTTCCTGAGGGTGATCACCACTGCCCCCCAGGCCTGCCAGGGGACATTGCCCTGTGGGGTTGGAGTTATCCTGGCCAGTGGTGCTCAAGGGCTATGCCAGTACAAGGCATGAACAAGGGACTCTGAAGGGTTCTGGTCAGAAGGGCTCAAGTGAAGAGCTGTAGAGAGAGGACATCACAATGGCTCACAGGACTTAGCCCCCTGGTCCTTCTAGACACCACAATCCACAAAAGGCGCAGCTAGTGCACACGGTGGATTGTATGTATGGCAAAATTGTTTGGTTGTTGTTGGCAAATGAGTTGAGGCTCAGGCCTGAGTGAAGGGTGGAGAAAGTGTTTGGAACACATGAGTCAACACAGAGTGTGCCCTGGTTTGAGCTGCCACTTCTGGAGATGGTGAGAAGGAACTCCACAGGTGACATGGGACAGACATAATGAAAATAGACTCTGCCTAACAGGATGTCCAGTATGTGAGTAGCCAAGGTCCATCTAGGGGCAGGAAAGTAGAAGACAAAATCCCCTGGGAGGCCTGAGCTCTGGCACTCCGTTCAGTCTCAAGGCCATCCTAAGAGCTCGGTCCTATGCCCCACTGACCAGCTGCTGGCCACAGTTGCCTGACCACTGAGCAGTGTGCACATACCCCAGTTGGGATTTCAAGTCCTTCAAGGGAGGGCAGTTGGCCCATCTGAAGCCGGGCTTTCCTAAGACAAGCAACTTCTGGCCCAACAAGGCCTTGTCACCTGATGTTGTGGTCTCTCTCTTAGCATCACAGGTGTTAGACAACACCTTTTCTGATCCTGACCTGATGCCAGCTGCTCAGCCATCCTCTGAACACTGGTCCTACTCGTATATGCACATGTGTTGCCCTGGCTAGAGGAGGGCCTGGTTTGAAGTCCAGAAGGAAGACGGACCCCATTCTAATTCCATTGCCCTCTGTATTTGAAGGAAAATCACAAATGATGAAATGGATTAGGGTGAGTGTCAGCTCTCCAGACAAGACAGGATGGGTTGGGTCCAACAAGGTGGTCCAGTAAGGCCTGTGATGTCTGCATGGGTACAATGGGAAGAAAGAGAGGTCTCACCTCAGCCAGGGTGAGGTGTGAGGGGACAGCTAGAAGAGCCCCCAGGACTGAGTGTGAGGACACAGCTGTGAGACTCCACAGAAGTCTGGGCAACTCAGTGAACTGTTGGTGAGCAGAGCTGGTAGAGGAGATGGGTCCCTCCCCAGCCAGCAGAGCCCAGCCCGGGCCAGCCCTGCCCTGTCACTGCCCTTGTGCTCTCTGTGGACAGGAAAATGAGATCATTGAACACTTGAAACATCTACAACTCACTTGCAGCTGTTACATCAAAACAGAAGAAAATTTTCTGGCCTGGGGAAATTTAGGGAGGATGTCAGGTTTGTGGGCAGACACTGGCTGAAGGAGAGAGGAAACCCATAGAATGCGGTCCAAAGGTCCTGAAGTTTGTCCCTGGGTGAATGGGAATAGACAGAGTCTCTGGGCCTTAGCTTCCTCCCCTTGCTTGTGAATGGGATTCATCCCTCAGATAGGGATCCGGATTGGGGGATCCGGGATTGTCCAAGACCCTACTCTGGAGCAGCATGCTAGCAAGATATTGGAGAGCAAGATCTGGGCGTGTGCTTGGGAAGATCCCTCCAGTAAGCTAGTAAGGCTAGAGCAGGGGCCTTCAGAGAGAATCACAAGGATTTCCCGAGAGAGAGAGCATCGGCTGTCTCAGACACAGGGAGGGGAGCCTGCTTAGTAGGCTGCAATCTGAACGACACTGTGGTTGGACAACCCATTCAAAAGCCACCTGGATGTGTCATTCAATTGCTAGTTTCAGATCTCTCCAATTTGTTGATGTAGGAGCTCAGAGCTATAAACTTGCCTCTGAGTACTGCCTTTGCTGTGTCCCAGAGGAGCTGGTAATTTGTGTGTTCATTTTTGTTGAATAGCATGAACATTTGAAGTTCCTTTCTAATCTCTTCCATGACCCACTCTTGATTCAGCAGTGTGTTGTTCAGCCTCCATGTGATACCGGACTTTCTTTGGTGGCTTTTGGTGTTGAGTTCTAATTTTATTCCCTTGTGGTCACAGAGAATGCAAGGTATAACTTCAATGTTTCTGAATTTAGACAAGTGTGCTTTGTGGCCTGAAATGTGGTCTATTTTAGAAAACGTTCCATGTGCTGCTGAGAAAAACGTGTGTTCTGATGCTGCTGGGTGAAATGTTCAGTAGATGTCTGTTAAGTCTAGTTGATCTATGCAGCTGTTTAGATCTGCGGTTTCTCTGTTGAGTTTTTGCCGAGTTGATCTATCTAGTGGGGAGAGTGGTGTGTTAAAATCCCCAACAATTAATGTCTTTGGATCTATATGGGATTTGAGGGAAAGTAGTGTTTCTTTGATAAATTTGCGTGCTGCATTGTTTGGCGAATAGATGTTTAGAATTGTAATATCCTCCTGAAGGAGAGATCCTTTAATTAGTATGTAGCGACCTTCTTTATCTCTTCTCACGAATTTTAATTTGAAGTCTATTTTATCTGATATTAGGATTGCAACTCCCGCCTGTTTATGGGGGCCGTTTGCTTGGTAGATTTTGTTGCAGCCTTTAACATTGAAAATGTGTTTGTTTTTACGGGCAAGATGTGACTCCTGCAGGCAGCAGATAGAAGGGTCTTGGTTTTTAATCCAACTAGACAGTCTATGTCGCTTAATTGGAGAGTTCAGTCCATTAACGTTAAGAGATAGGACTGAGAGGTATTTGGGAGTTCCTGCCATGTTATCCACCTTCTTGGGGGCTGCGAAAACTGGGTTCTTCCTATGGTTCTTGGATTCTCAGTTTGGGTGCAGTTTCTTGGCCTTTGTTGCGGTCTTGTTGGTTTTCTATGTGTAGGACATCTTTAAGAATCTTTTGTAGGGCTGGTTTGGTGGAGATGTATTGTTTCAATTTTTCTTTGCTATGGAAGGTTTTTATTTGGCCTTCAGTTATGAAGGAGAGTTTAGCTGGGTACAGTATTCTTGGTTGATAGTTGTTTGTTTTTAGGGCATGGCATACGTCATTCCAGGCTCTTCTTGCTTTGATTGTCTCTGCTGAGCAATCTGAGGTGATTCTAATTGGTTTCCCTTTATAGGTGATTAACCTTTTCTCCTTGACAGCTTTAAGGATCTTTTCCTTGGTCTGAGTTGATCCTGTGTGGATTATAATGTGCCGGTGGGATGTCCTATTCTGGTCTGGTCTATTTGGGGTTCTAAAAGCTTCTTGTATCTGAATAGGCCTATCTTTTTGTATGTTTGGGAAGTTCTCTGCTAGCATCCTGTTAAACAAATTTCCTAGACCATTAACTTCTGTTTCTCGGTGCTCCTCTACACACATTATCCTTAGATTAGGCCTTCTGATGGTGTCTTCCAGGTGTTGGATAGATCTATCATATTTCTTGGACTTGTCTTGGATGGTTGTATGTTCTTTCTCTATAATATCTAGGCTGTCTTCAATCCCTGAGATTCGATCTTCTGCATGGTCTAACCTGCTGTCAAGACTCTCTACTTTGTTTTTTATCTCTTCCTTCTATTTGGTCAGCTTTGATGGCTTCAAGTTCTTTGTTGAAGCTCTGTTTTAGGTCTTGTATGAATTTCTTTACTTCCTTAATTTGGTGTTCAGTGTTTGTTCTCAAATCACTTCGTTGATTGGTTATGGTTTCTTTGGACTCCCATTCCTTCTGTTGGGTTCCATTCAGCATTCCCTTTGTGATCTCCCTGACTTCCTTCAGCTCTTTGTTAATGGATTCCATGAATGCCTTTAGTGATCTTTGTGTATTCTCTACCTGGTCTCTCAATTTCTGAGTTACTCTTTGATTAGCTTCCTCCCGTCTGTGGGATTCCTGCAGTTCTCTTTCTTCCCGTTCGTGGGATTCCTGCAGTTCTCTTTGAGTGTTCTCAGCCTGCTCACGCCATTCCTCCCTTTCTCTTTGAGTATTCTCAAGTTGTTCATGCAAATCCTGTATCAGTTTTTGAGTAGCTTCCTTACGCTTATTATATTCCTGTATAAAGTTTGGGGATGCCTCCTCTCTCTCCCTATCACGCTCATACAGAGTCCTTTGTAAGTTTTCAAACTTCTCATTTATCATGTTTGCCACCAGTGTTTGTAGGGCTATTTGGGAACTCTCCTCTGGTTGTTAATTATCTGATCTGACCCCTGATTATCAAGATTGGGAATTGAGATACCCGGATTTGCCATTTTTCTTGTGTTTTTCCGGCTTACTCTGCCCATTTGAGATGAAAATACACCAGTCTGTGGGCTTTCTATTGATCTTGCTAGCTATGTCATTTGCCCTGCAGAAGCTCTGCAACCTTATGCAATCCCATTTGTCCAACCTTTCTTTGATTTGTTGTGTTTCCGGGTCTCTATTCAGAAAATTCCGCCTGAGCCAAGGAGACCTAGGGTTTCTCCTATTCCATCCTGTAATGTTTTCAGAGTGTCTGCTTTGACTTCAAGGTCTTTGATCCATTTGGAGTTGATTCTGCTGCAGGGTGATATATAAGGATCTAGCTTTAGTTTTCTACATGTAGTTAACCAATTTTGCCAGCACCATTTACTGAAGAGGCTGTCTTTCTTCCATTCTATTGTTTTAGCTTCCTTATCGAAGATTAGATGGCTATAGGTCTGTAGGTTCATTTCTGGGTTTTCAATTCTATTCCATTGGTCCTGAGGCCTGTTCTTATGCCAATACCAAGCTGTTTTGATTACTATGGCTTTATAGTAGAGTTTGAAATTTGGTATTGATATTCCTCCAGCAGTGTTCTTTGCGTTGAGAAGTGTTTTTGCTATTCGGGGTCTTTTATTGTTCCATATGAATTTTTGGATTGCCTCTTCTATTTCCTTGAAGAATGAGGGTGGAATTTTGACAGGTATCGCGTTGAATTTGTAGATAGCCTTGGGAAGTATTGCCATTTTCACGATGTTAATCTTGCCAATCTAGGAGCATGGGAGGTTTTGCCATTTTTTAAGTTCTGTGTTGATTTCCTTTTTCAAGTTTTTAAAGTTTTCATCATAGAGGTCCTTGAAGTCAAAGCAGACACTCTGAAAACATTACAGGATGGAATAGGAGAAACCCTAGGTCTTCCTGGCTCAGGCCGAAATTTTTTAAATAGAGACCTGGAAACACAACAAATCAAAGAAAGGTTGTACAAATGGGATTGCATAAAGTTGCAGAGCTTTTGCAGGGCAAATGACAAAGCTAGCAAGATCAATAGAAAGCCCACCGATTGGGAGAAGATCTTTACTAGCCATACAACGGACAAGGGTCTCATATCTAAAATATTCTTGGAACTCAAAAAATTAAACCCCCCAACAACAAATCCTCAAAGAAACAACTGCCCAATGAATAAGTGGGCAAAAGACTTAAAGAGAAACTTCTCTGAAGAAGAAAGAAGGATGGCCAATAGACAAATGAAGAAATGTTCAACATCCCTAGCCATAATAGAAATGTAAATCAAAACCACATTGAGATATCACCTCACCCCAGTTAGAAAGGCAAAAATCAAGAACCCTAACAACAACAGATGCTGGAGGGGATGTGGACAGAAAGGAACCTTACTTCATTGTTGTTGGGAATGTAAACTTGTGCAACCACGTTGGAAAGCAGTATGGAGGTTCCTCAAAAGACTTCACATAGATCTCCCCTATGAACCAGCAATCCCACTTTTGGGCATTTACCCTAATGTTTACAAACAAGACCACACTAAAGCTACCAGCACAACTATGTTTATTGCAGCATTATTTACCATAGCTAAGATATGGAACCAACCCAGATGCCCCTCAGTAGATGGATGGATCAAGAAAATGTGGCATATATACACAATGGAATTCTATGCCTCCATCAGAAAGAATGACATTACCCCATTTGTTAGGAAATGGAAAGGCTTCGAAAAATTTATATTAAGTGAAGTAAGCCAGGCCCAAAGAAACATAGGTCCCATGGTTTCCCTTATTTCCAATATCTAGTATAGGTATGAGTCGAGCGGAAAAGTTCAGATAATGTGATGATTGGGGTTCGTTTGAACCCTTAAATATGTATTTTAATGTTTTTGTTTCTTTCATGCATGTGTTTCTAACGCATTTATAAGATTATTTCTTTGTTGCTTTGTATGTCCCTCCCCCACAGTGTAACCCCCGCTTTCACTATATTTGATGTCAGTATAACATGTGGAGGAGATGGGGACAAACAAGTCGTTTAAGGATTCAGGTCGACCTGTTACAACAATGAGAAGTACAAAATTTCATGTCAAAACCAGCTTTACAATGTCAGTGTGGGGGGGGTAATGATTGGGTGGGAGGGAGGGGGGAGGCTGTGAAGGGAGGTGAAGGGTAAACAAAGGAGGAGGCTGCAATGCTTGGTAAGAAATGTATGCATTATCCTGCCCATGTAATTGTAACCCCTCTGTACAGTATGTTCTCAAATAAAATAAAATAAAAAAACAAAATCCAAGATTTTATAAAGTCCCTTATAACAACACAAGAAGACAACTTTACTGTATTTGGAAAAATATTAAAATTAACAAATACCTTAATAGTTAAAAAAAGAAAAGAAAATAGCACCAGTTTTTTGCTAGTACACTATCTTATGGCAACCATCAACCAACGTTTGCATTTATACAGTCAATAGTCTACAGATACAATCTAGTTCAACAGATACATCTATTCAACATCAAACAACTATATGTTAATGGGTTTTGAACCGCAGAGAAGAATTTGGAAAACCAGAAATTTTTAGGGTTAGGGAGAGATGTGGGTAAAAAATAGGAATAGATTGGTGTGGGGAGGCACAGGGAGAGTTAACTATGTCCTAATCTCAATGCAGGAAATAGGTTGGGTAGGATGCAAGTAGAGAGAGAGAGAAAAGGAAGAAAGGGAAAAGGAAATGAAAAGAGACCAGAAAAATAGAAACGTAAAAATTAATATTATTATGGAGATTAAAAGACCATCTATTTAGAGAGGAATGTGAGTATATTAATAGAAGGGTAGGGACATAGAGGAGAAGTGAAAACCTTAAAAAAATGTTTAAAATACTATATAGGTATAAAGAGGTAGTACTGCTATTAATGAATTTAAGTCTCAGAGGTTTTGAAATGAGTAATAAATTTGTGGATTAAGTGTGTACACAATGGGGGATAGGGTCTACTAGTTAACTACGGGTTTATCTGAGGATGTGCAGGAAAAGAGTTAAGTCACATACAGAAGATCAAAAGAGAGGAAAAGGTGAAAAGGATTAGAAAGGGAGAGAAAAAGTTCAGAAGTTCAGTAGAGCTAGACAAAAAAACAAAAAGATAGTTAAGAAAGAAAGAAAAAGAGAAAGAAGACAAGAAAAGAAAGAAAAACGCACATTCATGTATTCCTAAAATAAAAATTATAAGAGGAAAAAAAAGTTACTGGAAAACAATTATTTTTTCAAAAAAGGCAAAAATTAAAGATTAATAAAATTTTTAGAAAAGGAAAAAAAATTATATATATAAGGTACCAAAAAAAGGAAAAAAAGAGAGAAAAAAAAGAAAAGAAGAGGAAGAGAAGAAAAAATAAAAAAAAGTTCTTTGATTTTTTTTTTTGATTTTTTGGGAGGGGTGGGAAGAATCCTGTATCTCCCTTTTGTCTGTAACCAGCCTCTTGTTGGAGTCTCTGGTCAGCTTGAGGTCCTGTGGCTTGATTGGTTTCTTAAGTCAGTTTGTTGGAACAGGCAGAAAAATGCTCTGCTTTACCCAAGATTTTGAGATCCCCCTCCAAGATTAGTTTACTGGGAGGGTGATCTGCTTTGAGAATCACAAAAGAGGGGGATGCAGTGGTAAGGCTAGGTTCTGGGAAGAGTTGAGGCCTTTCAACAATCAGTAGCTTTTTTCTGGGGCTATTTTGTGGAGAAAAAAAAAAAAACTCACAGAGTCCAGCCTGGAGCCATTCTCAGGGTTTCTGTTTTTCAATTGATTGTTGAGGCTGCTAGAGGGAGGGGCAGCCTCTGACTCTGGTTACCCAGTGAAGAAAGCCACTCCAATGGCTGGTGCCTGAGCTGGATGACTTTTCCCTGGATGGAGCCGAGTCTGGCAGGTCACTTCGCCGCCATTAAGTTCTTGTGACCTGCTAAATGACTCGTTTTATTCCAAGGCCTGGGTTGGAGCTGGCAGCTCCTCCGAGCTTTGTCGGTATCCAAGATGGAGATCACCAGTGCTGGTGGGGGATGGGTGGCCTTCCCTCCTCTGCTCCCTGAGAAGGAGTGAGGACTTCGGGCTTCTACTCACGTCGAGTCTTGGATCCTGGGTCGTCTCTGGTCTGCAAACTGCAGGATGAAGATGTCCGCTCCTTGTCGGTTCTTGCTGGTGTTGAGTAGAATCCGCTCGCCCGCTGTGTCTGGCTCCTTCGTCCTGGATTGTCTCTAACTTACTCTTATTAGAAATTGTCAAATAAGTGTATTTGGTTTAACTACTGTTAAAATTGTGAACAAAATATTCAAGTGATTTTGAGGCATTTATAATGTACTATGTGATTTTTTTTGGTTTCTTTGTATGTTCCTCCCCCATGGTAGAATCCCTGTTTTCACTGTATTTGATTCCAATGCCCTGCATCTTGCATATATATTTCTCTAAGTTGTGGATGGGAAGGGAAAAAACAAAATGCTTAAATAGTGATATACACTGACCCATTGTAAAAATGAGATGTACAAGACACTATGTTGAAAATGAACTTTACAACTTGGAAGGGGGTGGTATAGGAGTAGTTAGGGAGGTGGGAATTAAGGGATGGTCGGGGAATAACAAAGGAGGAATGTACAATGCTCAATAGGAAATGTACTCATTGCCTTACTCATGTAACTGTAACCCCTGTAAAGAATTGTCACAATATAAAACATACTTAAAAAGAAAAAAAAAACATATTCAAGTGAACACTCAACATTAACAGGCCAACAAAGCAAACTTGTCTAAATTCAGAAACATTGAAGTTATACCCTGCATTCTCTCTGACCACAAGGGAATAAAATTAGAACTCAACACCAAAAGCCACCAAAGAAAGTCCGGTATCACATGGAGGCTAAACAACACACTGCTGAATCAAGAGTGGGTCATGGAAGAGATTAGAAAGGAAATTCAAATGTTCATGCTATTCAACAAAAATGAACACACAAATTACCAGCTCCTCTGAGACACAGCAAAGGCAGTACTCAGAGGCAAGTTTATAGCTCTGAGCTCCTACATCAACAAATTGGAGAGATCTGAAACTAACAATTTAATGACACATCTAAACCTCCTTGAAAAAGAGCAGCAAGATAAACCCCAATCCAGTAGACGGAAAGAAATGATCAAAATTAAATCAGAATTAAATGAATTAGAATCCAAAAAAACTATAGAAAGAATCAACAAAACAAAGAGTTGGTTCTTTGAAAAACTTAACAAAATTCACAGACCCTTAGCAAATCTTATCAGAAAAAGAAGAGAACACACCCAAATTAATAAAATCAGAGATGAGAATGGAAACATCACCATGGAAACAACCAAGATTCAGAACATTATAAGGGAATACTTCTCAAAACTTTACGCTAATAAGTTTGAGAACTTGACAGAAATGGACCTCTTCCTAGCAAATATTGACATGCCAAAACTAAACCAAGATGAGTTAAACTATCTTAACAGGCCCATATCAAGCATTGAAATAGAAACAGCAATACGAGACCTCCCAGCTAAGAAAAGTCCAGGACCAGATGGTTTTACAGCAGAATTTTACAAGGCCCTCAAAGCAGAGCTCACACCAATTCTCCTCCAACTCTTCAATGAAATTGAAAGAGAAAGCTCACTACCGAACACATTCTATGAAGCCATCATAACCCTCATCCCAAAACCGGGCAGGGACTCATCAAAGAAAGAGAACTATAGACCCATTTCTTTGATGAACATTGATGCAAAACTTCTCAACAAAATTTTGGCCAATCGACTTCAACAATTCATCCAAAAAATCATACACCACGATCAAACAGGATTCATTTCAGGGATGCAAATTGGTTCAATATACGCAAATCAATTAATATTATTCATCACATCAACAGGAGCAAGAACAAGAACCACAAGGTTATCTCAATAGACGCAGAAAAAGCATTCGACAAGATCCAACACCCCTTTATGAAGGTTTTGGAAAAATTAGGAATCCATGGAACATTCCTCAATACAATAAAGGCTGTATATGACAAACCTACAGCCAGCATTATACTCAATGGTGAAAACCTAAAGCCATTTCCTCTTAACTCAGGAACAAGACAAGGATGCCCACTATCTCCACTTCTCTTCAATCTAGTATTAGAATGCCTAGCTACAGCAATAAGACAAGATGCAGACATAAAGGGGATCCAAATAGGGAAAGAAGAAATATAACTCTCCCTCTTTGCAGATGACATGATCTTGTATTTAAAGAATCCCATAGAATCCACTCCCAAATTACTCAAGCTGATTCAAAATTTTGGCAAAGTAGCAGGTTATAAAATTAACCCCCAAAAATCAATGGCTTTTCTGTATGCCAACAATGAGAAAAGTGTGGCTGAAATTAGGAAAGCAACTCCATTTGTAATAGCCCCACAAAAAATAAAATACCTAGGAATTAACTTAACTAAAGAAGTGAAGGACCTCTATGATGAAAACTTTAAAATCTTGAAAAAGGAAATCAACACAGAACTTAAAAAATGGCAAAACCTCCCATGCTCCTGGATTGGCAAGATTAACATCGTGAAAATGGCAATACTTCCCAAGGCTATCTACAAATTCAACGCGATACCTGTCAAAATTCCACCCTCATTCTTCAAGGAAATAGAAGAGGCAATCCAAAAATTCATATGGAACAATAAAAGACCCCGAATAGCAAAAACACTTCTCAACGCAAAGAACACTGCTGGAGGAATATCAATACCAAATTTCAAACTCTACTATAAAGCCATAGTAATCAAAACAGCTTGGTATTGGCATAAGAACAGACCTCTGGACCAATGGAATAGAATTGAAAACCCAGAAATGAACCTACAGACCTATAGCCATCTAATCTTCGATAAGGAAGCTAAAACAATAGAATGGAAGAAAGACAGCCTCTTCAGTAAATGGTGCTGGCAAAATTGGTTAACTACATGTAGAAAACTAAAGCTAGATCCTTATATATCACCCTGCAGCAGAATCAACTCCAAATGGATCAAAGACCTTGAAGTCAAAGCAGACACTCTGAAACCATTACAGGATGGAATAGGAGAAACCCTAGGTCTCCTTGGCTCAGGCCGAAATTTTCTGAATAGAGACCCGGAAACACAACAAATCAAAGAAAGGTTGGACAAATGGGATTGCATAAGGTTGCAGAGCTTCTGCAGGGCAAATGACATAGCTAGCAAGATCAATAGAAAGCCCACCGATTGGGAGAAGATCTTTACTAGCCATACAACGGACAAGGGTCTCATATCTAAAATATACTTGGAACTCAAAAAATTAAACCACCCAACAACAAATCCTCAAAGAAACAACTGCCCAATAAATAAGTGGGCGAAAGACTTAAAGAGAAGCTTCTCTGAAGAAGAAAGAAGGATGGCCAATAGACACATGAAGAAATGTTCAACATCCCTAGCCATAAAAGAAATGCAAATCAAAACAACAATGAGATATCACCTCACTCCAGTTAGAAAGGCAAAAATCAAGAACCCTAACAACAACAGATGCTGGAGGGGATGTGGACAGAAAGGAACCTTACTTCATTGTTGGTGGGAATGTAAACTAGTTCAACCACTTTGGAAAGCAGTATGGAGGTTTCTCAAAAGACTTCACATAGATCTCCCCTATGATCCAGCAATCGCACTTTTGGGCATTTACCCAAATGTACACAAACAAGACCACACTAAAGCTACCAGCACAACTATGTTTATTGCAGCATTATTTACCATAGCTAAGATATGGAACCAACCCAGATGTCCTTCAGTAGATGAATGGATCAAGAAAATATGGTATATATACACAATGGAATTCTATGCCTCCATCAGAAAGAATGACGTTTCCCCATTTGTTAGGAAATGGAAAGGTTTGGAAAAAATTATATTAAGTGAAGTAAGCCAGGCCCAAAGAAACATAGGTCCCATGGTTTCCCTTATTTGCAATATCTAGTATAGGTATGAGTCAAGCAGAAAAGGTCAGATAATGTGATATTAGGAAAACGAACCCTTAAATATGTATTTTAATGTTTTCGTTTCTTTCATGCATGTGTTTCTAACGCATTTATAATATTATTTCTTTGTTGCTTTGTATGTCCCTCCCCCACATTGTAACCCCCGCTTTCACTTTATTTGATGTCAGTATAACATGTGGAGGAGATGGGGACAAACAAGTCGTTTAAGGATACAGGTGGACCTGTTGCAACAAGGAGAATTACACAATGTCATGTCAAAGCAAGCTTTACAATGTCGTTGTGTGGGGGAAAGGGGGTATGATTGGGTGGGGGGGAGGAGGGAGGCTGTGAAGGGAGGTGAAGGGTAAACAAAGGAGGAGGCTGCAATGCTTGGTAAGAAATGTATGCATTATCCTGCCCATGTAATTGTAACCCCTCTGCACAGTATGTTCTCAAATAAAATAAAATAAAATTAAAAAAAAAAAAACATTAACAGGCCTCCCTCACCGTCCCGTAGTCCTTTAATTTCTGATGATAGTACATGTCTTCCTACAACTGTGAAACCACTCTCAACACACTTGGTGGATGCCATCTTATCTTCCCACAATGCAGGGAGTATCTCAGTGACATGTGCCAATTCCTGCCATAGGTGACACAGAGCATTAGGAGCCTGAACACCTGATGACCTAGCAGGACCCACCTCCCTTGGAGATAGCCAGCAATCGGAGCTGAGGGGGATGGAGCACCAGAGAAACACAATGTCATGTCTGTTAGTCAGCAAATGCCCCTCACACACCTAAGCTCTGCCCTGGCTGGCAGGTGTGGCACCACCTATCCAGCTGATACTAATTCCTACTCCCAATTACTTGACCAGTCTGGAGGCTTAGATTCCTCTGTTTAGGCAACCAGGCCTCCATGCAGGCTTCAGGGCCCATCAAGCCTGGCCCACTATCTAACCCTTACCATGAGAGCCTTCCATTTCTGAGGAAACCCAAGGGACAATGACAACTTTACACATGTGGGGATTGAATTCTGGGCCTGGGCGCTGTACTTCAGCGATTCAGCTCAAGGTGAGCATTCTCTCACTTCAGACACAAAGCTACTTCTGTGTTTTGTGAGTGGTTTATTGGAGATAAGAGTGTCATGGTCTTTCTTGCCTGGGTTGTCTTTGAACTGTGATCCTCAGATCTGAGCCTTCTGAGTAGCTAGGATGACAGGGTGAGCCACAACTGCCCAGCAATCTACCTTGTTTAGATGGATGAAACTCACTGCCAAGGACCCTAGATGGCAAACTTTTGGGTTCAGGTCACTTACTATGGTGTAGTCCCACCAAGGTAACCCTTGGTAACTTTCTGGCCTCCCAGGGATACCGAGTCTCACCCACGAAGGTACAGGTGGATCAGCAGTCAGAGACTTGTCTGTGTATTCAACTGGGCCATACAAAAGGCTTTCATTATCCCCACCAAACTCCTGATTACTAACTGCCCTAGCGCTCCACTAAGAATGAGCTTCTCTCCTTTTTGAGTCTAGCCAACTACCTCAGGTCCTGGACCCCCAACAACTGCCTCCGAACTTGCCACTTATATGAAGTAGCTAGAGGGTCACACTAGGAAACCCTTTGAACACCCTCCACTTGCATTTCTCCCTTCAGCAGACTGGTTCCAACCGGCCTCCACACAGGCCTCTGCTCTCAGGCTGCCACAGCCTTCACACCTGTTCTTTCATTATGTAACTGAGAACTAGGGTTTTACATTGGGAGTTTGAGGTCAGCAGATTGGACCTCATTTGTGCCAGTTGCTTATTTTTCCAAATGCATAGACCCTACCATGAGGGGCTGGGCTCCTTGCCTCCATGGCCTAGCTATCACGTCAGTCCTATTACAGGAGTCAAAGAAGCTAAACCTGGGCACAAGCCTACCATTATCACCCACCATCACCTCTCTCAGTTACTAACCTATAGAGGGATATAAACTCAGCCTCCCTCCCACAATCTCTGATGTCTTGTCACTGGTAGAGGCCCCACTCTGACCTTCCAGCTCTGCCTTCCATTAAACCCCACACCCTATTACCCATTTCAGATACAAAGAGATCCCCAGCACAATCCTGTTTGGAGACTCTGGATGACCTGCTAAGTCACCCAGCACACATTAGAGAGAGGTCCTAAAAGCCCGAAGGGAAACATAATCCTTCCATGGTGACCTTCACCTTCATCCCTGCCCAGATCCTGACACTGCCAGCATTTCTCTCTTGTCTAGGCCAAGAGGTGGTGGTTGTGTCAGGCAAGACTCACACAATCTTCCTCTCCAGGCTTGCCGAGACCTGAGGAACTTCTCCTCACCCCATACCATCTTCTCTGCCCTGCAGAGCACGGCCAATTTCCGACTGAAGACGTCAAGGCAAGAGGTCTGCAGGTGGGTCCCTATTCCCACAGCAGTTGTCCTGTGGGAAAACATGGTAGGTGTAACACTCCCTAAACCCTAGACATAAACATCCACCAGAGATCCCCATTGGCGGGGTCCAGGTGGGTAATTATTATCAGGATTGAGACATCTCCTGTCAGACTGAACATACACAGACACACATACACACACAGACACACACAGACACACACACACACACACACACACACACACACTCAAGCTTACCAGTTTTCTGTCGTGGCTACGAATCTGCATCCACTTGAATTGAAAGCAGAGCTGCCTAGTGGAAGAGGGATGGCTCATGGTTATGACAGGAAGCAGAACTTGCTCTTGCGTGGTGGATTCGTGGGGGCTATTTGAACCCATTTTCAACACTTTTGTAGAGCCACATTGTTTCCTTTCTTCCAAAATCAAATGGAGTCCAACTCCCTCCTCCCCACCTTCCAACTGTCACCTTCTCTCTGCCCCTCCCACAGAGACTCCTTCTGCACATTCCACACACTGGAAAAAAATCAATTCTACAAACTATTACTCCAAGAGCAGAGAGCTGCTGGCAAAGCTATGACATGAGGAAGTGAAGACAGGGGCGGAGGTGGAGGGTGAACACGGGGGAGTCAGTGCCATCCTGAAGGGGTTTAGAAACATGACTTGCTTTCTATTGGGGAAGAGGGCAAGGGAAGATTCCCCTAGGCACACAGTGGGCAGAGGGGTGCTACAGCGCTATGTGATCTGCATATACCAGTCTAGATTTGGACCTGGGGAAGTTTGGAAAATCAGGCAGCAAGGACAGGCCATAGACACTAGGGGGGATCACAGGTTTTGCAAGTTGCTGTGCCATGGGAGCAACTGTAAGGTTGAAGACTGACTGAGATGCCCTGTGAGATTGGGTATGAGATGGGCCCTGAGCCTTGACCATCACCCACCCAATCCTACAGCTGATGACAAAGGGCATCTTTCCCTACCTGGGAATCTTCCTGATGGACCTCATGATGATAGATACTGCATATCAGGATATCCACGACGTGAGTAGCCAGGCCCCAGCTGTCTCTTGGCAAGTGGAGAACAAAGGCCTCTGTGAGTCCTGAGCTCTGGCACTCCTTACAGTGTCCTGGCCATGCCCAGTGCCCAGTCCTATGCCCCTCTGACCATCTGCTGGCCAAACCTGCCTGAGCCCTGAGCTGTGTGCACACACACGCCAGCTGGGGTTTCAAGTCCTTTAAGGGAGGTCCGTGTGGCACAACTGAAGCCAGGCTTTCCTAAGACAAGCAACCTCTGGGCCAACAAAGGCCTTTTCACCTGATGCTGCAGTCACTCTCCAAGCTTCCCAGGGGTTAGACAACAAAATCCCTCATCCTGACTTGATGCTCAGTTCACCACGTTCCTCTGAATGCTGACCGTACGCCTGTGTATGCACACATATTGCCCAGACTAGAGGAGGCCCTGGTTGGGTGTGCTGAGGGAAGAGGGTCCCCATTCTAACTCCATTGCCCTCTGCCTTCTAGGACAAAACACAAAGGATGAAATTAATTCAGGTGAGTATCAGCTGTCCAGACAGGACAGCCTGGGAAGGGACCAGCAAGTTTCTCTGGTCAACCATGTCCTGCTGCCATTTCTTCATGGGTCCAATGGGAGGAGAGAGAAGGTCCAACCCTTGTCCTGGTAGGCTGCAAAGCAGCATCCAGAAGATCCCCAGCATTCAGTGTGAGATCCCACAGAAGTCAGGGGAACTCAATGGCGGGTTGCTGGGCAGAGCTGGTAGAGGAGCTGGGTCCCTCCTCAGCCAGCAAAGCCCAGTCCAGGCCAGTCCTGCCCTGTCACTGCTCTTGTGCTCCTCAGGACCAGGAAAATGAGATCATCCCGCCCTTGAAACACCTGCAACATACCTGCAGATATTATCACCTAAAAAAAAGCAGAAAATTCTGGAGCGGCTCAGTGAGGAAGCCAGGTGGGTTGGCAGACACTGGCTGAATGAGCGGGGACAGCCTGAGAATGGGATCCTGAGGGCCGGAGGTGTGCTGTGGGTTGGAGTTGGAACCAACAGAGTTTCTGTTCAGCATGATGAGGGAGGCCCACCAGGCTCTGATGTCCAAGCCAACTCTGGCAGTGAACAAACATGGCACTTGGTTACCTCACCACTACCCCTTGTCTTAGCTATGAGCTGTCATGTGCACTGGAGCCCAGGAGGCAGACTGACACTACAAACCACATGACCAAGAAGTTTTCACAAATGAGAAAGGCAGGAAAGAAATAAGTGGATGGCCACCGATTGCAGGGGCCAGAGAAGATTCTGAGCTGGGACACCTGAGGCTGATGCTGATTTCTCTGCACTGACAGCATCCCTCATTGTGGGCTCAGAGGCCTCAGCTCTCTGGGCTTTTCCTCCCCTTGCTTGTGTCTGGGATTCATCCCTCAGAAAGGGGTGGGGATTATCGAAGGCCCTAGACTGGAGCAGCATGCTAGCAGTGTATTGGGGAGCAGGAATTGGGGGTGTGCTGGGAAGTTCCCTCCAGCAAGCCATCCCATGACTGAAGCCGCCATATTCACAACACTGACCTCAGTGGCAGTGGCAGCTCCCAGCCCACAACACAGGAGCAGCTCCAGCGTGGCCCTGACAGCACCAGCAGGAACAACATGGAAGGGCCCTCATACAGTGGCCCTCTGTGCCCTGGTGTGACCAGCTCCCACCTGGACCTCCACAGGAGACTCAAGGGAGAATCATCCCAAGAGAAGGAAACGGTGACACCCTGCACTTCTACTCCATTCCTACCTTATCCACTGGAGATGCAGCCAAGGGGTCTGGAAAGACCACCTCCTGTTCACATCATATACTTTTGGAAGGCCCTAGACCTTCCTCCCAGGCTGGGCCTCCATCTATGTCAAGGCCTCTCCTCATGTTGCTGTCTTTCCAGATCAGGTCCTGCAAATCCTCCTCTCCAGGGACTTCTGGATTGATCTTAAATTCCAAAAGCCCAGCCTTCTCTTCCACCTCCAATGCACCTGAGGCTAAGACAAGCAATAGTAAGAGTTGGAATTTAGGTGACTCCAACTAACAAGCAGGTGGGAGATGCCTGTCTCTTCAAGGTGAGCATGCCTGAGCACACGGGAAATGTCTACATAGTATCATGGTGAGTGGGGCAGTATGACACTCCCCTGCTGTCTTCAACAAGTAAGGACACAGGACAGTGGCAGTCTCCATGTCCATTTGCTTCCCTCCTGAAATTGGTCTTTCAGTAGAGACGGCAGAAACCCAGCATGCTGGAGGCAGTGGGCAGTGCTCAGGTCCAGACCTGACAGCAAGGAGGGAGGAACAGTGGACCCAGCCACTGACATGAACAAGACCACATCAGGGCCTCTGGAGAGTCAAGACATGGATCAAGGAGATGAAGACTTTGACTACATAAGGCACAATGCACCAGGAACCTTCTTGACTTTCCTTAGAGGAAGGGAGATCCAGAGCCTCAGAGTTAGGATGGTAGGAATCTGGGTATTACATAACCTGAAAGAGCAGAGGCTTTTCACAGGGGAACGGGCCCTGTTCAGGAGAAGGCTTTTTCATCTTCCAAGTCTTCAAGGGATCAGGAGTCATTTATAGCCTCTCCTTCCTCATGGAGAATCCATGACTTTCCATCATGCTCAGTCCTCTCCTGGCCTCAAGAGGGAGTGGTTGTCATTAGCAGCCAGCTGGGAGAATGTGTCTTCCTGTGTGCTCTGCTCAGAGACTCAGGGGAGCTGGAGAAGGCTGCTGATGTATCCTCCACCAGTGCACCCTCCAGCCCAGTGGGGGCCTGAATGGTAGGAGGCAATGGGGCCCTGGCCCTGGGCCTGCTCCTTCTCTTGGGCTTGGACAAACATCTCTGATGAGTCCTAGGCCCATGCCTACTTGATTCTCTTAACCACAAGCCACAAGACCTGAACATGATCCTGCCTGGGAGGAGGTGTATCTCTGCTGATGAGAGTGGCTAGGAATGGAGAGGCCATGCTATCTTCTGAGACCACCCTCAGGAAGGAAGACTTGAATCACCCCCATCACACAGTGGCTGATTCCTTTTCTGAGCATGAGTGGCTTCAGAGTATTTCTGGCACTGACTGGTGGGTAAGGGGCACTGTGCACAGGGCTTGATGTTCTCTCCTCTTCTGACCCATGTGACAAATCAGAAGAAGACACAGGATGTCATCCTGAAGCCCCTGAACAAAGCCTTACTGAAAGAGTACAAGCCAAAGAAGTGTGAGTTTGTGTGGACAATCTCAGAGGATCAAAGGGAGTCAGAAGCCGTTCGCCAGGGAAATGGCAGAAGAGGGTGGGTGGGCATGCTCACCACCCAGGTGGGAGGGGAGCCTCCAAAGTGTGGACATTAGGTACTGAGCCCAAGTAGGCACTGCTTACCCCAGTCCCAGAACTGCCCAATCAGCCCCTGGACATGCCTGCCTTGCATTGCCCAGCCCTGCCCTAAATGGCTGTTTGAGGAGGCAAGAGGCAGTGCAGAGACACCATCACTTTGGGGGCAGACAATGAGCTGCTATGGGGCTGGGTGGCCAAAGCCCTCACTAGAAGACACTTTGTGTTACTCTAATGGCAAGCAGAGCTTCAGAATGAATGTCAAACTGGGGTGTAGCTCAATGGAAAAGGACTTGCCTTAACATCAGGCAAACCCTTGATTTCTCCCCAGAGCACAGTCCTCAAGAATCCAATCCTAGACCAGCAAAGGTCATATGATCAAGCCATGCAAGTGACCACAAAAGCACACTTCTATGAACAGAGCCAGTGTTATGGAAAGATGATTCAGAACAGAATAGAGTCCAGGTGCAGGCCCATAGAGAGCCAGCGAGATCCTAGAGAACACAGGAGAGTTCCACCTCTTCTCTGCCAGTGTGTTTCTCTTTACAATTAGAGGACACTACCCAACATCGTACAAGGATGACAGACCTAGACACAGAGAAAAAGGGGTTCTGAGTCATGCACAGAAAGAGATAGAGAAATGGACAGACACATAAAGACAGAAAGACCGAGAAATAGACACACTGAGATAGACAAAAACAGACACAAAGAGAGACAGTCTATGATTTGGGACCACAAGCCTACTGTGATGGTGCCATTGATCTGTTATCTATATACTGAGTTGAAGAGCTATTCAGATACTTTGTCTACATGATCAGCATTGATTACACCTTGCCTGTCATTAGGCCTTGCTAGCTACCTGCACTCTTCTCCTGGTGTAGGTGTTACGGTTTCCTTCTTCCAGTAAAGGAAGTCAGAAGCTTGGGGAGCTTTGTGATTAGGAATGAGTAACCTGAAAATGGGCAGGAGTTTGGGGTAGCCAGACATAGTTGACAGGAAAGTCATGGTCAGTGGAGACAGGGGAGAAAAAAGGGCTGGCAGGAAAGACAAGTCTTGCTAAGTGTTGGGGGCCCACTGAGTAGGAGGCCTCTGGAATGAATGCGGTGCAGGGGGCCTGAACCACACCTGCCTCATGGGTTGTTCTCAGTAGGACAGTGCTCCCATGAGGTGCTGTGCGTTCTGGAAGGTCTGCTGTGTTTGGAGGTGCGGATCATCAAGTCAGCAGTGAGGACAGGAGGGGAATAACTTGCCCTACCCCCAGGCAGAGCAGGCATAAGCTACTGTCCCAAGGTCTTTCCTAAACACGACAAGAGAGATTTCCACCAGATTCAGTTCCCAGGCAGGGGTCCCAGGCCCTTGGTGCTCCTGCTGCTGGACTGCAGGCATGACAGCATCCTGCTCAAAATGCATCTTTTGGAGCTTTTCAAGTGCTTGGTGTGTCCCGGTCCCCATCAGGACTGCTGACTTAGCTCTCAGTCCTTCTTCCACCAGAGCTGAGGATCCCTGAGAACACAATTGTGTTGGCAAAATACAACTTTGTTCTCCAGAAGAGGATCTCCAACACACTGCCAAGATCAAGTGTGGAGCCAGCTCTTCACCTCTTTCCAAGAAGAGGAGATGACACAACACTTAAGGGTGTCTCACTTTAGTCTGGATGGCTATGTACAAGAGCATCCAGACAAGACAGGCCCAGGCTATACTGTAGCTTCCAGTGACCTCCACTCCTGAAAACACTCAGGATCTTTTTTCCACAATCCCCTCCTGATATCAGGACCACAGTGGCTCTGTGGTCCAGGCAATAAGCCATCTTCCTTGGATGCTCAATCCCAGACACACTTCAGATAGTGATCTACAAATTTCCTCTGAGATCAAAATGAAAGTTGCAATGTGGCCCAAGCCACAACCTCTCCATTCCACTTCAAATCCAGGAAAACACCAAGGATCCTGTATCCTCTTAGTACTAATAATGTAACAACGATGCCTGCCACTGAACACACAGAGCTGCCCTCCAAGGACTCCCTCAGTGCTTCACATGGTAGAGCAATGGGCATGGTGCTCTCACTTGCCTCTGGCTCTGCCCTCTCTATTAGGATCCAACTTTTAGGAGGACGATGATGCAGATCACTGGCTCTGATGCTGTGAGTTCACAGCACACATTCCCGCCAAGCCATGCTAACCTGTGTAGGTTGTCTTCCTGATGAGTGCATTTGAGCTCTGACCTTCCCTTCCCTCCTCTTCAGCTATTCTAGCCTTTCTCAGGGTACACCAGAGTTTCTCATGAACATTGATTGAGAGACAGTGAGTGTTGTTCATTGCAAACATCAGAGCTCAAAGAGCCTAGAGGAAAGGCCTGTGCTAGCCTTCATCCCTCACCCACTGACTGAGTGCAGAGTGCCATGGGCTCAATGCCATGCCTGAGGAGAAGCCATTCCACTCAGAGACTGCCTCCAGGGCACTGGAGAACAAAGGAAACGGCAGTTTTTTCTGGTGTGGGTCCTTGCCCTGTTTCCATTCAATTTGAATGAACAATGGAAAGGAAAATATTTTCTGAATGGGGTGAAATCGATTTTAAAACACACGTGCCAGCCCTGAATCTGATACGAATATAATATTCAATACTGTTTCTACTGGAGTCTGCTCATTGTGGTTGTATTCCTGGATCTCAAGTATGAAGGACATACACTCCGATGTAACAAAGGAATTTTACAGGATGATAGTGGACTTTATGCAGAAGTAGGCAATGAATGCCACCACCCTTGTCCACCCAAGGAAGGAAGGGCCTGTCCACATGCACACAGCAGCTAGTGTTCACTTACTTGCAATAAACAGAGTGCGTAAGGCAATCACATTTCTAACCCCAGTGGCAGAAGAGAAAGTGTGAAGCCCCAGTCTTGCCAGGGAAATGGCAGCACCCTGAAGGCTGGCCAGGAACGTGGGTGGGTCTGAGAAGCCACAGCTTGTGGCCTCTGCAAGGAGTCACCAATGGAGTGGTTCATGCAGAGATACTATGGCGAATCCCACATCTCCCAACTTTAGGATATCATAAATACCTAAGACTAAGTACATCTCAAGGATTTCTTCACCAGATGCTCTACTAGTATACCTCTTACACCAAAGTTGTGGAAAAAATAGGACCACAGGAAGTAGAGATGGAAGGCTAATATAGCTTGAACTATAATCGAGTACCATAGTCTGTGGGCCTGCACTTCAACAACAGTTTGGTTCATGGAGTTTATAGGGATCAGCTTAGAAATCAAGCCTGACTGAGTTAAAGAGGATATGAGTTTTGTGAATGGACATAGGAAGTTCATCAATTACACAGTTTTGAGAACAGACCATAAAAAGAAAGTGGATGTGGTATATATACATAATGGAATTCTATGCCTCCATCAGAAAGAATGACATTGCCCTATTTGTTAGGAAATGGAAAGACTTGAAAAAAATTATATTAAGTGAAGTAAGCCAAGCCCAAAGAAACATAGATTCCATGGTTTCCCTTATTTGCAATAACTAGAATATGTCTGAGTCAAGTAGAAAAGGTCAGATAAGTTGATGTTAGGGACATGAACACTAAGATATGTATGCGAATGTATTTTTTCTCTCATGGGATTGGTTCTAACACATTTATAAGATTATTTCTTTGTTGCTTTGTATGTCCCTCCCCCATGGTATAACCACTGATTTCATTGTATTTGATGTTAGCATAATTTGTGGAGGGGAAGGGAAAAAACAATTGTTTAAATAAGGATACATGTGGACCCACTGCAACAATGAGACGTACAAGCCGTTATGTCAGAAAACGAACTGTACAACTTTGGTAGAGGGGGGGGAGGACTGGCTGGGGTCGTGGGGGAGGATAGGAAGGGATGGGAAGGAGAAACAAAGGAGGAGGCAACAAAGCTTGATAAGAAGTGTACTGATTGCCGGGCACTGGAGACTCAGGCCTGGAATCCTAGCTACTCAGGAGCCTGAGATCTGAGGATCTCGGTTCAAAGCCAGGCCGGGCAAGAGAGACTGTGAGATTCCTATCTCCAATAAACCACCAGAAAACAGGAAGTGGCGCTGTAGCTCAAGTGGCAGAGCGCTCGCCTTGAGCTGAAGAGCTGAGGGACAGCGCCCAGGCCCAGAGTTCAAGCCCCACGACCGACCAAAAAAAAAAAAGAAATGTACTCATTGTCTTGCCCATGTAATTGTAACACCTTGTACAGTATTTTCAGAATTAAAAAAAATACAATACAAGACTGGACCCCAATGTGGGCAAGTAACATCTTCATAACCATCATGACCTTGGTCCAATTCCTGTTCAATACCTGCCCTCCCACGCCCAGTGACTACCTCGGCCCCTCTCGGCAGAAGGAGCTCCAGAAGAAATAACCCTCACCCATACTCCCGACCAGAAACAGTACATATTCAACCAAAAAAGGGTGATATTAACATCAGCAAACACTCCCTCCCAGACAGAAGCCCCGCCCTGGAAGGCAGCACCTGTGGAGCAGGAGAGGCACCTCCCACCTCCAGCCCCAGACTAGAAAAAGGGTTCTGAGAAGGTGGACGATGCCATTTCTCCTCTCCCTCATCAGAACTTAGCCTTGTCAGTTCAACAGCCAATACATCTTTTCTTTGTGACTTTTTCTTGAGTGGTTTTTGGGTTATTTTCTTTAATGGCCATGGTCATCTCTGCATGGGAAGAGGAAGTGTGCATAGGATCCAACAAGCATACATCTCTATGAAGGTGGAAGCCTCTTCCTCCTAGTCTAACAGGGTCCTTGTGCTGGGGGTTGGAGTCATCCTGGCCAGTGGTGTTCATGGGCTACATGAGTACAAGTCATAAACAGGGGACTCTGGAGAGGGCGAGGTCAGAAGGGCTCCAGTGAAGAGATGACATTACAATGGCTCAGAGGACTTAAACCCTGGTCCTTGCCAGAACCCACAGTCCCCACAAGCTGCCCGCTAGTACACTTGTGTGGAACGTGCTTATTGAGAACATGTTTACTTGTTGTTGTTGGAGGAGGAGAAATTCAAGAGAGAGTGAAGGGCGGAGAAGGTTCCTGGGACACCTGGATCCACGCTGGGTGCCCCCAGGACCCTACCGCCGCTTCTGGAGATTTTTCCGCAGGACTTCACAGGTGACATGGGGCTCCCAGACGAGAAAACTATAGGCTGACCCACCAATTCCACGACCCTTATCCTCAATGGATCTTCCTGTGTCCTGTTTGTGTGTGTGTGTGTTTGTGTGTGTGTGTGTGTGTGTGTGTGTGTGTGTGTGTGTCTATGTCTGTGTGTGTCTCTGTGTGTGTGTGTCTGTCTGTAGCTGTGAGTGTCTGTGTGTCTGTGTCTATGTGTCTATGTGACAAGCAAACGTTTGTGTGAGCAGTCAGTTTGTTTTCAGGTTTTTCTATCATGTGTGTGACAATGAATCTTCTTGTAGTTTTCTAGATGGCATTTGAACCATCCCTCCTGGGTTCTCCTCCAGAATGAAGATCACTTGTCCCCAGACCTGGCCAATGCCTGCAGGTTTGAGGTCCTTGCGGCTGGCACCCTGGAGGAGCAGGTGGAGGGCTTGGTGACTGCCCAGTTGATGGAGGACTCCATCTTTGTACAGAACTTCTTCAACAACTACAGGAGTTCTGCAGACACAAAGCAGGTATTGGACCTGCTATTCACAAGGTGCGTGCTAACTCCAATAAGATAGGATTAGACAGCTACAGTGAGACCCTTGGCAATGGAAGCTGGCTTGTGGTGGGTTCACAGAATCTATTTCACTGGCACTTGCCAGAATTTGAGGAACCAAGCATGCAAGGCCTGGGCTAGGCTGGGCTGGGCTATTCAAGTATAGCGCCTGTCTAGGACTGTGGTATATTCTCTGTCACTCTGCTTCCCTGAGGCCTCAGACAAAGCAGTGTGTTTCTTTAGCCAGAAGGAAAGCAATTGTCTCTGGGACCACGGTCCCACCCAGGTGTAGGCAGAGCAGGAATGGCGGGGGCCAGAGAGAAGGCCTCTGGGCTCCTAAGTTGATCAGGACAGGAGTTGATTGCTCATCCTTGAAAGAAATTGCAAGAGAAGGGAAGAGATAGGAAGGACCGATGTACACACCATGAGCTTAGTGGTGTGAGAAGAGCAAGAACTTGCTGGCTGTCCTGGGCTGGCCAGTGATGCTTGGAATTCTCAACAGGTTCAGGACTTTTGAAGGCCCCATGGAGTCCTTTGCACAGACGGACACCCTCGCTGACTCCAGACAGGATGTCATTCCCCAGCACCAGATCAGCTAGTGAGTAGTGGGCTTTGGTCTACAGCGAGAGTATGAGTGTCCAGAGTGGTGACAAATGAGTGGGTGGAAGGTTGGAGAGATGGGGCCAAGTCAGGAGCCCTCAATTCTTGTGCTGCTTGTCACCAGATCTTGGGGTGTGAGACTTCACCGATAGTACCAGGAGGACAACATTACTCTGGGGTACTGCTGTGAGCAGAGGTAGTGGCTGGGGCCTTTGGGTGAATCCCAGGAGAATGCATCCTAACTGTACCATAGCCCATGCCATTCATGTTTGGCCAGCTCCCCATGAGCTCCACTGTAGGCCTAGGGACATCGGTCCTTGGTCAGATCCCTGGAGATGCTGCTAGGGGTGGCAGTGAGAGCAAGGGCCACCCTGTGGCAGCTACAGAAGGAGAACAAGCTGGAGGTAGGCAGACAGCCCATGTGAGGCTCCTGGGGAAGGAGGCAGCAGAGCTCCCGAGGAGGTGTGCCAGAACCCTATGCAGGCCAGGCAAGACAGCAAGACCTTTAGAGTCCAGCATCTGGAGGCCCACGGGAGAGATGATGGGCACATTGCAGAAGAGGACAGAGCTGCTCCCAGCATTTGGACTTGGTTCCCTCCTTGGATGACATTTCTCTGCAGGCCATGGCTGGGTGGGCTTGCCAATGTTGGTACAGAGAAAAGGGGCTGATGTTGGAACGTGCTGGTCTCTGCAAAGGCAGCGATCATCGTAGGGGACTGAGGGAGACCAGGGCAGGTGCTAGGCTTTATTCAGACGCTGCTTCCCACCCATGTTCCTCTAGTGCTATCTCAGGCCTTCTGAGCACCTGGCTGGACTGCCACCCAGAAGACTTCCTGGAACCCATGCACCATCCCTGCCTCCAGGGGTTCCTGGCTCACTTGAGGCTCCATATGCGTGGCTCTGACATGGAGCTCCATGTCTCCCACCTCCTGGCACAGTTGGGGATCCAGGACTTCAGGCAGGATGAGACTCTAGGTGCGGAGTTGGGATGGAGACAGGGCCTGGGGAGGGGTGGGAGGTGCAGGGCACCACTGGGAGGAGGCTCCAAAAGTAACCAGGAGCCAGGGACAAGAGAAATCTCAAGCCCTGCATGGCCATGGAGAGGTTGAGCCATAGGGTGTATGAAAGTTTCTAAGCTGGAAATCTCAGGGAGGAGGGTGCTGTGGGACTTTGCAAACACTCTGAAGAAAGCAGTCATGGAGAAGACCTTGTCTCCTCCTGCAGCTCCACCCCCAGCTCCAGTGGTAGATGTCACACCAACTTCAGAGCCCCATTCAAGTCCATCCCTGAATGGGACCCCCACTGCAGTGGGAGGAGCCTCATCAGGAGCCCAAGCAGAGGCCACTTCTGCCTTGAATCTGGATGGCAGCCCTCAGGGAGCTGAAACTTCTTGTGTGGCTGAAGAGCCTCAGGCCAAGCTGGCTCTACTGCTGACTCCTGAAGCGACAAGAGCAGCTATTGATGAAGTGAAGTCATCCCCCACTATCTCTTCAGTGCTCAGTGTCCAGGAAGCGGCGGCCAGTGCTGAGTTGGAGCCCAATGGCACCTCAGCCCCGGGGATGAGTGTGGGAGAAGCGGCCATAGGTGGTGGGGAGATGGAGCTCTGCTCTAGCTCTCCTCCTGTGCTCAGGCCCCATCACACATCAAAAGCCACTGCTGAGGAAGAGCCAGCGTCCACCTCACCTCTGCCTCATGTTCCCGGACAAGCAGCCTTCTGTGATGAGCTGAATGTACTTTTGCCCTTGGCTCTGCTGCTCTTTATTGTAGGAGCACCAGCAGGCCTACTGTGTCTGGTGGGAGTACTCACTCTGGTGATCTGTGGCCTGACACTACTAAACTGTTGTGACAAATCAGAGCCAGTTGTCAACAGGGATGCATCTCATGGTGCTGATGGCACTGCAGCAGAGAGTGCTGACAGGAAGACTTTTGTCAGATTGGCTCCCATTCTGCATTCCAGAGAACCAGGCTACAGTGCTGAACTGACCATGTTTCTGATCCTAACTCTACTGTTATTCATTTTAAGAGGACCGGCTGGGGGACTCTCACTTGTTGGAGTGCTGACACTGGTGCTCTGTGCCGTAAGAGCATTCTGTTCTTGCACAGAGTCAGAGCCAGCTACCACCATGGCTGCTGTCCACAGTGCTCAGAGAGCACCAGAATATAGTGCTGAGAAGGAGCCCTGTGTCGGCGTGGCTCCAGTTCTTAATCACAAAGAACCACCCTCCAGTACAGAACTGGAGTTCCTTCTATCCTTGTGTGTGATGTTCTACCTGTTAGGAGCACCTGCGGTAGGGTTCTTTGTGCTTGGAGTACCAACTGTGGGCTTCTGGGTTGTGAGAGCTACAGCATCTCATGCACAATCGGGGCCATCTGCCAACTTGGCTCTGGAGAGCAGAGCAGACAGAGCACCAGCCTCGGGGGATGCTACAGAGCCAATTTCTGCCTCAGCTCCACAACTTAGTCCTGCAGAACCAGCCTCCAGTTCGGAGCTGCATATCCTGTTACCCATAGCTGCAATGCTGTCTCTGGCACAAACCCCAGCGTTGGCCATCTTTGTTGGGGGAGCCCTAGTTCTGGTGCTCTCCTTTGTAGGACCACCACAAAACCATACACCATATTGGAGGGCTGAGTTGAAGCCAGGTTCCACCATGGCTTTGGAGCCCAGGCCTGAGGACACAGCAGCCTCCAGGGCTGAGAGGGAGTCACCTTGCTCCTCCACTCCGCTGTTGCCCCTCCAGAAGGAAGCGGCTTGCAACGCTGAGATGGAGGCATCTTGTGTCTCAGCTGCGCTGCTCCATGCCCAGGGAGTAGCAGTGGCCAGTGCTGCCACAGAGCCACCATCCAGTGCAGCCCCTCCAATATGTGTTGAGGACACACTGTCTTCGAGGACTGAGCCAGAGCCACATCCCAACTTGGCTCAAGGACTCAGTGCAGAGACATCAGCTGCCTGCAATCCTTCCCCAGAGCCCATGGCTGTGGTGATGGAGCAGGCTACCTCTGCTTCTTGGGAATCTGAGTTGCCATGCACCTCTGCTCCTGTCCAAGATGCTTGCCATCCTGCTTTGATGACCGGAGAGACTTCACGCAGCCAGGACATGCCTTGTTTCCTGGCTGTCCACCCCCACCTGGAGGCAGAGCAGCTCACAACGATGGATGCGGTGAGGGGCTGGGCAGGGTGGCTGTGGTGAAGGAGGGCTCCCTGTGTCCTCTGCTGCTCTGGCCTGTGTCACATTTCCTTGCTGCCCATCTCTTCTTCTCCAGCCTTAGTTCAGCACACCTAGCACCACTTTGTCTAGTTCCATTTGGTTACACGCACTCCCTGAAGCTGAGATGAGACCCGCTCCCATGCCAGGAGCTGTGCAGAATCAAGCCTGGGGCAGAAAGAAGGCCAGCCAGCACACAGCTCACCCTCCTGTGCCAGGAGCCCTGTGAACCTCAGCACTCATTCAGCAGGCACCTGGTGTGGACCTGATGAGTGCCCAGCCCAGACACAGAATTGAGTGCTAGTTCTAGTGGTGTAGGACATAGGCATTAGATCAAGGGAAGGACATTTGTTGTCTGAGCTAGGTCAGATTAGGTGTTGGGTGGAGCATGTAGTCCTCTGGGAAGAATGAGAAAGTTTGGGAAATCACTGCTCTTCTGTTCCCACATTTGTTACCTTGAGCTCTGTGTGCTGGGTGTTAGCACAGCAGATACAGAACCTCCACAGGTTTCAGGGCCCTCCTCCATCCTCGCATCTCCATGCCTTTGTGCATGTGAGGAGGGATCCCAGGGCCTGGGCCTGGGCACTGTGGTGTGTCCCAGCCTGGTGACCCTGGCCATCTTCCTCAGGAGCTGTTTGAGAAGGCAGTGCCCAACCACTGCCTGGGATCCATCTGGTCCCAGAGGCACAAGAAGGGCAAGGAGCACTTGGCCCCCACCATCCGGGACATGGTGGCACACTTTAACAACGTATGTTCCTGTGTCATCACCACCTGTCTCGGGGACTTCAGCATGAAAGCCCCAGACAGAGCACGTGTGGTCGAACACTGGATTCGGGTGGCCGCGGTACGTGACAGGCTCTGCTGCCTAGTTTATCTCCTCTGCTTTTCCATATCTCTATTCTGCATTTTGAAATTGTGATCAGAGCTCTCCATGGAGCCCAGTCCCTCCTACCACAGGCCCATGTGTCCCAGGGATAGCCAGACCCAGCCACCCCTTGGCTGGCCCCTCACTGATCTGCTCCTCAGCCCCAGGGGAACCACAATACCGCTGGGTGCCCTACATCCCTGGCCAAGTCTTGACACTCCCAGAATCCCTCTCTTGTCCAGGCCAAGAGGTGGCGGCTGTGGCAGGCAAGACTCACACAATCTTCCTCTCCAGGCTTGCCGAGACCTGAGGAACTTCTCCTCACTCCATGCCATCATCTCTGCCCTGCAGAGCGCGGCCATCTTCCGACTGAAGACAACATGGCAAGAAGTCTCCAGGTGGGTCCCTATTCCCACAGCAGTTGCCCTGTGAGCACACATGGTAGGTGTCACACGCCCTGAGCTCTGGACACTCACGTCCACTTCGGATCATTGTTCCCTGGGCCCAGCTTGGATAATTCTTGTCAGGCTTCAGATATCTCCTGTCAGAATGAACATACACAGATGCACACATATCCACAGACAGAGAACAAACACACACACAAACGCACAGAAACACACACAGACGCTCATCAGGATTTTGTGGTGGCTAAGAATCGGCATCCACTTGAAATGAAAGCAGAGCTGCCTAGTGGCAGAGGGATGGCTCATGGTTATGCCAGGAAGAAGCAGCTGCTCCTGCCTGGTGTACTCTTGGGCTCTTTGCACCCGTTTGCAACCCTGTTGGGCAGCCACATGGGCAGCTTCCTGCCCAACCCAAATGGAGTCCAACTCCCTCCTCTCCACCTTCCAACTGTGTCCTTCTCTCTGCCCTCCCACAGAGACTCCTTGCACACATTCCACAAATTGGAAAAAATCACTTCTCCTGAAAACAATTACTCCAAGAGCAGAGAGCTGCTGCAAAAGGTATGGCATGAGGAAGTGAAGACAGAGGGCAGAGGTGCAGGGGGAACACGCGGGAGTCAGTGTCATCCTGACGGGTTTAGAAACATGACTTGCTTTCTATTGCGGAGGAGGCCAAGGGAAGAGTCTGCTAGGCACTTATGCAGGTCAGGGCACGTGGAGTCCTAGGAAGCCACTGAGGTTGAGAATGCTGTGAGGGGACACAGGGTGGTCAGGGGAAGCAGAGGGTAGCCAGGATTGGGGAATCCCCCTACTGAGAGCTCCAGCATCCCACTTGTTGCCCAATGTGCCATAGGCCTAGGGGCATATTCTTGTCCTTCCCCAAAATATGCTGCACAGGACTGCACAGAGAAACAATTTCCTGTCCCAGACCATGCGCAGAGGCTGTTTTCCAGTGGTCTGGAATTCTACCCTACTCTGCTGGGGATAGGCACGACTGTGTGGTCAGGAAGGAGTCTGAAATCCATGGCTCTCTCCTTCTCTGCTCAACTTTTCTAAGGACCCTGATGCAAAGAAAAACACCAGCAAACTGGAATCTTCTCAGAGCCTCGGGTCCCCTTCCTTTGCTGACCTTCAGGGCATTGGACAGACCACTAGCCTTGTCCATACCTCAGTTTTCTCCTCCCTGATAGGAAGGGTTTTGGAGCTCACAGGGCTGAACAACCAGGCTGGCATGTGAGCTACACAAACAGGAGAAACAGATGAATCCTCCAGGGCTGTGAGGAGGCCCTGGGCACACATGCCAGTCAGCACAGCACCACTGGTAGCAGAAGCAGGAGTCCCTGAGGCCCCCCGCTGCCAGGAGGCAGACCTGACAGTTGAGGGAGCAGGCAGAGGAGGCCAGCTCCCCAGGCCAGAGCCCACAGTAGTGAGTGCTGGAGCAAAGCCAGAACTAGAACTCCTCTGCCAGGTGGTAGATGCTTAGACACAATCTAGCAGCCATGTCAGTCCCTATAGTAAGACAATGACACTAGAAAGACAGACAGCACAGAGCCCTCACTAACAACCTCCACAATCTTGGCAGGAGTCTTGCAAGTTGGCCACAAAGGAGAAGCAGCTCCAACGAGGTCCCAGGTGGTTGCAGAAGATGGTGAGTGACTGGGACCTAGGCCAGGTTGCTGAGAGAGAAGCGGCACAGCGAGCCTACCTCTGCTCACCTTTCATCTCACACCCAAGGGGGCAGATGGAGAAGGGCATTTGCACTCTCGCACATGTGACCTAGAGGAGCTGGCTGTCAGAAGGGATAGAGGAACTAGAGCCAGCAAAGCAAGGAATTGGCAAAGCCTATGGGGGGTAGGTGGTAGGCAGAATGGTACTACAGAATGTTGTGTTCTACATATGCCAGCACAGATTAGGATCTGGGGCAGTTTGAAGAACCAGGCAGCGAGAACCTGGGCCTAGACACAAGGGGGTTCACAGGTTCCCCAAGACACTGTGCTATGGAAGCAGCTGTAAGGTTGAGGACTGACTGAGGAACCATGTGAGTTTGGGTCTGAGATGGGCCCTGGGCTTTGACCATCACCCATCCAATCCTACAGGTGTTGACAAAGGGCATCATTCCCTACCTGGGAATCTTCCTGACAGACCTTACGATGATACATTCTGCATATCAGGATATCCATGATGTGAGTAGCCAGGCCAATGCTGGCAGCCTGGAACCTTGAGGTCAAAGTTCCCTGGGAATCCTGAGCTCTGTCACTCCTGACAACCTCGAGGCCATCCTAAGAGCTGAGTCCTGTGCCCCTCTGAGCAGCTGCTTGCCACAGCGGTATGACCGAGTTTGTGCACATTGAGTAGCTGGGATTTCAAGTCCCTCATGAGGTGGCACTGGGGCCAAACAGAAGCCAGCCTCTCCTAAGAGAAATGCCTTTTCACCCAATGCTGCACTCACTCTCCTTGCATCACAGGTGTTAGACAACACAGGCCCTAATCCTGGCTTGATGCCCTGTGCCCAGCCCTCCTCTGAAAGCTGGCCCTACTCTGGTATAAGCACACATTTTGCCCAGGCTAGAAGAGGCCCTGGGTGGAGGTGCTGAGAGAACTGGGGCCAAATCCTAACTCCATTGCCCTCTGTCTTCTAGGAAAAATCCCAAATGGAAAAATTAAATAAGGTAAGTGTCAGCTGTCCAGAAAGGACAGGGTGGGTAGGGACCTGCAACTTTCTCCTGTCCAGCTTGATGAGCAGCCATTTCTGCATGGGTACAATGGGATGAGAGAGAAGATCCACCCTTGTCATGGTAGGCTGTGTAGTAACATCCAGGAGAGACACAGGATTGAGTGTGAGGAAACAACTGTGGGATCTCACATGCATTTGGGGAATCAGTGGAGGGTTGGTGGGCAGAGCTGCTGGAGGAGGCGGGCCCCTCCCTAGACAGCAAAGCCCAGCCCAGGCCAGCCCTGCCCTGTCCCTTCCCTTGTGCTCTCCGTGACCAGGAAAATGAGATCATCCAACATTTGAAAGACCTGCAGCATACCTGCACATATTATCACCTCCACAAAGCAGAAAATTTTCTGGCCTGGTTCAAGGGCCTGGAGCGGCTCAGTGAGGAAGCCAGGTGGGTTGGCAGACACTGGCTGGACCAGGGGGACATCCTGAGAATGGGGTCCAGAGGGCCTGAGGTATGACCATGGGTGAGTGGGAACCGACAAAGACTCTGGTCGGCTGAATGTGGGTGACCCACAAGGCTCTGAAGTCCAAGCCAACTGTGGCAGTGAACAGGCATGGCACTTGGTCACCTCACCACCATCCCTTGTCTTAGCTATGAGCTATCCTGTGCACTGGAGCCCCCGAGGCAGACTGACCCTACAAACAAGAGCAAGACCTTCCCAGGAATTCCAAAGGCAAGAAAGAAGTGAGTGGCTGGGGAATGGCTGGCAGGGTTCAGGTAGGATGCCGGGCAGGTACCAGGGACGCCTGAGGCTGTTGTTGATGAGACAGAAGAGCTGGTAGGAAAGACAAGTCTTACTAGGTGCTGGGGGCCCACTCAGTTGGAGGCCCCAGGAATGAATGCTGTGCAGGGGGCCTGCCCCATGGTGGTGTTCTCAGTAAGATCGGGCTCCTAAGAAATGCTGTGCATTCTGGAAAGCCTGCTGTGTCTGCAGTTCCTGATTATGAAGGCAGCAGTAATCACAACCTGCTTGAGCCGCACTCCCAAGTTCTTTCCTAAGCAAGACAACATACATTCCCCATAGGCTCTGTTTCCAGGCAGGGGTCCCAGGACCTTTGTGTTTCTGGAGCTGGACTGCAGAAATGGCAGTCTCCTGGCTCAAAACGTGTCTGTAGGAGCTTCTCAAATGGTTGCTGTGTCCCACTTCCCATCAATACTGCTGACTTAACTCTCTATCCCTCTTCCACCAGCCTGAGGATGCCTGAGAACAAGAATGTGTTGGCAAAATATGAGTTTGTGCTCCAGAAGAAGACCTCTCCCACCCTGCCAAGATCACGTGTGGAGCCGGCTCCTAACCTCTTCACAAGAAGAGGAGACCACACAACACTGAACAGTGTCTCTACTTAGTCTGGATGGCTATGGTTGAGCACATCCAGACAAGAATGGCCCAGGCCATACCCTACCCTAACCGCCAGTGACCTCCACTCCTGAAAACACTCAGGATCTTTTCTCCACAATCTCTTCCTGATGTCAGGACCACAGTGGTTCTGTGGTCCAGGCAATAAGCCATCTTTCTTGGATACTCAATCCAAGACACACTTCAGATATTTTTCTACAAATGCTCTCTGCTGTCACAATGATAATGAAAATGTGGCCCAGGCCACAGAACTCCTCTGTTGCACTTGCAATGCGGGAAAATACAAAGGATGCTTAATCCTCAGTGTTCTACTAATACCTGCCACTGGACACATTGCCCTGCCCTCGAGGAACTCCCTCAGAGCTTCACATATTCTCCGGACTCTTCCATAGAGGAACAGCTGACATTTTGGTAGAGCAGTGGGCATGGTGCTCACATTTGCCTCTGGCCCTGCCATTTCTATTAGGATCTGATTTTGATGACTGTGATGCAGATCAGTGGCTCTGATGCTGTGAGGTCGACAAGACACACTCTGCCCAAGCCATGCTGACCTGTGTAGGTTGTCTTCCTGATGAGAGCATTTGAGCTCTGACCTTGCCTTCCCTCCTCTTCAGCTATTCTGGCCTTTGTCAGCATGCAGGAGAGTTTCCCATGAGCGTTGATTGAGAGACAATGAGTGTGGCACATTGCCAACCCCAGGGTTCCAAACATCCTAGAGGAAAGGCCTGTGCTAGCCCTCAACTCTCAGTCCTGGTCTGAGTACAGATAGTGCCATGGCCTCAATGCCAAGACCCAGGATAAACCCTTCAACTCAGAGACTGCATGCAGGGCACTGGAATACCAAGGAAACTGCAGCTATTCCAGGTGGGATTCCTTGCCCTGTTTCCATTTAATTTGAATGCACAAGAGAAAGGAGCATATTTTCTCAATGGGGTGAAATGGATTTGAAGATACACATGTCATTGCTATGGTAAATAATGCTTCAATAAACATGGTTGTTCTGGTAGCTTTAGGATGGTCTTGTTTGTGATCTTTTGGATAAATGCCCGTAAATGGGATTGATGGGTCATAGGGGAGCTCTATTGAGGAACCTCCATACTACTTTCCAAAGTTGTTAAACAAGTTTACACTCCCACGAACAATGCAGTAGGGTTCCCTTCTGGCCACATCTCCTACAGCTATTGTATAACCCCTGTTTCCCTGTATATATTTATGTTGGTATAATATTGGGAAGAGAAGGGAAAAAGCAAAATGTTTAACTAGGGATACATGTTGACCATTGCAACAATGAGATGCAGAAGATGCTATGTTGAAAAATGAACTTTACAATTTTGATGAGTGGGGGGCAGATGAAAGGGGGAGTGTAATTGTGGAGGTGGGAGGGAAGGGATAGTAGGGGAAAAACAAAGGAGGAAACAACAATGCTTAATAGGAAACGTACTCATGACTTTGCTCCTGTAACTGTAACCTCACTGTACAGTATTTTTAAAATAAAAATCTTACAAAAATAGATGACGATATGGAGAATGAACTGCAAGACACGGACACAAGAGGTTTTTCTTTGTTTCTATTGTTTTTAATCAACTTTGGGATTTCTTGTTTCTTTTGTATATTCTTCCTCCTTTGGTATAATCTATGTTGTTCTTGTATTTGATTCTGGTAACTGGGACACTAGATAACATTTATTGGAATTAGAAAAAGGAAGGAATCAAAAAATAATGAGGAAACCAATGCAATAGCCATATGAACAAGACAATATGTTGAACTCGATCTGTACAACTTGGGTGTGGAGTGGGATAGAAGGAAAGCAAAGTAGTTGAACTTTGAAGGGTGGGATAACAAGATTGACTAGGAATTTACTCATTACCTAACATAGAACTGAAAGTCCTCTGTATATTGTCTTGATAATAAAATATATTGTGTATATATCTAGTGCTTCAAGTAGCATGTCTATAAAATATCAAACAAGCATAGGATCAAAAGAAGATAAACAGAAGGGGATACCCAGGACATAAAGTAAAAACATAACAGTATAAGCTAATTTAATTAATTGGTCAGAATAAGGTTCTCCTGCAAGGTATCAGCGGTTATGAGCTGAACCTGAAATGCAGCTAAAATTATAATGAATTACATGTTTTAGTAGGAGTATATTTTGAAATCTGGATATATACCATCATCAAAATGTATGTCCTTGAAATAGATTTGAGAAGCTATATTCCCATAGGTCCTTTGTTATACTTGTCTACTAATCCTTCGAAGGAAAAGGTGCTCTGGCACTTAAAAAATGACAAAACAAAGACTTCATTCCAATATCTGCTTCCTCAATATTTCCAGTAAATACATTGCCCACTCACTAATTTCCTTCAGGATTTCCCTAGAATCTCTGACTTTCTTTTTGCCTCCCTGGTTTATTGTCTTTGTCTGTTGCAAGGTGGAAGTTCCTTACTGACATCCTCTAGCCTTTCTATTCAGCTCAGTGCTATAGCCTTTCTGAAAATCTCCCTTCTCCATTCAAGAATTCCTCCAGTGCAGAGATGGGCAGGAGGCACACACCGTAGTCCTACCCTTCTCCACAAGTTCACCTCCCCAATTATCAGCTGCCCATAGGCAAGCATGCTCTGAAAATATTCAATGGAAAACAGCAGATATTCAGAATTTGGAAAGTTTAAATTCTACAGAATAGGGAGAATGTAAACACTAAATTGTATTGGAAGAAAATAACATTGAAATTTGCATGTGGAGTCAGCCAAGGATTTGTTTTTCTTGGGGCTCTGGTTGGTCATGCTTGATAGCCTAGATGCTTGAGAAATAAAAAGGAGAAAGATCACAGCTTGAGGACAAAGAGTTCACACCAAAGTTCTCATGACCTCATTTTCATTGGTAGCCAGGTGAGAAAACTTGCTCCTGCCATCCCAGTCTACACAGGAAGCTCAGATTGAGAGGCCTGCACTTGCATTCCAGCCCAAGGAAACAATCCACAAACCCCCATGTCAACAGAAAAGGCCTAGCATGGTGGTGTGTGCCTGTCATCCTAGCTATATGAGATCTTCAATAGGGGCTGTGATCCAGCTAACCAGGAAAACAAGTGAGACTGAATCTCAAGAGAAACTGCAGCACCTAGGCACCAATGGCTCATGCCTATAATCCTCCCTACTCAGGAGGCTGAGATCTAAGAATTAGGGTTCAAAGGCTGTCAGGGCAGGAAAGTTCATGAGACACTTAGCTCCAATTAACCACCAGAAATTCAGAAGTAGCACTGTGGCTCCAAAGGTAGAGCAACCATGTGAGCTGAAGAGCTCATAGAGAACACGTAGGCCCAGATGCATGACCAATAAATATAAATATCAATCAATCACTGAAACTTCAACAAACAAACACCAATGAATTAATCAATCAAGAATAAACCTGCAGCAAACTGTGCTTGGATGGGGGCTCAAGCATTCAAGTGGAATAGAGCCTGTCCAGCAAGTAGGTCATCTTGTGCTTAAACATAAGGAAAGCCATCAGTTCAAACAGCCACAACACCAAAAAACAAACATATCACATTCTTGTCTACGTGGGGGTTGGCCTGAGAAGCAGTATGTGTACTGTGTGTTCCCATTCCCTTGATACCATGGTAGAATCGGCTCTATACTACCTTGGACAGGCAGGAAGAGAAAGGATTGGCCTACAGTTGAAGGGAAATGAGTCCAGCTGACAAAGGGAATCAATACTAAGGATTAACTCTTTCATGCAAGAGCAAGAGACAATGGGTCTATGGCTTCCTCCTAAGCATTTCCAGTTCCCCATTTTATTCCAGTTCCAGATCCTTCCTTTACCACATTTTCAAACATTCAAAATTGCTTTGAATTTCTTTCACACAGATTTTTCTCTTCTTGATGCTATAATCTGCCAGTGATCTGCTAGTTCTCCCTGCATCATTGAAAGCTTTAGTATTGTTTCTCTATGTTGGTCTAACACTATTTGTCATTTTAAGAAAGTTTCAACACTAACACAATCTAGAGTTCATCTAGCTAACATCTTGAATTCTGAGTCTTCCACAATCTCTCAGCTGGCTTCATGTCAGTGACCCTTTCCTGTGGTCTAACTTACAGATCACCAAGAATGGCACCAACTGGGGAGATAATATGAAATATTTCCCTTCTTACCACCTTTACTTTGTCCTGTTTACTTCATCCTGTTCTCACATATCTAGTATTCAGCAACTGATACTTAGTATATTTATTGTTCCTATAAATTACTTTTATATTATCTATCACCAAATTTGCTCTTTCTACCCCTGATAAACAGGTTTATATTCCAAGATCCAATCACCTTGTTATTGAAAATCCTCAATCAATTTCCCTCTTTATTTATTTAAGCAAAAATCCCATCTATGAATAAGTCTAATGTTAAATCCCATCTCCACGTAAGTCTATTGTTTTTCTTTTTTATCATTTTTATTTTTAATATAAACGTGATGTACACAGGGGTTATAGCTGCATAAGTCAGGCAATGAGTTCATTTGGTTTTGAACAATTTTACTTTTTTCCTCATTTTCTAACTCATGGCTATCCATCAATACGTTATTCTTACTAGAAATAGTCAAGTAAGTATATTTGGTTTAACTACTATTAATATTAAAATTGTGAACAAAATATTCAAGTAATTTTGAGGCATTTATAATGTATGATGTGATTTTTTTGGTTTCTTTGTGTGTTCCTCCCCCATGGTATAATCCCTGTTTTCACTGTATTTGATTCCAATGCCCTGTATATATATATATATATATTTCTCTAATTTGTGGATGCTTAAATAGTGATATACATTGACCCATAGTAAAAATGAGATGTACAAAATACTATGTTGAAAATGAACTTTACAACTTGGAGAGGGCGTGGTATAGGAGTAGTTGGGGAGGTGGGAATTAAGGGATGGTAGGGGAAAAACAAAGGAGGAATGTACAATGTTCAACAGGAAATGTACTCATTGCCTTACTCATAGAACTGTAACCCCTCTGTAAAGAATTTGCACAATATAAAACTTACTTAAAAAGAACAAAGAAAAACATATTCAAATGAACCCTCAATATTAACAGGCAACCCTGACCATTGCCTAGTGCGTTACTTTCTGATGAGAGTACATGTTTTCCTACAACTGTGAAACCACTCTCATCACACTTGGTGGATGGCTCCTTATCTTCCCACTATCAAGGGAGTGTCTCAGTGACATGTGCCACTTCCTGCCATAGGTGATACAGAGCATTAGGAGCCTGAACACCTGATGACCTAGCAGGACCCACCTCCCATGGAGATAGCCAGCAATCGGAGCTGAGGGGGATGGAGCACCAGAGAAACACAATGTCATGTCTGTAACTCAGCAAATGCCCCTCACACACCTAAGTTCTGCCCTGGCTGGCAGGGGAGGCACCTCCCATCTCCAGTCCCCACTGTATAAATGCTCCTCTGAGGATTCACATGGCTCCATTTCCTCCTCTCCCTCGTGAGAACTTGGGCTTCTCAGTCTCAAGGCAAGAAAGGTTTTCCTCTACAACACTTTGGTTCATGTGGTTTTGGGGGTTTCTTTTCCTTTCATAGTGGTGCCAACACCCAGGATAGGTTTCCTGGTGGGTTCGCTCCACCCTCCCATGGCTGCAGGGGATTGGGGTGCAAACAGTGGCCCAGGACCTAACCCATATTCCTAAGCAGACCCAAAAGACTACCCAGCTGTCTTCCTCCTGATTGAATGAACCAACCTAACCAGCTGAGGCTAATTCCTACTGCTAATGAAGTAACAAGTCCAGAGGCTTAGATTCCTCTGTTTAGGCAACCAGGCCTCCATGCAGGCTTCAGGGCCCCAATCAAGCCTGGCCCACTATCTAATCCTCACCATGAGAGCCTTCCATTTCTGAGGAAACCCATGGGACAATGACAACACTAGTGAGCTCTTTTTTTTTTTTTTTTTTGTCACATATGGCGCTTGAATTCTGGGCCTGGGCGCTGTACTTCACATTTTCAGCTCAAGGTGAGCATTCTATCACTTCAGTTACAACATCACTTCTGTGTTTTGTAAGTGGTTTATTGGAGATAAAAGTCTCATTGTCTTTCTTGCCTGGGTTGTCTTTGAACTGTGATCCTCAGATCTGAGCCTTCTGAGTAGCTACGATGACAGGGGTGAGCCATAACTGCCCAGCAATCTACCTTGTTTAGATGGATGAAACTCACTGCCAAGGACCCTAGACGGCACACTTTTGGGTTCAGGTCACTTACTATGGTGTAGTCCAACCAAGGTAACCGTTGGTAACTTTCTGGCCTCCCAGGAATACAAGTTTCACCCACTAAGGTACAGGTGGTTCAGCAGTCAGAGACTTATCTGTGTATTCAACTGGGCCACACACAGGCTTTTACCATCCCCACCAAACACCTCATTACTAAGTGCCCTAGCCCTCCACTAAGAATGAGCTTCTCTCCTTTTTGAGTCTAGCTGACTACTTCAGGTACTGGACCCCCAACAACTCCCTCCTAACTTTCCACTTATATGAAGTAGCTAGAGGGTCACGGGGGGAAACCCTTTGAATGCCCTCCACTCACATTTCCTGAGAATGGAGTCCAGAGGGCCAGAGGTGTGACCATGGGTACAAATGGGAACCGACATGGTCTATGTTCGGCTGCAGGAGGGTGGTCCACCAGGTTCTGAAGTCCAAGCCAATTCTGGCAGTGAACAAACATGGCACTTGGTCACCTCACCACCACCCCTTGTCTTAGCTATGAGCTGTCATGTGCACTAGAGCCCAGGAGGCAGACTGACACTACAAACCACATGACCAAGAAGTTTTCACAAATGAGAAAGGCAGGAAAGAAGTAAGTGGAGGGCCACCGACTGGCAGGGGCCAGGGAAGATTCTGGGCTGGGACACCTGAGGCTGATGCTGATTTCTCTGCACTGACAGCATCCCTGATTGTGGGCTCAGAGGGCTCGGCTCTCTGGGTTTTTCCTCCCTTGTTTGTGTCTGGGATTCATCCCTCAGAAAGGGGTCGGGATTATCGAAGGCCCTAGACTGGAGCAGCATGCTAGCAGTGTATTGGGGAGCAGGAATTGGGGGTATGCTGGGAAGTTCCATCCAGCAAGCCATCCCATGACTGAAGCCGCCATATTCACAACACTGACCTCAGTGGCAGTGGCAGCTCCCAGCCCACAGCACAGGAGCAGCTTCAGCGTGGCCCTGACAGCACCAGCAGGAACAACATGGAAGGGCCCTCATACAGTGGCCCTCTCTGTCCTGGTGTGACCAGCACCCACCTGGACCTCCACAGGAGACTCAAGGGAGAATCCTCCCAAGAGAAGGAAACGGTGACACCCTGCACTTCTATTCCATTTCTACCTTGTCCACTGGAGGTGCAGCCAAGCAGGCTGGAAAGCCCTGTCCCTATAAACATCATATTCTTTGGAAGTCCTTAGAACTTCCTCCCAGGCTGGGACACCCGTCTATGTCAAGGCCTCTCCTAATGTTGCTGTCTCTCAAGGTGAGGGCCTGCAAATCCTCCTCTCCAGGGTCTTCTGGGATGATCTTAAATTCCAAAAGCACAGCCTTCCTTTCAACCTCCAATACAAAGGTGTCAGGATGGCCGAGTGGTCTAAGGCGCCAGACTCAACCTCCAGTACACCTGAGGCCAAGACAAGCAATAGTCAGAGTTGGAACTTAGGTCCGGAGAGCAATAGCTACCCCTTGTCTCCAACTAACAAGCAGGTGGGAGATGCCTGTCTCTTCAAGGTGAGCATGCCTGAGCACACGGGAAATGTCTACAAAGTATCATGGTGAGTGGGGCAGTATGACACTCCCCTGCTATCTTCAACAATTAAGGACACAGGACAGTGGCAGTCTCCATGTCCATTTGCTTCCCTCCTGAAATTGGTCGTTCAGTAGAGATGGCAGAAACCCAGCATGCTGGAGGCAGTGGGCAGTGCTCAGGTCCAGACCTGACAGCAAGGAGGGAGGAACAGTGGACCCAGCCACTGACATGAACAAGACCACATCAGGGCCTCTGGAGAGTCAAGAAGGCAGATACATGGATCAAGGGGATGAAGACTTTGACTAGATAAGGCACAATGCAACAGGAACCTTCTTGACTTTCCTTAGAGGAAGGGAGATCCAGAGCCTCAGAGTTAGGATGGTAGGAATCTGGGTGTTACACAACCTGAAACAGCAGAGTCTTTTCACAGGTAAAGTGGCCCAGTTCAGGAGAAGCCTCTTTCATCTTCCATGTTTTCAAGGGATCAGGAGTCATTTATCGTCTCTCCTTCCTCATGGAGATTCCATGACTTTCCATCATGCTCAGTCCTCTCCTGGCCTCAAGAGGGAGTGGCTGTCATTAGCAGCCAGCTGGGAGAATGTGTCTTCCTGTGTGCTCTGCTCAGAGACTCAGGGGAGCTGGAGAAGGCTGCTGGTGTATCCTCCACCAGTGCAGCCTCCAGCCCAGTGGGGGCCTGAATGGTAGGAGGCAATGGGGCCCTGGCCTTGGGCCTGCTCCTTCTCTTGGGCTTGGGCATATATCTCTGGTTAGTCCTAGGCCTATGCCTACTTGATTCTGTTAACGTATAGCCACAAGACCTGAACTTGAACCTGCCTGGGAAGAGGGGGCACAGTGCAGAGCAGAGGGGCTAGGAATTGTTCAGGTCAAGACCCATGGGAACCATTAGACCACCCTCTGTAAGGAAGACTTCTATCACCCGCATCATACCGTGTGTGATTCCTTTACTGAGCATGAGTGTCTTCAGAGTATTGCTGGCAATACCTGGTGGGAAGGGGGGCACTGCGAACAAGGTGTGATGTTCTGGCCTCTTCTGACCCATGTGACGACTCAGGAGAAGACACAGGATGTCATCCTGAAGCCCCTGAACAAAGCCTTACTGCAGGAGTCCAAGCCAGAAGTGTGCGAGCTGGTGCAGACCATCTCAGAGGATCAAAGGGAGTCAGAAGCGGTTAGCCAGGAAAATGGCAGAAGAGGGTGGGTGGGCATGCTCACCAACCAAGGTGGGAGGGCAGCCTCCAAAGTGTGGACATTAGGTACTGAGCCCAAGTAGGCACTGCTTACCCCAGTCCCAGAACTGCCCAATCAGCTGCTGCACATGCCTGCCTTGCATTGCCCAGCCCTGCCCTAGCTGGATCTCTGAGGAGGCAAGAAGCTGTGCAGACTGCTGCTGATTTGCATGCACCAACAGCACAGCCCAGTATGCTCAGGACTTCTTCATAGGCTGCTCACATTAGGCAGTAGTCAGTCCAAGTCAGCACACAACATGGACATGAGGACCCCTGCTCAGCTCCTGGGGATCCTGCTGCTCTGGCTCCCAGGTAAAGAAGGACAATGCTAGGGATTTACACAGCTCAGTGTGATCCAGGATGCTTACTCTTCAGGGATGCCTTCTTATAACTTGATAATTAGTGTGGATATTTGTTTTCATGTTTCTGCTTCCTGGTGCCAAGTGTGACATCCAGATGACGCAGTCTCCATCTTCACTGTCTATGTCTCTAGGAGACACTGCCACCATCACTTACAGGGCCAGTGAGAACATTGGGTATTCTTTAGCCTGGTACCAGCAGCAACCAGCAAAAGCTCCTAAACTCTTGATCCATGGTGCAAATAGTTTGGAGTCCGGAGTTCCATCAAGGTTCAGTGGGAGTCAATCTGGCACAGAGTTCACTCTCAGGATCAGTGGCCTGGAGCCCGAAGATGTTGCCACTTATTACTGTCAACAGACTTATAGTTACCCTCCCACAGTGATACAAGCCATAACAAAAACCTCCCAGGGAAGCTGAAGTGTGAGTCTGGGCTGCCCCAGCTGCTCCTGCTGCTGCCTCCACTTGCTCAGAATGTTGTCAGAAAAGGCCAGTTAATACTTGGAGAGTCTGAATTGTGACATCAGTTGATATTTATGCAATAATAAATTAAATAACTTGGTATTCTAAGCAGGAATTGCCTTTAAAAAAAAAAAAAAAAAAGAAGCTGTGCAGAGAAACCATTACTTTGGGGTCAGACAATGAGCTGCTATGGGGCTGAGTGGCCAAAGCCCTCACTAGAAGACACTTTGTCTTACTCTAATGGCAAGCAGGGCTTCAGAATGAATGTCAAACTGGGGTGTAGCTCAATGGAAAAGGACTTGCCTTAACATCAGGCAAACCCTTGATTTCTCCCCAGAGCACAGTCCTCAAGAATCCAATCCTAGTCCAGCAAAGGTCATATGATCAAGCCATGCAAGTGACCACAAAAGCACACTTCTATGAACAGAGCCAGTGTTATGGAAAGATGATTCAGAACAGAATAGAGTCCAGGTGCAGGCCCATAGAGAGCCAGCGAGATTCTAGAGACCACAGGAGAGTTCCACCTCTTCTCTGCCAGTGTGTTTCTCTTTACAATTAGAGGACACTACCCAACATCGTACAAGGATGACAGACCTAGACACAGAGAAAAAGGGGTTCAGAGTCATGCACAGAAAGAGATAGAGAAATGGACAGACACATAAAGACAGAAAGACCGAGAAATTGACACGCTGAGATAGACAAAAACAGACACAAAGGGGGACAGCCTATGATGGAGAACCAAGCCTACTGTGATGGTGCCATTGATCTGTTATCTATATACTGAGTTGAAGAGCTATTCAGATACTTTGCCTAAGTGATCAGCACTGATTACCCTTGCCTGTTATATGCCTTGCTGGCTACCGGCACTCTTCTCCGTGGGTAGGTGGCATGGTTTCCTTCTTCCAGAAAAGGAAGTCAGAAGCCTGGGGATCTTTCTTATGAGGAATGACCAACCAGCAAATGGGCAGAAGTTTGGGGTAGCCAGACAGAGTTGACAGGAAACTCTGAGTAGGAGGCCCCTGGAATGAATGTTGTGCAGGGGGCCTGAACCACACCTGCCCCATGGGTCTTTCTTAGTATGACAGTGCTCTCATGAGGTGCTGTGCATTCTGGAAGGTCTGCTGAATGGGGTGAAATCGATTTTAAAACACATGTGCCAGCCCTGAAGCTGATACGAATATAATATTCAATACTGTTTCTACTGGAGTCTGGTCATTGTGGTTGTATTCCTGGATCTCAAGTATGAAGGACATACACTCCGATGTGAAAAAGGAATTTTACAGGATGATAGTGGACTTTAAGCAGAAGTAGGGAATGAACCCCACCACCCTTGTCCACCCAAGGAAGGAAGGGCCTGTCCACATGCACACAGCAGCTAGTGTTCACTTTACTTGCAATAAACAGGGTATGTAAGGCAATCACATTTGTAACCCCAATGACAGAAGAGAAAGTGTGAAGCCCCAGTCTTGCCAGGGAAATGGCAGCACCCTGAGGGCTGGCCAGGAACGTGGGTGGGTCTGAGAAGCCACAGCTTGTGGCCTCTGCAAGGAGTCACCAATGGAGTGGTTCATGCAGAGATACTATGGCGAATCCCACATCTCCCAACTTTAGGATATCATAAATACCTAAGACTAAGTACATCTCAAGGATTTCCTCACAGATGCTCTCCTAGGATATGTCTTATACCAAAGTTGTGAAAAAATAGGACCACAGGAAGTAGAGATGAAAGGCCAGCATAGTTTGAACTATAATAGAGTACCATAGTCTATGAACCTGCACTTCAACAACAGTTTGATTCATGGAGTTTATAGGGATCAGCTTAGAAATCAAACCTGACTGAGTTAAAGAGGAAATGAGTTTTGTGAATGGACAAAGGAAGTTCATCAATTACACAGTATTGAGAACAGACCATAAAAAGAAAGTGGATATGGTATATATACATAATGGAATTCTATGCCTCCATCAGAAAGAATGACATTGCCCCATTTGTTAGGAAATGGAAAGATTTGGAAAAAATTATAGTAAGTGAAGTAAGTCAAGCCCAAAGAAACATAGGTCCCATGGTTTCCCTTATTTGCAATAACTAGTATATGTCTGAGTCAAGTAGAAAAGGTCAGGTAAGTTGATATTAGGGAAATGAACCCTAAGATATGTATTTGAATGTTTTTTTTTCTTTCATGGGATTGTTTATAACACATTTATATGATCATTTCTTTGTTGCTTTGTATGTCCCTCCCCCACGGTATAACCCCTGCTTTTACTGTATTTGATGTTGGTATAATTTGTGGAGGGGAAGGGAAAAAAACAAATCCTTTAAATAGGGATATAGGTGGACCCATTGCAACAAAGAGATGTACAAGTTGTTATGTCAAAAACGAACTTTAGAACTTTGGTGGGGAGGGGGTGAGGAAGATTGGGTAGGAGAGCAGGGGAGGGGGAAGGATAGGAAGGGATGGGAAGGGGAAACAAAAGAGGAGGCTACAATGTTTGATAAGAAATGTACTCATTATCTTGCCCATGTGATTGTAACCCCTCTGTATAATATTTTCACAATAACAATAAATAAATAAATAAGTAAATAAATAAAGATAAATTAATAAATAAATAAATAAGAAAAAAGAAAGTGGACAAAATCATTAATTCAGGGCCACTGTGAAAATCACATCCTAGACTCAGACTGAGGAAGGAAATGCTGTACTCTACAAAATCTGTGCACTGAAAACTTAGCTGTCACGGACAATGAGCACAAAGATCCATCACTCGACATAACCCTCACAGACCAGAAAAATGGGCACTACCACCTCCAGGAATAACTGTCCACATGTTCTTTATCTCTGAAGATTCGCAATGCGAGGTACATATTCTTTCTACCATGGAAATTGGGAGAGCAACATCAGTTCTTCCGTTTTATGGAATTTCTTATAAAATGGTGAAAAGGGGCACCCTAGCATTGTCATCTCCATAGGGCAAGACTCTGTGGGTGCCGAGAACTAAAGACCACCCCAACTCTTTAACTCATGGGTCTTTGAATGACCCATTGAGGGTATACCATAAAGTCTATTGTCTCAGCATGCTGTTGGTTATTTCTGGTCATGGAGAATAGGTTCAAAATCCAGTGTTTTCCAACCAATTAAAATGCCAAGAAAACATCCGATTCATGAGCACTGGATCAAAAGAAGAGAAAGAGAGGAGGATCACCCAGGACATGTGGGAGAAAGATACAAGTATGAGTTAATTTAATTCTTTTGTCCAGATGAGGGTTCTCAGACAAGATGTGAGTGCTTAGATGATGAAGTTGAAATGTAGCTAAAAATATGACAAATTACATATGGTACTGGAGGCATAGTTTGGAAGGTAAGTCTTAATTAAAATGTGTACCCTTCAAATGTATTTGAGCAGGTCTATTCCCTTAGGTCTTTGCTTATCACTGTCTAATATTGCTTCTAAGGAAGAAGAATCTCTGCACTTATAAAATGACAACACAAAGAATACATTCCAATTTTGACTTCCTCATTTTTCCAAAAACACGTTTCACACCCAATATTTTCCTTCTGCATTACCCTAATAACTTCGACTTTATTTTTTGCGTCTCTGCCTTATTTTCTTTGTCTGTTACAAGATGATACTTCATTTATTGACCTCTTCTAGCCTTTGTAATGTGATTAGGCTCAATTCTTAGTGCTATAGCCTTTTCTTAAAATTTCCCTCTCCCATTCACAAATTCCTCCAGTGGAGAGATGGGCAGGGGGCACCGTAGTAGTCCTACACTTCTTCACAGGTTCACTTCCTCCATTTTCAGCTGACAGGAGGCAACCATGCTCTGAAAAGATTCAAAGGGAAAATCGAGACATTCTGAATGTGTAAAGTTTAAATTCTTCAGAATAGGGAGAAATTAAACACTAAAATAATATTGCATGTGGAGTCAGCTCATGTTTTATATTTCTTGAGGCCATGGTGGCTCACTTTTGTAATCCTACCTGCTTGGGAGATAAAGAGGAGAAAGCTCACAGCTTGAGGATAAATGGTTCAGATAACAAGTCCCATGACCTCAATTCCATCAATGGTTAGGTGAGAGACATGCACCTGCCATCCCCATGTACATGGAAGCTGAGACTGAGAGAACTGCACTTCTAGGCCAGACAAGGAAACAATCCACAAAACCCCCATCTCAACAGGAAAGCCTAGCATGGTGGTGTGTGCCTGCCATCCTAGCTACAAGGGATGGATCTTAAATAGGGGAGTGTGATCAAGCTGAACAAGGAAACAAGTCAGACTCTATCTCAAAATAGATGGAAGCAAACTGGGTTGGAAGGGTAGCTCAAGAATTCAAGTGGTAGAGAGCCTATCCAGCAAGCAGGGAATCTTGAGCTTAAACATAAGGAAAGGTTGGGGTTCAAACCTCAGCAAAACCAAACAACAAATAAGCACACAGTTGTCTACATGAGGGCTGGTCTCAGCAGCAGTGTCTGTACTATGTGTTTGCATTCTCTAGACAAATTTCATACCAAGATGAACATGGCTCAATACGGTCATGGAGGCACTAGGGGGAGAAAGGATTGACCTACAGAGAAAAAGGAAAATGAATCCCAGAAGGGAAGCAATATGAAGAAAGGAAATAATTCCCTAATTGCAGAGTAACCGACAAAGGATCAGTGGCTTCCTAAGAGTTTCCAGTTCCCCATTCTATTCCAGTTCTAGATCCTTCCTCACCGTATTTTCAAACATTCAAAATTGCTTTGAAAATCCTTCCCACTGACTTTTCTTGAGACTGTAGTATGTCAGTCCTCTGGTGGTTCTCCCTTCACTATTGATACCTTAGCATTGATTCTCTGACTTGCTTTAACACTATTTGAGGGTCATTAAAAATATTTCAGCACCAGTAAAATCTATAGTCCATGGACCTAATCCTTGAATTCCAAGTTTTCCACAGTCTCTCATCTTTTCTTTGTTTTTGTTTTTTTTTATTTTTATTTGTGAACATACTCTACAGAGGGGTTAAAATTACATGGGCAGGATAATGCGTACATTTCTTACCAAGCATTGCAGCCTCCTCCTTTTGTTTGCCCTTCACATCCCTTCCCAGCCTCCCCCCTCCCCCCAATCCCAATCCTTCTCCTTCCCCACCTTCCCCCCCCCCACCCGCACCGACGTTGTAAAGCTCGTTTTGGACATGACAACTTTTACTTCTCATTGTTGCAACAGGTCCACCTGTATCCTTAAACAACTGGTTTTTCCCCATCTCCTCCTCAAGTTATACTGACATCAAATATAGTGAAAGCAGGGGTCACAATCTCTCATCTTGTTCCATACCAGGAACCCTTTCTGCGGTCTAGTTTAGATATCACCAATAATTGCACCAACTGGGGAGATTACGTTAAATGTTTCACTTTTCACCACCTTCTCTCCTTCCAGTTTACTTAATCTAGTTCTCACATTTCTGCTATTCTGCGACTAATACTATGAAAGATATTTCTTGTCCCCTTGAATCATTTTTACATCATCATCTACTTTGCTCTTTCTACCCTTGATGAATATTAGTTTTATAGTCCAAGTTACACACCACCTTGTTATTAAGAATCCCCAATTGTTTTCCCTCATTTCAATTCCTTAAGCAAAAATCTCATCTCTAAGTCTAGTGTTTTTCTTTTTGTAAATTTTTTATTTTATTTTTAATTGCAAAGGTGATGCACACATAAGATACAGCTACAGAAGTTAGGTAATGAGTTCATTTCTTTTTGAACAGTGTCACATCTTCCCTCATTTCTCTAACTTATGGGTACACATCAGTACATTAGTACTAGAGATTATCAACCAACTCAGTTTGGTTTAACTAACATTAAACTTGAGAACAACATGAACAAGTGAGCACTGGCTATTATCAGACAATCCCTCACCATGCCTAGTCTTTTACTTCCTGCTGATAGAAAGTAATGGTTTCCTACAACTAGAAAACCAATCTTCTCTAAGTAGATTCCATCCCATCCACCCACAAACAAGGCAGAACCACAGAGCCACCTCCTTCCCATCAGACAGAGACTTAGGAGTCCAAACACCTGATGGCCTAGCAGGAAACATCTGCCAAGGGGATCCCCAGGAATGGAGTTGAGGGGGTTGGGAGGCCGAGAGGGACACAATGTCAGTTGCAGGGTCACATGTGGGTGTGTGGAGGAAGTGTGCTTATGAACCCAAATGTAGAGATTTCCTGAGGGTGATCACCACTGCCCCCCAGGCCTGCCAGGGGACATTGCCCTGTGGGGTTGGAGTTATCCTGGCCAGTGGTGCTCAAGGGCTATGCCAGTACAAGGCATGAACAAGGGACTCTGAAGAGTTCTGGTCAGAAGGGCTCAAGTGAAGAGCTGTAGAGAGAGGATATCACAATGGCTCACAGGACTTAGCCCCCTGGTCCTCCTAGACACCACAATCCACAAAAGGCGCAGCTAGTGCACACGGTGGATTGTATGTATGGCAAAATTGTTTGGTTGTTGTTGGCAAATGAGTTGAGGCTCAGGCCTGAGTGAAGGGTGGAGAAAGTGTTTGGAACACATGAGTCAACACAGAGTGTGCCCTGGTTTGAGCTGCCACTTCTGGAGATGGTGAGAAGGAACTCCACAGGTGACATGGGACAGACATAATGAAAATAGACTCTGCCTAACAGGATGTCCAGTATGTGAGTAGCCAAGGTCCATCTAGGGGCAGGAAAGTAGAAGACAAAATCCCCTGGGAGGCCTGAGCTCTGGCACTCCGTTCAGTCTCAAGGCCATCCTAAGAGCTCGGTCCTATGCCCGACTGACCAGCTGCTGGCCACAGTTGCCTGACCACTGAGCGGTGTGCACATACCCCAGTTGGGATTTCAAGTCCTTCAAGGGAGGGCAGTTGGCCCATCTGAAGCCGGGCTTTCCTAAGACAAGCAACTTCTGGCCCAACAAGGCCTTGTCACCTGATGTTGTGGTCTCTCTCTTAGCATCACAGGTGTTAGACAACACCTTTTCTGATCCTGACCTGATGCCAGCTGCTCAGCCATCCTCTGAACACTGGTCCTACTCGTATATGCACATGTGTTGCCCTGGCTAGAGGAGGGCCTGGTTTGAAGTCCAGAAGGAAGACGGACCCCATTCTATTTCTGATCCTGACCTGATGCCAGCTGCTCAGCCATCCTCTGAACACTGGTCCTACTCGTATATGCACATGTGTTGCCCTGGCTAGAGGAGGGCCTGGTTTGAAGTCCAGAAGGAAGACGGACCCCATTCTAACTCCATTGCCCTCTGTATTTGAAGGAAAATCACAAATGATGAAATGGATTAGGGTGAGTGTCAGCTCTCCAGACAAGACAGGATGGGTTGGGTCCAACAAGGTGGTACAGTAAGGCCTGTGATGTCTACATGGGTACAATGGGAAGAAAGAGAGGTCTCACCTCAGCCAGGGTGAGGTGTGAGGGGACAGCTAGAAGAGCCCCCAGGACTGAGTGTGAGGACACAGCTGTGAGACTCCACAGAAGTCTGGGCAACTCAGTGAACTGTTGGTGAGCAGAGCTGGTAGAGGAGATGGGTCCCTCCCCAGCCAGCAGAGCCCAGCCCGGGCCAGCCCTGCCCTGTCACTGCCCTTGTGCTCTCTGTGGACAGGAAAATGAGATCATTGAACACTTGAAACATCTACAACTCACTTGCAGCTGTTACATCAAAACAGAAGAAAATTTTCTGGCCTGGGGAAATTTAGGGAGGATGTCAGGTTTGTGGGCAGACACTGGCTGAAGGAGAGAGGAAACCCATAGAATGCGGTCCAAAGGTCCTGAAGTTTGTCCCTGGGTGAATGGGAATAGACAGAGTCTCTGGGCCTTAGCTTCCTCCCCTTGCTTGTGAATGGGATTCATCCCTCAGATAGGGATCCGGATTGGGGGATCCGGGATTGTCCAAGACCCTACTCTGGAGCAGCATGCTAGCAAGATATTGGAGAGCAAGATCTGGGCGTGTGCTTGGGAAGATCCCTCCAGTAAGCTAGTATGGCTAGAGCAGGGGCCTTCAGAGAGAATCACAAGGATTTCCCGAGAGAGAGAGAGAGCATCGGCTGTCTCAGACACAGGGAGGGGAGCCTGCTTAGTAGGCTGCAATCTCAACGATACTGTGGTTGGACAACCCATTCAAAAGCCACCTGGATGTGTCATTCAATTGCTAGTTTCAGATCTCTCCAATTTGTTGATGTAGGAGCTCAGAGCTATAAACTTGCCTCTGAGTACTGCCTTTGCTGTGTCCCAGAGGAGCTGGTAATTTGTGTGTTCATTTTTGTTGAATAGCATGAACATTTGAAGTTCCTTTCTAATCTCTTCCATGACCCACTCTTGATTCAGCAGTGTGTTGTTCAGCCTCCATGTGATACCGGACTTTCTTTGGTGGCTTTTGGTGTTGAGTTCTAATTTTATTCCCTTGTGGTCACAGAGAATGCAAGGTATAACTTCAATGTTTCTGAATTTAGACAAGTTTGCTTTGTGGCCTGAAATGTGGTCTATTTTAGAAAACGTTCCATGTGCTGCTGAGAAAAACGTGTGTTCTGATGCTGCTGGGTGAAATGTTCGGTAGATGTCTGTTAAGTCTAGTTGATCTATGCAGCTGTTTAGATCTGCGGTTTCTCTGTTGAGTTTTTGCCGAGTTGATCTACCTAGTGGGGAGAGTGGTGTGTTAAAATCCCCAACAATTAATGTCTTTGGATCTATATGGGATTTGAGGGAAAGTAGTGTTTCTTTGATAAATTTGCGTGCTCCATTGTTTGGCGAATAGATGTTTAGAATTGTAATATCCTCCTGAAAGAGAGATCCTTTAATTAGTATGTAGCGACCTTCTTTATCTCTTCTCACGAATTTTAATTTGAAGTCTATTTTATCTGATATTAGGATTGCAACTCCCGCCTGTTTATGGGGGCCGTTTGCTTGGTAGATTTTGTTGCAGCCTTTAACATTGAAAATGTGTTTGTTTTTATGGGCAAGATGTGACTCCTGCAGGCAGCAGATAGAAGGGTCTTGTTTTTTAACCCAACTAGACAGTCTATGTCGCTTAATTGGAGAGTTCAGTCCATTAACGTTAAGAGATAGGACTGAGAGGTATTTGGGAGTTCCTGCCATGTTATCCACCTTCTTGGGGACTGCGAAAACTGGGTTCTTCCTATGGTTCTTGGATTCTCAGTTTGGGTGCAGTTTCTTGGCCTTTGTTGCGGTCTTGTTGGTTTTCTATGTGTAGGACATCTTTAAGAATCTTTTGTAGGGCTGGTTTGGTGGAGATGTATTGTTTCAATTTTTCTTTGCTATGGAAGGTTTTTATTTGGCCTTCAGTTATGAAGGAGAGTTTAGCTGGGTACAGTATTCTTGGTTGATAGTTGTTTGTTTTTAGGGCATGGCATACGTCATTCCAGGCTCTTCTTGCTTTGATTGTCTCTGCTGAGCAATCTGAGGTGATTCTAATTGGTTTCCCTTTATAGGTGATTAACCTTTTCTCCTTGACAGCTTTAAGGATCTTTTCCTTGGTCTGAGTTGATCCTGTGTGGATTATAATGTGCCGGTGGGATGTCCTATTCTGGTCTGGTCTATTTGGGGTTCTAAAAGCTTCTTGTATCTGAATAGGCCTATCTTTTTGTATGTTTGGGAAGTTCTCTGCTAGCATCCTGTTAAACAAATTTCCTAGACCATTAACTTCTGTTTCTAGGTGCTCCTCTACACACATTATCCTTAGATTAGGCCTTCTGATGGTGTCTTCCAGGTGTTGGATAGATCTATCATATTTCTTGGACTTGTCTTGGATGGTTGTATGTTCTTTCTCTATAATATCTAGGCTGTCTTCAATCCCTGAGATTCGATCTTCTGCATGGTCTAACCTGCTGTCAAGACTCTCTACTTTGTTTTTTATCTCTTCCTTCTATTTGGTCAGCTTTGATGGCTTCAAGTTCTTTGTTGAAGCTCTGTTTTAGGTCTTGTATGAATTTCTTTACTTCCTTAATTTGGTGTTCAGTGTTTGTTCTCAAATCACTTCGTTGATTGGTTATGGTTTCTTTGGACTCCCATTCCTTCTGTTGGGTTCCATTCAGCATTCCCTTTGTGATCTCCCTGACTTCCTTCAGCTCTTTGTTAATGGATTCCATGAATGCCTTTAGTGATCTTTGTGTATTCTCTACCTGGTCTCTCAATTTCTGAGTTACTCTTTGATTAGCTTCCTCCCGTCTGTGGGATTCCTGCAGTTCTCTTTCTTCCCGTTCATGGGATTCCTGCAGTTCTCTTTGAGTGTTCTCAGCCTGCTCACGCCATTCCTCCCTTTCTCTTTGAGTATTCTCAAGTTGTTCATGCAAATCCTGTATCAGTTTTTGAGTAGCTTCCTTACGCTTATTATATTCCTGTATAAAGTTTGGGGATGCCTCCTCTCCCTCCCTATCACGCTCATACAGAGTCCTTTGTAAGTTTTCAAACTTCTCATTTATCATGTTTGCCACCAGTGTTTGTAGGGCTATTTGGGAACTCTCCTCTGGTTGTTAATTATCTGATCTGACCCCTGATTATCAAGATTGGGAATTGAGATACCCGGATTTGCTATTTTTCTTGTGTTTTTCCGGCTTACTCTGCCCATTTGAGATGAAAATACACCAGTCTGTGGGCTTTCTATTGATCTTGCTAGCTATGTCATTTGCCCTGCAGAAGCTCTGCAACCTTATGCAATCCCATTTGTCCAACCTTTCTTTGATTTGTTGTGTTTCCGGGTCTCTATTCAGAAAATTCCGCCTGAGCCAAGGAGACCTAGGGTTTCTCCTATTCCATCCTGTAATGTTTTCAGAGTGTCTGCTTTGAGTTCAAGGTCTTTGATCCATTTGGAGTTGATTCTGCTGCAGGGTGATATATAAGGATCTAGCTTTAGTTTTCTACATGTAGTTAACCAATTTTGCCAGCACCATTTACTGAAGAGGCTGTCTTTCTTCCATTCTATTGTTTTAGCTTCCTTATCGAAGATTAGATGGCTATAAGTCTGTAGGTTCATTTCTGGGTTTTCAATTCTATTCCATTGGTCCAGAGGTCTGTTCTTATGCCAATACCAAGCTGTTTTGATTACTATGGCTTTATAGTAGAGTTTGAAATTTGGTATTGATATTCCTCCAGCAGTGTTCTTTGCGTTGAGAAGTGTTTTTGCTATTCGGGGTCTTTTATTGTTCCATATGAATTTTTGGATTGCCTCTTCTATTTCCTTGAAGAATGAAGGTGGAATTTTGACAGGTATTGCGTTGAATTTGTAGATAGCCTTGGGAAGTATTGCCATTTTCACGATGTTAATCTTGCCAATCTAGGAGCATGGGAGGTTTTGCCATTTTTTAAGTTCTGTGTTGATTTCCTTTTTCAAGTTTTTAAAGTTTTCATCACAGAGGTCCTTGAAGTCAAAGCAGACACTCTGAAAACATTACAGGATGGAATAGGAGAAACCCTAGGTCTTCCTGGCTCAGGCCGAAATTTTTTAAATAGAGACCTGGAAACACAACAAATCAAAGAAAGGTTGTACAAATGGGATTGCATAAAGTTGCAGAGCTTTTGCAGGGCAAATGACAAAGCTAGCAAGATCAATAGAAAGCCCACCGATTGGTAGAAGATCTTTACTAGCCATACAACGGACAAGGGTCTCATATCTAAAATATACTTGGAACTCAAAAAATTAAACCCCCCAACAACAAATCCTCAAAGAAACAACTGCCCAATAAATAAGTGGGCAAAAGACTTAAAGAGAAACTTCTCTGAAGAAGAAAGAAGGATGGCCAATAGACAAATGAAGAAATGTTCAACATCCCTAGCCATAATAGAAATGTAAATCAAAACCACATTGAGATATCACCTCACCCCAGTTAGAAAGGCAAAAATCAAGAACTCTAACAACAACAGATGCTGGAGGGGATGTGGACAGAAAGGAACCTTACTTCATTGTTGGTGGGAATGTAAACTTGTGCAAACACTTTGGAAAGCAGTATGGAGGTTCCTCAAAAGACTTCACATAGATCTCCCCTATGACCCAGCAATCCCACTTTTGGGCCTTTACCCTAATGTTTACAAACAAGACCACACTAAAGCTACCAGCACAACTATGTTTATTGCAGCATTATTTACCATAGCTAAGATATGGAACCAATCCAGATGCCCCTCAGTAGATGGATGGATCAAGAAAATGTGGCATATATACACAATGGAATTCTATGCCTCCATCAGAAAGAATGACATTACCCCATTTGTTAGGAAATGGAAAGGCTTCGAAAAATTTATATTAAGTGAAGTAAGCCAGGCCCAAAGAAACATAGGTCCCATGGTTTCCCTTATTTCCAATATCTAGTATAGGTATGAGTCGAGCGGAAAAGTTCAGATAATGTGATGATTGGGGTTCGTTTGAACCCTTAAATATGTATTTTAATGTTTTCGTTTCTTTCATGCATGTGTTTGTAACGCATTTATAAGATTATTTCTTTGTTGCTTTGTATGTCCCTCCCCCACAGTGTAACCCCCACTTTCACTATATTTGATGTCAGTATAACATGTGGAGGAGATGGGGACAAACAAGTCATTTAAGGATTCAGGTCGACCTGTTACAACAATGAGAAGTACAAAATTTCATGTCAAAACCAGCTTTACAATGTCAGTGAGGGGGGGTATGATTGGGTGGGAGGGAGGGGGGAGGCTGTGAAGGGAGGTGAAGGGTAAACAAAGGAGGAGGCTGCAATGCTTGGTAAGAAATGTATGCATCATCCTGCCCATGTAATTGTAACCCCTCTGTACAGTATGTTCTCAAATAAAATAAAATAAAAAAACAAAATCCAAGATTTTATAAAGTCCCTTATAACAACACAAGAAGACAACTTTACTGTATTTGGAAAAATATTAAAATTAACAAATATCTTAATAGTTAAAAAAAAAAAAAAGAAAATAGCACCAGTTTTTTGCTAGTACACTATCTTAAGGCAACCATCAACCAACGTTTGCATTTATACAGTCAATAGTCTACAGATACAATCTAGTTCAACAGATACATCTATTCAACATCAAACAACTATATGTTAATGGGTTTCGAACCGCAGAGAAGAATTTGGAAAACCAGAAATTTTTAGGGTTAGGGAGAGATGTGGGTAAAAAATAGGAATAGATTGGTGTGGGGAGGCACAGGGAGAGTTAACTATGTCCTAATCTCAATGCAGGAAATAGGTTGGGTAGGATGCAAGTAGAGAGAGAGAGAAAAGGAAGAAAGGGAAAAGGAAATGAAAAGAGACCAGAAAAATAGAAACGTAAAAATTAATATTATTATGGAGATTAAAAGACCATCTATTTAGAGAGGAATGTGAGTATATTAATAGAAGGGTAGGGACATAGAGGAGAAGTGAAAACCTTAAAAAAATGTTTAAAATACTATATAGGTATAAAGAGGTAGTACTGCTATTAATGAATTTAAGTCTCAGAGGTTTTGAATTGAGTACTAAATTTGTGGATTAAGTGTGTACACAATGGGGGATAGGGTCTACTAGTTAACTACGGGTTTATCTGAGGATGTGCAGGAAAAGAGTTAAGTCACATACAGAAGATCAAAAGAGAGGAAAAGGTGAAAAGGATTAGGAAGGGAGAGAAAAAGATCCGAAGTTCAGTAGAGCTAGACAAAAAAACAAAAAGATAGTTAAGAAAGAAAGAAAAAGAGAAAGAAGACAAGAAAAGAAAGAAAAACGCACATTCATGTATTCCTAAAATAAAAATTATAAGAGGAAAAAAAAGTTACTGGAAAACAATTATTTTTTCAAAAAAGGCAAAAATTAAAGATTAATAAAATTTTTAGAAAAGGAAAAAAAATTATATATATATAAGGTACCAAAAAAAGGAAAAAAAGAGAGAAAAAAAAGAAAAGAAGAGGAAGAGAAGAAAAAATAAAAAAAAGTTCTTTGATTTTTTTTTTGATTTTTTGGGAGGGGTGGGAAGAATCCTGTATCTCCCTTTTGTCTGTAACCAGCCTCTTGTTGGAGTCTCTGGTCAGCTTGAGGTCCTGTGGCTTGATTGGTTTCTTAAGTCAGTTTGTTGGAACAGGCAGAAAAATGCTCTGCTTTACCCAAGATTTTGAGATCCCCCTCCCAGATTAGTTTACTGGGAGGGTGATCTGCTTTGAGAATCACAAAAGAGGGGGATGCAGTGGTAAGGCTAGGTTCTGGGTAGAGTTGAGGCCTTTCAACAATCAGTAGCTTTTTTCTGGGGCTATTTTGTGGAGAAAAAAAAAAAAAACTCACAGAGCCCAGCCTGGAGCCATTCTCAGGGTTTCTGTTTTTCAATTGATTGTTGAGGCTGCTAGAGGGAGGGGCAGCCTCTGGCTCTGGTTACCCAGTGAAGAAAGCCATTCCAATGGCTGGTGCCTGAGCTGGATGACTTTTCCCTGGATGGAGCCGAGTCTGGCAGGTCACTTCGCCGCCATTAAGTTCTTGTGACCTGCTAAATGACTCGTTTTATTCCAAGGCCTGGGTTGGAGCTGGCAGCTCCTCCGAGCTTTGTCGGTATCCAAGATGGAGATCACCAGTGCTGGTGGGGGATGGGTGGCCTTCCCTCCTCTGCTCCCTGAGAAGGAGTGAGGACTTCGGGCTTCTACTCACGTCGAGTCTTGGATCCTGGGTCGTCTCTGGTCTGCGAACTGCAGGATGAAGATGTCCGCTCCTTGTCGGTTCTTGCTGGTGTTGAGTAGAATCCGCTCGCCCGCTGTGTCTGGCTCCTTCGTCCTGGATTGTCTCTAACTTACTCTTATTAGAAATTGTCAAATAAGTGTATTTGGTTTAACTACTGTTAAAATTGTGAACAAAATATTCAAGTGATTTTGAGGCATTTATAATGTACTATGTGATTTTTTTGGTTTCTTTGTATGTTCCTCCCCCATGGTAGAATCCCTGTTTTCACTGTATTTGATTCCAATGCCCTGCATCTTGCATATATATTTCTCTAAGTTGTGGATGGGAAGGGAAAAAACAAAATGCTTAAATAGTGATATACACTGACCCATTGTAAAAATGAGATGTACAAGACACTATGTTGAAAATGAACTTTACAACTTGGAAGGGGGTGGTATAGGAGTAGTTAGGGAGGTGGGAATTAAGGGATGGTCGGGGAATAACAAAGGAGGAATGTACAATGCTCAATAGGAAATGTACTCATTGCCTTACTCATGTAACTGTAACCCCTGTAAAGAATTGTCACAATATAAAACATACTTAAAAAGAAAAAAGAAAAACATATTCAAGTGAACACTCAACATTAACAGGCCAACAAAGCAAACTTGTCTAAATTCAGAAACATTGAAGTTATACCCTGCATTCTCTCTGACCACAAGGGAATAAAATTAGAACTCAACACCAAAAGCCACCAAAGAAAGTCCGGTATCACATGGAGGCTAAACAACACACTGCTGAATCAAGAGTGGGTGATGGAAGAGATTAGAAAGGAAATTCAAATGTTCATGCTATTCAACAAAAATGAACACACAAATTACCAGCTCCTCTGAGACACAGCAAAGGCAGTACTCAGAGGCAAGTTTATAGCTCTGAGCTCCTACATCAACAAATTGGAGAGATCTGAAACTAACAATTTAATGACACATCTAAACCTCCTTGAAAAAGAGCAGCAAGATAAACCCCAATTCAGTAGACGGAAAGAAATGATCAAAATTAAATCAGAATTAAATGAATTAGAATCCAAAAAAACTATAGAAAGAATCAACAAAACAAAGAGTTGGTTCTTTGAAAAACTTAACAAAATTCACAGACCCTTAGCAAATCTTATCAGAAAAAGAGGAGAACACACCCAAATTAATAAAATCAGAGATGAGAATGGAAACATCACCATGGAAACAACCAAGATTCAGAACATTATAAGGGAATACTTCTCAAAACTTTACGCTAGTAAGTTTGAGAACTTGACAGAAATGGACCTCTTCCTAGCAAATATTGACATGCCAAAACTAAACCAAGATGAGTTAAACTATCTTAACAGGCCCATATCAAGCATTGAAATAGAAACAGCAATACGAGACCTCCCAGCTAAGAAAAGTCCAGGACCAGATGGTTTTACAGCAGAATTTTACAAGGCCCTCAAAGCAGAGCTCACACCAATTCTCCTCCAACTCTTCAATGAAATTGAAAGAGAAAGCTCACTACCGAACACATTCTATGAAGCCATCATAACCCTCATCCCAAAACCGGGCAGGGACTCATCAAAGAAAGAGAACTATAGACCCATTTCTTTGATGAACATTGATGCAAAACTTCTCAACAAAATTTTGGCCAATCGACTTCAACAATTCATCCAAAAAATCATACACCATGATCAAACAGGATTCATTTCAGGGATGCAAAGTTGGTTCAATATACGCAAATCAATTAATATTATTCATCACATCAACAGGAGCAAGAACAAGAACCACAAGGTTATCTCAATAGACGCAGAAAAAGCATTCGACAAGATCCAACACCCCTTTATGAAGGTTTTGGAAAAATTAGGAATCCATGGAACATTCCTCAATACAATAAAGGCTGTATATGACAAACCTACAGCCAGCATTATACTCAATGGTGAAAACCTAAAGCCATTTCCTCTTAACTCAGGAACAAGACAAGGATGCCCACTATCTCCACTTCTCTTCAATCTAGTATTAGAATGCCTAGCTACAGCAATAAGACAAGATGCAGACATAAAGGGGATCCAAATAGGGAAAGAAGAAATATAACTCTCCCTCTTTGCAGATGACATGATCTTGTATTTAAAGAATCCCATAGAATCCACTCCCAAATTACTCAAGCTGATTCAAAACTTTGGCAAAGTAGCAGGTTATAAAATTAACCCCCCAAAATCAATGGCTTTTCTGTATGCCAACAATGAGAAAAGTGTGGCTGAAATTAGGAAAGCAACTCCATTTGTAATAGCCCCACAAAAAATAAAATACCTAGGAATTAACTTAACTAAAGAAGTGAAGGACCTCTATGATGAAAACTTTAAAAACTTGAAAAAGGAAATCAACACAGAACTTAAAAAATGGCAAAACCTCCCATGCTCCTGGATTGGCAAGATTAACATCGTGAAAATGGCAATACTTCCCAAGGCTATCTACAAATTCAACGCGATACCTGTCAAAATTCCACCCTCATTCTTCAAGGAAATAGAAGAGGCAATCCAAAAATTCATATGGAACAATAAAAGACCCCGAATAGCAAAAACACTTCTCAACGCAAAGAACACTGCTGGAGGAATATCAATACCAAATTTCAAACTCTACTATAAAGCCATAGTAATCAAAACAGCTTGGTATTGGCATAAGAACAGACCTCTGGACCAATGGAATAGAATTGAAAACCCAGAAATGAACCTACAGACCTATAGCCATCTAATCTTCGATAAGGAAGCTAAAACAATAGAATGGAAGAAAGACAGCCTCTTCAGTAAATGGTGCTGGCAAAATTGGTTAACTACATGTAGAAAACTAAAGCTAGATCCTTATATATCACCCTGCACCAGAATCAACTCCAAATGGATCAAAGACCTTGAAGTCAAAGCAGACACTCTGAAACCATTACAGGATGGAATAGGAGAAACCCTAGGTCTCCTTGGCTCAGGCCGAAATTTTCTGAATAGAGACCCGGAAACACAACAAATCAAAGAAAGGTTGGACAAATGGGATTGCATAAGGTTGCAGAGCTTCTGCAGGGCAAATGACATAGCTAGCAAGATCAATAGAAAGCCCACCGATTGGGAGAAGATCTTTACTAGCCATACAACGGACAAGGGTCTCATATCTAAAATATACTTGGAACTCAAAAAATTAAACCACCCAACAACAAATCCTCAAAGAAACAACTGCCCAATAAATAAGTGGGCGAAAGACTTAAAGAGAAGCTTCTCTGAAAAAGAAAGAAGGATGGCCAATAGACACATGAAGAAATGTTCAACATCCCTAGCCATAAAAGAAATGCAAATCAAAACAACAATGAGATATCACCTCACTCCAGTTAGAAAGGCAAAAATCAAGAACTCTAACAACAACAGATGCTGGAGGGGATGTGGACAGAAAGGAACCTTACTTCATTGTTGGTGGGAATGTAAACTAGTTCAACCACTTTGGAAAGCAGTATGGAGGTTCCTCAAAAGACTTCACATAGATCTCCCCTATGACCCAGCAATCGCACTTTTGGGCATTTACCCAAATGTACACAAACAAGACCACACTAAAGCTACCAGCACAAGTATGTTTATTGCAGCATTATTTACCATAGCTAAGATATGGAACCAACCCAGATGTCCTTCTGTAGATGAATGGATCAAGAAAATATGGTATATATACACAATGGAATTCTATGCCTCCATCAGAAAGAATGACGTTTCCCCATTTGTTAGGAAATGGAAAGGTTTGGAAAAAATTATATTAAGTGAAGTAAGTCAGGCCCAAAGAAACATAGGTCCCATGGTTTCCCTTATTTGCAATATCTAGTATAGGTATGAGTCAAGCAGGAAAGGTCAGATAATGTGATATTAGGAAAACGAACCCTTAAATATGTATTTTAATGTTTTCGTTTCTTTCATGCATGTGTTTCTAACGCATTTATAATATTATTTCTTTGTTGCTTTGTATGTCCCTCCCCCACATTGTAACCCCCGCTTTCACTTTATTTGATGTCAGTATAACATGTGGAGGAGATGGGGACAAACAAGTCGTTTAAGGATACAGGTGGACCTGTTGCAACAAGGAGAATTACACAATGTCATGTCAAAGCAAGCTTTACAATGTCGTTGTGTGGGGGGAAGGGGGTATGATTGGGTGGGGGGGAGGAGGGAGGCTGTGAAGGGAGGTGAAGGGTAAACAAAGGAGGAGGCTGCAATGCTTGGTAAGAAATGTATGCATTATCCTGCCCATGTAATTGTAACCCCTCTGCACAGTATGTTCTCAAATAAAATAAAATTAAATTAAAAAAAAAACATTAACAGGCCTCCCTCACCGTCCCGTAGTCCTTTAATTTCTGATGATAGTACATGTCTTCCTACAACTGTGAAACCACTCTCAACACACTTGGTGGATGCCATCTTATCTTCCCACAATGAAGGGAGTATCTCAGTGACATGTGCCAATTCCTGCCATAGGTGACACAGAGCATTAGGAGCCTGAACACCTGATGACCTAGCAGGACCCACCTCCCTTGGAGATAGCCAGCAATCGCTGAGGGGGATGGAGCACCAGAGAAACACAATGTCATGTCTGTTAGTCAGCAAATGCCCCTCACAGACCTAAGCTCTGCCCTGGCTGGCAGGTGTGGCACCACCTATCCAGCTGAGACTAATTCCTACTCCCAATTACTTGACCAGTCTGGAGGCTTAGATTCCTCTGTTTAGGCAACCAGGCCTCCATGCAGGCTTCAGGGCCCATCAAGCCTGGCCCACTATCTAACCCTTACCATGAGAGCCTTCCATTTCTGAGGAAACCCAAGGGACAATGACAACTTTACACATGTGGGGATTGAATTCTGGGCCTGGGCACTGTACTTCAGCGATTCAGCTCAAGGTGAGCATTCTCTCACTTCAGACACAAAGCTACTTCTGTGTTTTGTGAGTGGTTTATTGGAGATAAGAGTGTCATGGTCTTTCTTGCCTGGGTTGTCTTTGAACTGTGATCCTCAGATCTGAGCCTTCTGAGTAGCTAGGATGACAGGGTGAGCCACAACTGCCCAGCAATCTACCTTGTTTAGATGGATGAAACTCACTGCCAAGGACCCTAGACGGCAAACTTTTGGGTTCAGGTCACTTACTATGGTGTAGTCCCACCAAGGTAACCCTTGGTTACCTTTCTGGCCTCCCAGGGATACCGAGTCTCACCCACGAAGGTACAGGTGGATCAGCAGTCAGAGACTTGTCTGTGTATTCAACTGGGCCATACAAAAGGCTTTCATTATCCCCACCAAACTCCTGATTACTAACTGCCGTAGCGCTCCACTAAGAATGAGCTTCTCTCCTTTTTGAGTCTAGCCAACTACCTCAGGTCCTGGACCCCCAACAACTGCCTCCGAACTTGCCACTTATATGAAGTAGCTAGAGGGTCACACTAGGAAACCCTTTGAACACCCTCCACTCACATTTCTCCCTTCAGCAGACTGGTTCCAACCGGCCTCCACACAGGCCTCTGCTCTCAGGCTGCCACAGCCTTCACACCTGTTCTTTCATTATGTAACTGAGAACTAGGGTTTTACATTGGGAGTTTGAGGTCAGCAGATTGGACCTCATTTGTGCCAGTTGCTTATTTTTCCAAATGCATAGACCCTACCATGAGGGGCTGGGCTCCTTGCCTCCATGGCCTAGCTATCACGTCAGTCCTATTACAGGAGTCAAAGAAGCTAAACCTGGGCACAAGCCTACCATTATCACCCACCATCACCTCTCTCAGTTACTAACCTATAGAGGGATATAAACTCAGCCACCCTCCCACAATCTCTGATGTCTTGTCACTGGTAGAGGCCCCACTCTGACCTTCCAGCTCTGCCTTCCATTAAACCCCACACCCTATTACCCATTTCAGATACAAAGAGCTCCCCAGCACACTCCTGTGTGGAGACTCTGGATGACCTGCTAACTCACCCAGCACACATTAGAGAGAGGTCCTAAAAGCCCGAAGGGAAACATAATCCTTCCATGGTGACCTTCACCTTCATCCCTGCCCAGATCCTGACACTGCCAGCATCTCTCTCTTGTCTAGGCCAAGAGGTGGTGGTTGTGTCAGGCAAGACTCACACAGTCTTCCTCTCCAGGCTTGCCGAGACCTGAGGAACTTCTCCTCACCCCATACCATCTTCTCTGCCCTGCAGAGCACGGCCAATTTCCGACTGAAGACGTCAAGGCAAGAGGTCTGCAGGTGGGTCCCTATTCCCACAGCAGTTGTCCTGTGGGAAAACATGCTAGGTGTCACACTCCCTAAACCCTGGACATAAACATCCACCTGAGATCCCCATTGGCGGGGTCCAGGTGGGTAATTATTATCAGGATTCAGACATCTCCTGTCAGACTGAACATACACAGACACACACACACACAAACACACACACACACAGACACACACACACACACACACACACACACACACTCAAGCTTACCAGTTTTCTGTCGTGGCTACGAATCTGCATCCACTTGAATTGAAAGCAGAGCTGCCTAGTGGAAGAGGGATGGCTCATGGTTATGACAGGAAGCAGAACTTGCTCTTGCGTGGTGGATTCTTGGGGGCTATTTGAACCCATTTTCAACCCTTTTGTAGAGCCACATTGTTTCCTTTCTTCCAAAATCAAATGGAATCCAACTCCCTCCTCCCCACCTTCCAACTGTCACCTTCTCTCTGCCTCTCCCACAGAGACTCCTTCTGCACATTCCACACACTGGAAAAAAATCACTTCTACAAACAATTTCTCCAAGAGCAGGGGGCAGAGGTGGAGGGTGAACACGGGGGAGTCAGTGCCATCCTGAAGGGGTTTAGAAACATGACTTGCTTTCTGTTGGGGAAGAGGGCAAGGGAAGATTCCCCTAGGCACACAGTGGTCAGAGGGGTGCTACAGCACTATGTGATCTGCATATACCAGTATAGATTTGGACCTGGGGAAGTTTGGAAAACCAGGCAGCAAGAACAGGCCATAGACATTAGGGGGAATCACAGGTTTGCAAGTTGCTGTGCCATGGGAGCAACTGTAAGGTTGAAGACTGACTGAGATGCCTTGTGAGATTGGGTATGAGATGGGCCCTGAGCCTTGACCATCACCCACCCAATCCTACAGCTGATGACAAAGGGCATCTTTCCCTACCTGGGAATCTTCCCGATTGACCTCATGATGAGAGATAATGCATATCAGGATATCCATGACATGAGTAGCCAGGCACCAGCTGTCTCTTGGCAAGTGGAGAACAAAGGCCCCTGGGAGTCCTGAGCTCTGGCACTCCTTACAGTCTCCGGGCCATGCCCAGTGCCCAGTCCTATGCCCCTCCGACCTTCTGCTGGCCAAACCTGCCTGAGCCCTGAGCTGTGTGCACACACAAGCCAGCTGGGGTTTCAAGTCCTTTAAGGGAGGTCCGTGTGGCACAACTGAAGCCAGGCTTTCCTAAGACAAGCCACTTCTGGCCCAACAAAGGCCTTTTCACCTGATGCTGCAGTCACCCTCCTAGCTTCCCAGGGGTTAGACAACAAAATCCCTCATCCTGACTTGATGCTCGGTTCACAGCGTTCCTCTGAATGCTGACCCTACACCTGTGTATGCACACATGTTGCCCAGACTAGAGGAGGCCCTGGTTGGGTGTGCTGAGGGAAGAGAGGCCCCATTCTAACTCCATTGCCCTCTGCCTTCTAGGACAAAACACAAAGGATGAAATTAATTCAGGTGAGTATCAGCTGTCCAGACAGGACAGCCTGGGAAGGGACCAGCAAGTTTCTCTGGTCAACCATGTCCAGCTGCCATTTCTTCATGGGTTCAATGGGAGGAGAGAGAAGGTCCAGGCCTTGTCTTGGTAGGCTGCAAAGCAGTATCCAGGAGATCCCCAGCATTCAGTGCGAGATCCCACAGAAGTCAGGGGGACTCAATGGCAGCTTGGTGGGCAGAGCTGGGAGAGGAGCTGGGTCCCTCCTCAGACAGCAAAGCCCAGTCCAGGCCAGTCCTGCCCTGTCACTGCTCTTGTGCTCCTCAGGACCAGGAAAATGAGATCATCCCAGCCTTGAAGCACCTACAACATACCTGCAGATATTATCACCTAAAAAAAAAGCAGAATATTCTGGAGCGGCTCAGTGAGGAAGCCAGGTGGGTAGGCAGACACTGGCTGAATGAGCAGGGACAGCCTGAGAATGGAATCTGGAGGGCCGGAGGTGTGACCATGGGTTTGAGTGGGAACGAACAGAGTTTCTGTCGGGCAGAATGAGGGAGGCCCACCAGGCTCTGAAGTCCAAGCCAACTCTGGCAGTGAACAAACATGGCACTTGGTCACCTCACCACCACCCCTTGTCTTAGCTATGAGCTGTCATGTGCACTGGAGCCCAGGAGGCAGACTGACACTACAAACCACATGACCAAGAAGTTTTCACAAATGAGAAAGGCAGGAAAGAAATAAGTGGATGGCCACCGATTGCAGGGGCCAGAGAAGATTCTGGGCTGGGACACCTGAGACTGATGCTGATTTCTCTGCACTGACAGCATCCCTCATTGTGGGCTCAGAGGCCTCAGCTCTCTGGGCTTTTCCTCCCCTTGCTTGTGTCTGGGATTCATCCCTCAGAAAGGGGTGGGGATTATCAGAGGCCCTAGACTGGAGCAGCATGCTAGCAGTGTATTGGGGAGCAGGAATTGGGGGTGTGCTGGGAAGTTCCATCCAGCAAGCCATCCCATGACTGAAGCCGCCATATTCACAACACTGACCTCAGTGGCAGTGGCAGCTCCCAGACCACAGCACAGGAGCAGCTCCAGCGTGGCCCTGACAGCACCAGCAGGAACAACATGGAAGGGCCCTCATACAGTGGCCCTCTGTGCCCTGGTGTGACCAGCTCCCACCTGGACCTCCACAGGAGACTCAAGGGAGAATCATCCCAAGAGAAGGAAACGGTGACACCCTGCACTTCTACTCCATTCCTACCTTATGCACTGGAGATGCAGCCAAGGGGTCTGGAAAGACCACCTCCTGTTCACATCATATACTTTTGGAAGGCCCTAGACCTTCCTCCCAGGCTGGGCCTCCATCTATGTCAAGGCCTCTCCTCATGTTGCTGTCTTTCCAGATCAGGTCCTGCAAATCCTCCTCTCCAGGGACTTCTGGATTGCTCTTAAATTCCAAAAGCCCAGCCTTCTCTTCCACCTCCAATGCACCTGAGGCTAAGACAAGCAATAGTAAGAGTTGGAATTTAGGTGACTCCAACTAACAAGCAGGTGGGAGATGCCTGTCTCTTCAAGGTGAGCATGCCTGAGCACATGGGAAATGTCTACATAGTATCATGGTGAGTGGGGCAGTATGACACTCCCCTGCTGCCTTCAACAAGTAAGGACACAGGACAGTGGCAGTCTCCATGTCCATTTGCTTCCCTCCTGAAATTGGTCTTTCAGTAGAGACGGCAGAAACCCAGCATGCTGGAGGCAGTGGGCAGTGCTCAGGTCCAGACCTGACAGCAAGGAGGGAGGAACAGTGGACCCAGCCACTGACATGAACAAGACCACATCAGGGCCTCTGGAGAGTCAAGAAGGCAGATACATGGATCAAGGAGATGAAGACTTTGACTAGATAAGGCACAATGCAACAGGAACCTTCTTGACTTTCCTTAAAGGAAGGGAGATCCAGAGCCTCAGAGTTAGGATGGTAGGAATCTGGGTATTACATAACCTGAAAGAGCAAAGGCTTTTCACAGGTGAACGGGCCATGTTCAGGAGAAGGCTTTTTCATCTTCCAAGTCTTCAAGGGATCAGGAGTCATTTATAGCCTCTCCTTCCTCATGGAGATTCCATGACTTTCCATCATGCTCAGTCCTCTCCTGGCCTCAAGAGGGAGTAGCTGTCATTAGCAGCCAGCTGGGAGAATGTGTCTTCATGTGTGCTCTGCTCAGAGACTCAGGGGCCCTGGAGAAGGCTGCTGGTGTGTCTTCCACCAGTGGAGCTTCCAGCCCAGTGGGGGCCTGACTGGTAGGAGGCAATGGGGCCCTGGCCCTGGGCCTGCTCCTTCTCTTGGGCTTGGACAAACATCTCTGTTGAGTCCTAGGCCCATGCCTACTTGATTCTGTTAACCACAAGCCACAAGACCTGAACATGATCCTGCCTGGGAGGAGGTGTCACACTGCTGATGAGACTGGCTAGGAATGGACAAGGCCCATGCTATCTTCTGAGACCACCCTCAGGAAGGAAGACTTGAATCACCCCCATCACACAGTGGCTGATTCCTTTTCTGAGCATGAGTGGCTTCAGAGTATTTCTGGCACTGACTGGTGGGTAGGGGGCACTGTGCACAGGGCTTGATGTTCTCTCCTCTTCTGACCCATGTGACCAATCAGAAGAAGACACAGGATGTCATGCTGAAGCCCCTGAACAAAGCCTTACTGAAAGAGTACAAGCCAGAGAAGTGTGAGTTTGTGCGGACGATCTCAGAGGATCAAAGGGAGTCAGAAGCAGTTAGCCAGGAAAATGGCAGAAGAGGGTGGGTGGGCATGCTCACCACCCCAGGTGGGAGGGCAGCCTCCAAAGGGTGGACATTAGGTACTGAGCCCAAGTAGGCACTGCTTACCCAGTCCCAGAACTGCCCAATCAGCCCCTGGACATGCCTGCCTTGCATTGCCCAGCCCTGCCCTAAATGGCTGTTTGAGGAGGCAAGAGGCAGTGCAGAGACACCATCACTTTGGGGGCAGACAATGAGCTGCTATGGGGCTGGGTGGCCAAAGCCCTCACTAGAAGACACTTTGTCTTACTCTAATGGCAACCAGGGCTTCAGAATGAATGTCAAACTGGGGTGTAGCCTAATGGAATAGGACTTGCCTTAACATCAGGCAAACCCTTGATTTCTCCCCAGAGCACAGTCCTCAAGAATCCAATTCTAGTCCAGCAAAGGTCATATGATCAAGCCATGCAAGTGACCACAAAAGCACACTTCTATGAACAGAGCGAGTGTTATGGAAAGATGATTCAGAACAGAATAGAGTCCAGGTGCAGGCCCATAGAGAGCCAGCGAGATCCTAGAGACCACAGGAGAGTTCCACCTCTTCTCTGCCAGTGTGTTTCTCTTTACAATTAGAGGACACTACCCAACATCGTACAAGGATGACAGACCTAGACACAGAGAAAAAGGGGTTCAGAGTCATGCACAGAAAGAGATAGAGAAATGGACAGACACATAAAGACAGAAAGACTGAGAAATAGACACACTGAGATAGACAAAAACAGACACAAAGAGAGACAGTCTATGATTTGGGACCACAAGCCTACTGTGATGGTGCCATTGATCTGTTATCTATATACTGAGTTGAAGAGCTATTCAGATACTTTGTCTACATGATCAGCATTGATTACACCTTGCCTGTCATTAGGCCTTGCTAGCTACCTGCACTCTTCTCCTGGTGTAGGTGTTACGGTTTCCTTCTTCCAGTAAAGGAAGTCAGAAGCTTGGGGAGCTTTGTGATTAGGAATGAGTAACCCGAAAATGGGCAGGAGTTTGGGGTAGCTAGACATAGTTGACAGGAAAGTCATGGTCAGTGGAGACAGGGTAGAAAAAGGACTGGCAGTTAAGACAAGTCTTGCTAAGTGTTGGGGGCCCACTGAGTAGGAGGCCTCTGGAATGAATGCTGTGCAGGGGGCCTGAACCACACCTGCCTCATGGGTTGTTCTCAGTAGGACAGTGCTCCCATGAGGTGCTGTGCATTCTGGAAGGTCTGCTGTGTGTGGAGGTGCGGATCATCAAGTCAGCAGTGAGGACAGGAGGGGAATAACTTGCCCTACCCCCAGGCAGAGCAGGCATAAGCTACTGTCCCAAGGTCTTTTCTAAATACAACAAGAGAGATTTCCACCAGATTCAGTTCCCAGGCAGGGGTCCCAGGCCCTTGGTGCTCCTGCTGCTGGACTGCAGGCATGACAGCATCCTGCTCAAAATGCATCTTTTGGAGCTTTTCAAGTGCTTGGTGTGTCCCGGTCCCCATCAGGACTGCTGACTTAGCTCTCAGTCTTTCTTCCACCAGAGCTGAGGATCCCTGACAACACAATTGTGTTGGCAAAACACAACTTTGTTCTCCAGAAGAGGACCTCCAACACACTGCCAAGATCAAGTGTGGAGCCAGCTCTTCACCTCTTTCCAAGAAGAGGAGATGACACAACACGTAAGGGTGTCTCACTTTAGTCTGGATGGCTATGTACAAGCGCATCCAGACAAGACAGGCCCAGGCTATACTGTAGCCTCCAGTGACCTCCACTCCTAAAAACACTCAGGATCTTTTCTCCACAATCCCCTCCTGATATCAGGACCACAGTGGCTCTGTGGTCCAGGCAATAAGCCATCTTCCTTGGATGCTCAATCCCAGACACACTTCAGACAGTGATCTACAAATTTCCTCTGAGATCAAAATGAAAGTTGCAATGTGGCCCAGGCCACAACCTCTCCATTCCACTTCAAATCCAGGAAAACACCAAGGATCCTGTATCCTCGTAGTACTAATAATGTAACAACGATGCCTGCCACTGAACACACTGAGCTGCCCTCCAAGGACTCCCTCAGTGCTTCACATGGTAGAGCAATGGGCATGGTGCTCTCACTTGCCTCTGGCTCTGCCCTCTCTCTTAGGATCCAACTTTTAGGAGGACGATGATGCAGATCACTGGCTCTGATGCTGTGAGTTCACAGCACACATTCCCGCCAAGCCATGCTAACCTGTGTAGGTTGTCTTCCTGATGAGTGCATTTGAGCTCTGACCTTCCCTTCCCTCCTCTTCAGCTGTTCTAGCCTTTCTCAGGGTACACCAGAGTTTCTCATGAACATTGATTGAGAGACAGTGAGTGTTGTCCATTGCAAACATCAGAGCTCAAAGAGCCTAGAGGAAAGGCCTGTGCTAGCCTTCATCCCTCACCCATTGACTGAGTGCAGAGTGCCATGGGCTCAATGCCATGCCTGAGGAGAAGCCATTCCACTCAGAGACTGCCTCCAGGGCACTGGAGAACAAAGGAAACGGCAGTTATTTCTGGTGTGGGTCCTTGCCCTGATTCCATTCAATTTGAATGAACAATGGAAAGGAAAATATTTTCTGAATGGGGTCAAATCGATTTTAAAACACACGTGCCAGCCCTGAATCTGATACGAATATAATATTCAATACTGTTTCTACTGGAGTCTGCTCATTGTGGTTGTATTCCTGGATCTCAAGTATGAAGGACATACACTCCGATGTAAAAAAGGAATTTTACAGGATGATAGTGGACTTTATACAGAAGTAGGTCAATGAACGCCATCACCCTTGTCCACCCAAGGAAGGAAGGGCCTGTCCACATGCACACAGCAGCTAGTGTTCACTTTACTTGCAATAAACAGAGTGCGTAAGGCAATCACATTTCTAACCCCAATGGCAGAAGAAAAAGTGTGAAGCCCCAGTCTTGCCAGGGAAATGGCAGCACCCTGAGTGCTGGCCAGGAACATGGGTGGGTCTGAGAACCACAGCTTGTGGCCTCTGCAAGGAGTCACCAATGGAGTGGTTCATGCAGAGATACTATGGCGAATCCCACATCTCCCAACTTTAGGATATCATAAATACCTAAGACTAAGTACATCTCAAGGATTTCTTCACCAGATGCTCTACTAGGATACCTCTTACACCAAAGTTGTGGAAAAAATAGGACCACAGGAAGTAGAGATGGAAGGCTAACATAGCTTGAACTATAATCGAGTACCATAGTCTGTGGGCCTGCACTTCAACAACAGTTTGGTACATGGAGTTTATAGGGAGCAGCTTAGAAATCAAGCCTGACTGAGTTAAAGAAGATATGAGTTTTGTGAATGGACATAGGAAGTTCATCAATTACACAGTTTTGAGAACAGACCATAAAAAGAAAGTGGATGTGGTATATATACATAATGGAATTCTATGCCTCCATCAGAAAGAATGACATTGCCCCATTTGTTAGGAAATGGAAAGACTTGAAAAAAATTATATTAAGTGAAGTAAGCCAAGCCCAAAGAAACATAGATTCCATGGTTTCCCTTATTTGCAATAACTAGAATATGTCTGAGTCAAGTAGAAATGGTCAGATAAGTTGATGTTAGGGACATGAACACTAAGATATGTATGCGAATGTATTTTTTCTCTCATTTGATTGTTTCTAACACATTTATAAGATTATTTCTTTGTTGCTTTGTATGTCCCTCCCCCATGATATAACCACTGATTTCATTGTATTTGATGTTGGCATAATTTGTGGAGGGGAAGGGAAAAAACAATTGTTTAAATAAGGATACTGGTGGACCCACTGCAACAATGAGACGTACAAGTCGTTATGTCGGAAAACGAACTGTACAACTTTGGTGGGGGGGGGGAGGACTGGCTGGGGTCGTGGGGGAGGATAGGAAGGGATGGGAAGGAGAAACAAAGGAGGAGGCAACAAAGCTTGATAAGAAGTGTACTGATTGCCGGGCACTGGAGACTCAGGCCTGTAATCCTAGCTACTCAGGAGCCTGAGATCTGAGGATCTCGGTTCAAAGCCAGGCCGGGCAAGAGAGACTGTGAGATTCCTATCTCCAATAAACCACCAGAAAACAGGAAGTGGCGCTGTAGCTCAAGTGGCAGAGCGCTCGCCTTGAGCTGAAGAGCTGAGGGACAGCGCCCAGGCCCAGAGTTCAAGCCCCACGACCGACCAAAAGAAAAAGAAATGTACTCATTGTCTTGCCCATGTAATTGTAACACCTTGTACAGTATTTTCAGAATTAAAAAAAAAATACAATACAAGACTGGACCCCAATGTGGGCAAGTAACATCTTCATAACCATCATGACCTTGGTCCAATTCCTGTTCAATACCTGCCCTCCCACGCCCAGTGACTACCTCGGCCCCTCTCGGCAGAAGGAGCTCCAGAAGAAATAACCCTCACCCATACTCCCGGCCAGAAACAGTACATATTCAACCAAAAAGGGTGATATTAACATCAGCAAACACTCCCTCCCAGACAGAAGCCCCGCCCTGGAAGGCAGCACCTGTGGAGCAGGAGAGGCACCTCCCACCTCCAGCCCCAGACTAGAAAAAGGGTTCTGAGAAGGTGGACGATGCCATTTCTCCTCTCCCTCATCAGAACTTAGCCTTGTCAGTTCAACAGCCAATACATCTTTTCTTTGTGACTTTTTCTTGAGTGGTTTTTGGGTTATTTTCTTTAATGGCCATGGTCATCTCTGCATGGGAAGAGGAAGTGTGCATAGGATCCAACAAGCATACATCTCTATCAAGGTGGAAGCCTCTTCCTCCTAGTCTAACAGGGTCCTTGTGCTGGGGGTTGGAGTCATCCTGGCCAGTGGTGTTCATGGGCTACATGAGTACAAGTCATAAACAGGGGACTCTGGAGAGGGCGAGGTCAGAAGGGCTGCAGTGAAGAGATGACATTACAATGGCTCAGAGGACTTAAACCCTGGTCCTTGCCAGAACCCACAGTCCCCACAAGCTGCCCGCTAGTACACTTGTGTGGAACGTGCTTATTGAGAACATGTTTACTTGTTGTTGTTGGAGGAGGAGAAATTCAAGAGAGAGTGAAGGGCGGAGAAGGTTCCTGGGACACCTGGATCCACGCTGGGTGCCCCCAGGACCCTACCGCCGCTTCTGGAGATTTTTCCGCAGGACTTCACAGGTGACATGGGGCACCCAGGCCAGAAAACTATAGGCTGACCCACCAATTCCACGACCTTTATCCTCACTGGATCTTCCTGTGTCCTGTTTGTGTTTGTGTGTGTGTGTGTGTGTGTGTGTGTGTGTGGGTGTGGGTGTGTATGTGTGTGTCTTTGTCTGTGTGTGTCTCTGTGTGTGTGTGTGTGTGTAGGTGTGAGTGTCTGTGTGTCTGTGTCTATGTGTCTATGTGACAAGCAAACGTTTGTGTGAGCGGTCAGTTTGTTTTCAGGTTTTTCTATCATGTGTGTGACAATGAATCTTCTTGTAGTTTTCTAGATGGCATTTGAACCATCCCTCCTGGGTTCTCCTCCAGAATGAAGATCACTTGTCCCCAGACCTGGCCAATGCCTGCAGGTTTGAGGTCCTTGCGGCTGGCACCCTGGAGGAGCAGGTGGAGGGCTTGGTGACTGCCCAGTTGATGGAGGACTCCATCTTTGTACAGAACTTCTTCAACAACTACAGGAGTTCTGCAGACACAAAGCAGGTATTGGACCTGCTATTCACAAGGTGCGTGCTAACTCCAATAAGATAGGATTAGACAGCTACAGTGAGACCCTTGGCAATGGAACCTGGCTTGTGGTGGGTTCACAGAATCTATTTCACTGGCACTTGCCAGAATTTGAGGAACCAAGCATGCAAGGCCTGGGCTAGGCTGGGCTGGGCTATTCAAGTATAGCGCCTGTCTAGGACTGTGGTATATTCTCTGTCACTCTGCTTCCCTGAGGCCTCAGACAAAGCAGTGTGTTTCTTTAGCCAGAAGGAAAGCAATTGTCTCTGGGACCACGGTCCCACCCAGGTGTAGGCAGAGCAGGAATGGCTGGGGCCAGAGAGAAGGCCTCTGGGCTCCTAAGTTGATCAGGACAGGAGTTGATTGCTCATCCTTGAAAGAAATTGCAAGAGAAGGGAAGAGATAGGAAGGACCGATGTACACATCATGAGCTTAGTGGTGTGAGAAGAGCAAGAACTTGCTGGCTGTCCTGGGCTGGCCAGTGATGCTTGGAATTCTCAACAGGTTCAGGACTTTTGAAGCCCCCATGGAGTCCTTTGCACAGACGGACACCCTCGCTGACTCCAGACAGGATGTCATTCCCCAGCACCAGATCAGCTAGTGAGTAGTGGGCTTTGGTCTACAGCGAGAGTATGAGTGTCCAGAGTGGTGACAAATGAGTGGGTGGAAGGTTGGAGAGATGGGGCTAAGTCAGGAGCCCTCAATTCTTGTGCTGCTTGTCACCAGATCTTGGGGTGTGAGACTTCACCGATAGTACCAGGAGGACAACATTACTCTGGGGTACTGCTGTGAGCAGAGGTAGTGGCTGGGGCCTTTGGGTGAATCCCAGGAGAATGCATCCTAACTGTACCATAGCCCATGCCATTCATGTTTGGCCAGCTCCCCATGAGCTCCACTGTAGGCCTAGGGACATCGGTCCTTGGTCAGATCCCTGGAGATGCTGCTAGGGGTGGCAGTGAGAGCAAGGGCCACCCTGTGGCAGCTACACAAGGAGAACAAGCTGGAGGTAGGCAGACAGCCCATGTGAGGCTCCTGGGGAAGGAGGCAGCAGAGCTCCCGAGGAGGTGTGCCAGAACCCTATGCAGGCCAGGCAAGACAGCAAGACCTTTAGAGTCCAGCATCTGGAGGCCCACGGGAGAGATGATGGGCACATTGCAGAAGAGGACAGAGCTGCTCCCAGCATTTGGACTTGGTTCCCTCCTTGGATGACATTTCTCTGCAGGCCATGGCTGGGTGGGCTTGCCACTGTTGGTACAGAGAAAAGGGGCTGATGTTGGAAGGTGCTGGTCTCTGCAAAGGCAGCGATCATCGTAGGGGACTGAGGGAGACCAGGGCAGGTGCTAGGCTTTATTCAGACGCTGCTTCCCACCCATGTTCCTCTAGTGCTATCTCAGGCCTTCTGAGCACCTGGCTGGACTGCCACCCAGAAGACTTCCTGGAACCCATGCACCATCCCTGCCTCCAGGGGTTCCTGGCTCACTTGAGGCTCCATATGCGTGGCTCTGACATGGAGCTCCATGTCTCCCACCTCCTGGCACAGTTGGGGATCCAGGACTTCAGGCAGGATGAGACTCTAGGTGCGGAGTTGGGATGGAGACAGGGCCTGGGGAGGGGTGGGAGGTGCAGGGCACCACTGGGAGGAGGCTCCAAAAGTAACCAGGAGCCAGGGACAAGAGAAATCTCAAGCCCTGCATGGCCATGGAGAGGTTGAGCCATAGGGTGTATGAAAGTTTCTAAGCTGGAAATCTCAGGGAGGAGGGTGCTGTGGGACTTTGCAAACACTCTGAAGAAAGCAGTCATGGAGAAGACCTTGTCTCCTCCTGCAGCTCCACCCCCAGCTCCAGTGGTAGATGTCACACCAACTTCAGAGCCCCATTCAAGTCCATCCCTGAATGGGACCCCCACTGCAGTGGGAGGAGCCTCATCAGGAGCCCAAGCAGAGGCCACTTCTGCCTTGAATCTGGATGGCAGCCCTCAGGGAGCTGAAACTTCTTGTGTGGCTGAAGAGCCTCAGGCCAAGCTGGCTCTACTGCTGAGTCCTGAAGCGACAAGAGCAGCTATTGATGAAGTGAAGTCATCCCCCACTATCTCTTCAGTGCTCAGTGTCCAGGAAGCGGCGGCCAGTGCTGAGTTGGAGCCCAATGGCACCTCAGCCCCGGGGATGAGTGTGGGAGAAGCGGCCATAGGTGGTGGGGAGATGGAGCTCTGCTCTAGCTCTCCTCCTGTGCTCAGGCCCCATCACACATCAAAAGCCACTGCTGAGGAAGAGCCAGCATCCACCTCACCTCTGCCTCATGTTCCCGGACAAGCAGCCTTCTGTGATGAGCTGAATGTGCTTTTGCCCTTGGCTCTGCTGCTCTTTATTGTAGGAGCACCAGCAGGCCTACTGTGTCTGGTGGGAGTACTCACTCTGGTGATCTGTGGCCTGACACTACTAAACTGTTGTGACAAATCAGAGCCAGTTGTCAACAGGGATGCATCTCATGGTGCTGATGGCACTGCAGCAGAGAGTGCTGACAGGAAGACTTTTGTCAGATTGGCTCCCATTCTGCATTCCAGAGAACCAGGCTACAGTGCTGAACTGACCATGTTTCTGATCCTAACTCTACTCTTGTTCATTTTAAGAGGACCGGCTGGGGGACTCTCACTTGTTGGAGTGCTGACACTGGTGCTCTGTGCCGTAAGAGCATTCTGTTCTTGCACAGAGTCAGAGCCAGCTACCACCATGGCTGCTGTCCACAGTGCTCAGAGAGCACCAGAATATAGTGCTGAGAAGGAGCCCTGTGTCGGCGTGGCTCCAGTTCTTAATCACAAAGAACCACCCTCCAGTACAGAACTGGAGTTCCTTCTATCCTTGTGTGTGATGTTCTACCTGTTAGGAGCACCTGCGGTAGGGTTCTTTGTGCTTGGAGTACCAACTGTGGGCTTCTGGGTTGTGAGAGCTACAGCATCTCATGCACAATCGGGGCCATCTGCCAACTTGGCTCTGGAGAGCAGAGCAGACAGAGCACCAGCCTCGGGGGATGCTACAGAGCCAATTTCTGCCTCAGCTCCACAATTTAGTCCTGCAGAACCAGCCTCCAGTTCGGAGCTGCATATCCTTTTACCCATAGCTGCAATGCTGTCTCTGGCACAAACCCCAGCGTTGGCCATCTTTGTTGGGGGAGCCCTAGTTCTGGTGCTCTCCTTTGTAGGACCACCACAAAACCATACACCATATTGGAGGGCTGAGTTGAAGCCAGGTTCCACCATGGCTTTGGAGCCCAGGCCTGAGGACACAGCAGCCTCCAGGGCTGAGAGGGAGTCACCTTGCACCTCCACTCCGCTGTTGCCCCTCCAGAAGGCAGCGGCTTGCAACGCTGAGATAGAGGCGTCTTGTGTCTCAGCTGCGCTGCTCCATGCCCAGGGAGCAGCAGTGGCCAGTGCTGCCACAGAGCCACCATCCAGTGCAGCCCCTCCAATATGTGTTGAGGACACACTGTCTTCGAGGACTGAGCCAGAGCCACATCCCAACTTGGCTCAAGGACTCAGTGCAGAGACATCAGCTGCCTGCAATCCTTCCCCAGAGCCCTTGGCTGTGGTGACGGAGCAGGCTACCTCTGCTTCTTGGGAATCTGAGTTGCCATGCACCTCTGCTCCTGTCCAAGATGCTTGCCATCCTGCTTTGATGACCGGAGAGACTTCACGCAGCCAGGACATGCCTTGTTTCCTGGCTGTCCACCCCCACCTGGAGGCAGGGCAGCTCACAACGATGGATGCGGTGAGGGGCTGGGCAGGGTGGCTGTGGTGAAGGAGGGCTCCCTGTGTCCTCTGCTGCTCTGGCCTGTGTCACATTTCCTTGCTGCCCATCTCTTCTTCTCCAGCCTTAGTTCAGCACACCTAGCACCACTTTGTCTAGTTCCATTTGGTTACACGCACTCCCTGAAGCTGAGATGAGACCCGCTCCCATGCCAGGAGCTGTGCAGAATCAAGCCTGGGGCAGAAAAAAGGCCAGCCAGCACATAGCTCACCCTCCTGTGCCAGGAGCCCTGTGAACCTCAGCACTCATTCAGCAGGCACCTGGTGTGGACCTGATGAGTGCCCAGCCCAGACACAGAATTGAGTGCTAGTTCTAGTGGTGTAGGACATAGGCATTAGATCAAGGGAAGGACATTTGTTGTCTGAGCTAGGTCAGATTAGGTGTTGGGTGGAGCATGTAGTCCTCTGGGAAGAATGAGAAAGCTTGGGAAATCACTGCTCTTCTGTTCCCACATTTGTTACCTTGAGGTCCCTTCTGTGCTCTGTGTGCTGGGTGTTAGCACAGGAGATACACACACTCCACAGGTTTCAGGGCCCTCCTCCATCCTTGCATCTCCATGCCTTTGTGCAAGTGAAGAGGGATCCCAGGGACTGGGCCTGGGCACTGTGGTGTGTCCCAGCCTGGTGACCCTGGCCATCTTCCTCAGGAGCTGTTCGAGAAGGCAGTGCCCAACCACTGCCTGGGATCCATCTGGTCCCAGAGGCACAAGAAGGGCAAGGAGCACTTGGCCCCCACCATCCGGGACATGGTGGCACACTTTAACAACGTATGTTCCTGTGTCATCACCACCTGTCTCGGGGACTTCAGCATGAAAGCCCCAGACAGAGCGCGTGTGGTCGAACACTGGATTCAGGTGGCCGCGGTACGCGACAGGCTCTGCTGCCTAGTTTATCTCCTCTGCTTTTCCATATCTCTATTCTGCATTTTGAAATTGTGATCAGAGCTCTCCATGGAGCCCAGTCCCTCCTACCACAGGCCCATGTGTCCCAGGGATAGCCAGACCCAGCCACCCCTTGGCTGGCCCCTCACTGATCTGCTCCTCAGCCCCAGGGGAACCACAATACTGCTGGGTGCCCTACATCCCTGGCCAAGTCTTGACACTCCTAGAATCCCTCTCTTGTCCAGGCCAAGAGGTGGCGGCTGTGGCAGGCAAGACTCACACAATCTTCCTCTCCAGGCTTGCCGAGACCTGAGGAACTTCTCCTCACTCCATGCCATCATCTCTGCCCTGCAGAGCGCGGCCATCTTCCGACTGAAGACAACATGGCAAGAGGTCTCCAGGTGGGTCCCTATTCCCACAACACTTGCCCTGTGAGCAGACATGGTAGGTGTCACACGCCCTGAGCTCTGGACACTCACGTCCACTTCGGATCATTGTTCCCTGGGCCCAGCTTGGGTAATTCTTGTCAAGCTTCAGACATCTCCTGTCAGACTGAACATACACAGATGCACACATATCCACAGACAGAGAACAAACACACACACAAACGCACAGAACACACACAGACGCTCATCAGGATTTTGTGGTGGCTAAGAATCGGCATCCACTTGAAATGAAAGCAGAGCTGCCTAGTGGCAGAGGGATGGCTCATGGTTATGCCAGGAAGAAGCAGCTGCTCCTGCCTGGTGTACTCTTGGGCTCTTTGCACCCGTTTGCAACCCTGTTGGGCAGCCACATGGGCAGCTTCCTGCCCAACCCAAATGGAGTCCAACTCCCTCCTCTCCACCTTCCAACTGTGTCCTTCTCTCTGTCCCTCCCACAGAGACTCCTTGCACACATTCCACAAATTGGAAAAAATCACTTCTCCTGAAAACAATTACTCCAAGAGCAGAGAGCTGCTGCAAAAGGTATGGCATGAGGAAGTGAAGACAGAGGGCAGAGGTGCAGGGGGAACACGCGGGAGTCAGTGTCATCCTGAGGGGTTTAGAAACATGACTTGCTTTCTATTGCGGAGGAGGCCAAGGGAAGAGTCTGCTAGGCACTTATGCAGGTCAGGGCACGTGGAGTCCTAGGAAGCCACTGAGGTTGAGAATGTTGTGAGGGGACACAGGGTGGTCCGGGGAAGCAGAGGGTACCCAGGATTGGGGAATCCCCCTACTGAGAGCTCCAGCATCCCACTTGTTGCCCAATGTGCCACAGGCCTAGGGGCATATTCTTGCCCTTCTCTAAACTATGCTGCACAGGACTGCACAGAGAAACAATTTCCTGTCCCAGACCATGCGCAGAGGCTGTTTTCCAGTGGTCTGGAATTCTACCCTACTCTGCTGGGGATAGGCACGACTGTGTGGTCAGGAAGGAGTCTGAAATCCATGGCTCACCTTTTCTAAGGACCCTGATGCACAGAAAAACACCAGCAAAATGGAATCTTCTCAGAGCCTCGGGTCCCCTTCCTTTGCTGACCTTCAGGGCATTGGACAGACCACTAGCCTTGTCCATACCTCAGTTTTCTCCTCCCTAATAGGAAGGGTTTGGGAGCTCACAGGGCTGAACAACCAGGCTGGCATGTGAGCTACCCAAACAGGAGAAACAGATGAATCCTCCAGGGCTGTGAGGAGGCCCTGGGCACACATGCCAGTCAGCACAGCACCACTGGTAGCAGACAGCAGGAGTCCCTGAGGCCCCCCGCTGCCAGGAGGCAGACCTGACAGATGAGGCAGCAGGCAGAGGAGGCCAGCTCCCCAGGCCAGAGCCCACAGTAGTGAGTGCTGGAGCAAAGCCAGAACTAGAACTCCTCTGCCAGGTGGTAGATGCTTAGACACAATCTAGCAGCCATGTCAGTCCCTATAGTAAGACAATGACACTAGAAAGACAGACAGCACAGAGCCCTCACTAACAACCTCCACAATCTTGGCAGGAGTCTTGCAAGTTGGCCACAAAGGAGAAGCAGCTCCAACGAGGTCCCAGGTGGTTGCAGAAGATGGTGAGTGACTGGGACCTAGGTCAGGTTGCTGAGAGAGAAGCGGCACAGCGAGCCTACCTCTGCTCACCTTTCATCTCACACCCAAGGGGGCAGATGGAGAAGGGCATTTGCACTCTCACAGATGTGACCCTGAGGAGCTGGCTGTCAGAAGGGATAGAGGAACTAGAGCCAACAGAGCAAGGAATTTGCAAAGCCTATGGGGGGTAGGTGGTGGGCAGAATAGTACTACAGAATGTTGTGTTCTACATATGCCAGCACAGATTAGGATCTGGGGCAGTTTGAAGAACCAGGCAGCGAGAACCTGGGCCTAGACACAAGGGGGTTCACAGGTTCCCCAAGACACTGTGCTATGGAAGCAGGTGTAAGGCTGAGGACTGACTGAGGAACCATGTGAGTTTGGGTCTGAGATGGGCCCTGGGCCTTGACCATCACCCATCCAATCCTACAGGTGTTGACAAAGGGCATCATTCCCTACCTGGGAATCTTCCTGACAGATCTTTCGATGATACATTCTGCATATCAGGATATCCATGATGTGAGTAGCCAGGCCCATGCTGGCAGCCTGGAACCTTGAGGTCAAAGTTCCCTGGGAATCCTGAGCTCTGTCACTCCTGACAACCTCGAGGCCATCCTAAGAGCTGAGTCCTGTGCCCCTCTGAGCAGCTGCTTGCCAAAGCTGTATGACCGAGTTTGTGCACATTGAGTAGCTGGGATTTCAAGTCCCTCATGGGGTGGCACTGGGGCCAAATTGAAGCGAGCCTCTTCTAAGAGAAATGCCTTTTCACCCTATGCTGCAGTCACTCTCCTTGCATCACAGGTGTTAGACAACACAGGCCCTAATCCTGGCTTGATGCCCTGTGCCCAGCCCTCCTCTGAAAGCTGGCCCTACTCTGGTATAAGCACACATTTGCCCAGGCTAGAAGAGGCCCTGGGTGGAGGTGCTGAGAGAACTGGGGCCAAATCCTGACTCCATTGCCCTGTCTTCTAGGAAAAATCCCAAATGGAGAAATTAAATAAGGTAAGTGTCAGCTGTTCAGAAAGGACGGGGTAGGTAGGGACCTGCAACTTTCTCCTGTCCAGCTTGATGAGCGGCCATTTCTGCATGGGTACAATGGGATGAGAGAGAAGATCCACCCTTGTCATGGTAGGCTGTGTAGTAACATCCAGGAGAGACACAGGATTGAGTGTGAGGAAACAACTGTGGGATCTCACATGCATTTGGGAATCAGTGGAGGGTTGGTGGGCAGAGCTGCTGGAGGAGGTGGGCCCCTCCCTAGACAGCAAAGCCCAGCCCAGGCCAGCCCTGCCCTGTCCCTTCCCTTGTGCTCTCCATGACCAGGAAAACAAGATCATCCAACATTTGAAAGACCTGCAGCATACCTGCACATATTATCACCTCCACAAAGCAGAAAATTTTCTGGCCTGGTTCAAGGGCCTGGAGCGGCTCAGTGAGGAAGCCAGGTGGGTTGGCAGACACTGGTTGGACCAGGGGGACATCCTGAGAATGGGGTCCAGAGGGCCTGACGTATGACCATGGGTGAGTGGGAACCGACAAAGACTCTGGTCGGCTGAATGTGGGTGACCCACAAGGCTCTGAATTCCAAGCCAACTGTGGCAGTGAACAGGCATGGCACTTGGTCACCTCACCACCACCCCTTGTCTTAGCTATGAGCTCTCCTGTGCACTGGAGCCCCCGAGGCAGACTGACCCTACAAACAAGAGCAAGACCTTCCCAGGAATTCCAAAGGCAAGAAAGAAGTAAGTGGCTGGGGAATGGCTGGCAGGGTTCAGGTAGGATGCCGGGCAGGTACCAGGGACGCCTGAGGCTGTTGTTGATGAGACAGAAGAGCTGGTAGGAAAGACAAGTCTTGCTAGGTGCTGGGGGCCCACTCAGTTGGAGGCCCCAGGAATGAATTCTGTGCAGGGGGCCTGCCTCCAGGCCTGCCCCATGGTGGTGTTCTCAGTAAGATAGGGCTCCTAAGAAATGCTGTGCATTCTGGAAAGCCTGCTGTGTCTGCAGTTCCTGATTATGAAGGCAGCAGTAATCACAACCTGCTTGAGCCGCACTCCCAAGTTCTTTCCTAAGCAAGACAACATACATTCCCCATAGGCTCTGTTTCCAGGCAGGGGTCCCAGGACCTTTGTGTTTCTGGAGCTGGACTGCAGAAATGGCAGTCTCCTGGCTCAAAACGTGTCTGTAGGAGCTTCTCAAATGGTTGCTGTGTCCCACTTCCCATCAATACTGCTGACTTAACTCTCTGTCCCTCTTCCACCAGCTTGAGGATGCCTGAGAACAAGAATGTGTTGGCAAAATATGAGTTTGTCCTCCAGAAGAGGACCTCTCCCACCCTGCCAAGATCACATGTGGAGCCGACTCCTAACCTCTTCACAAGAAGAGGAGACCACACAACACTGAACAGTGTCTCTACTTAGTCTGGATGGCTATGGTTGAGCACATCCAGACAAGAATGGCCCAGGCCATACCCTACCCTAACCGCCAGTGACATCCACTCCTGAAAACACTCAGGATCTTTTCTCCACAATCTCTTCCTGATGTCAGGACCACAGTGGTTCTGTGGTCCAGGCAATAAGCCATCTTTCTTGGATACTCAATGCAAGACACACTTCAGATATTTTTCTACAAATGCTCTCTGCTGTCACAATGATAATGAAAATGTGGCCCAGGCCACAGAACTCCTCTGTTGCACTTACAATGCGGGAAAATACAAAGGATGCTTAATCCTCAGTGTTCTACTAATACCTGCCACTGGACACATTGCCCTGCCCTCGAGGAACTCCCTCAGAGCTTCACATATTCTCCGGACTCTGCCATAGAGGAACAGCTGACATTTTGGTAGAGCAGTGGGCATGGTGCTCACATTTGCCTCTGGCCCTGCCATTTCTATTAGGATCTGACTTTGATGACTGTGATGCAGATCAGTGGCTCTGATGCTGTGAGGTCGACAAGACACACTCTGCCCAAGCCATGCTGACCTGTGTAGGTTGTCTTCCTGATGAGAGCATTTGAGCTCTGACCTTGCCTTCCCTCCTCTTCAGCTATTCTGGCCTTTGTCAGCGTGCACGAGAGTTTCCCATGAGCGTTGATTGAGAGACAATGAGTGTGGCACATTGCCAACCCCAGGGTTCCAAACATCCTAGAGGAAAGGCCTGTGCTAGCCCTCAACCGTCAGTCCTGGTCAGAGTACAGATAGTGCCATGGCCTCAATGCCAAGACCCAGGATAAACCCTTCAACTCAGAGACTGCATGCAGGGCACTGGAATACCAAGGAAACTGCAGCTATTCCAGGTGGGATTCCTTGCCCTGTTTCCATTTAATTTGAATGCACAAGAGAAAGGAGCGTATTTTCTCAATGGGGTGAAATGGATTTGAAGATACACATGTCATTGCTATGGTAAATAATGCTTCAATAAACATGGTTGTTCTGGTAGCTTTAGGATGGTTTTGTTTGTGATCATTTGGATAAATGCCCGTAAATGGGATTGATGGGTCATAGGGGAGCTCTATGCGAAGTCTTTTGAGGAACCTCCATACTACTTTCCAAAGTTGTTAAACAAGTTTACACTCCCACGAACAATGCAGTAGGGTTCCCTTCTGGCCACATCCCCTCCAGCCGTTGTATAACCCCTGTTTCCCTGTATTTGATGTTGGTATAATATTGGGAAGAGAAGGGAAAAAGCAAAATGTTTAACTAGGGATACAGGTTGACCATTGCAACAATGAGATGCAGAAGACGCTATGTTGAAAAATGAACTTTACAATTTTGATGAGTGGGGGGCAGATGAAAGGGGGAGTGTAATTGTGGAGGTGGGTGGGAAGTGATGGTAGGGGAAAAACAGAGGAGGAGACAACAATACTCCATAGGAAACGTACTCATTACTTTCCTCATGTAACTGTAACCGCACTGTACAGTATTTTTAAAATAAAAATCTTACAAAAAGAGATGAAGCTATGGAGATTGAACTGCAAGACACGGACACAAGAGGTTTTTTTTGTTTCTATTGTTTTCAATCAACTTTGGGATTTTTTGTTTCTTTTGTATATTCTTCCTCCTTTGGTATAATCTATGTTGTTCTTGTATTTGATTCTGGTAACTGGGACACTAGATAACATTTATTGGAATTAGAAAAAGGAAGGAATCAAAAAATAAGGAGGAAACCAATGCAATAGCCATATGAACAAGACAATATGTTGGACTCGATCTGTACAACTTGGGTGTGGAGTGGGATAGGAGGAAATCAAAGTCGTTGAACTTTGAAGGGTGGGATAACAAGATTGACTAGGGATTTACTCATTACCTAACATATAACTGAAAGCCCTCTGTATATTGTCTTGACAATAAAATATATTGTGTATATATCTAGTGCTTCCAGTAGCATGTCTATAAAACATCAAACAAGCATAGGATCAAAAGAAGATAAACAGAGGGGGATACCCAGGACATAAAGTAAAAAGATAACAGTATAAGCTAATTTAATTCATTGGTCAGATTAAGGTTCTCCTGCAAGGTATCAGCGGTTATGAGATGAACCTGAAATGCAGCTAAAATTATGATGAATTACATGTTGTAGTAGGAGCATATTTTGGAATCTACATATATACCATCATCAAAATGTATGTCCTTGAAATATATATGAGAAGGTATATTCCCATAGGTCCTTTCTTATACTTGTCTACTAAGCCTTGGAAGGAAAAGGTGCTCTGGCACTTAAAAAATGACAAAACAAAAACTTCATTCCAATATCTGCTTCCTCAATATTTCCAGAAAACACATCGCCCACTCACTATTTTCCTTCAGAATTTCCCTAGGATCTCTGACTTTCTTTTTGCCTCCCTGGTTTATTGTCTTTGTCTGTTGCAAGGTGGAAGTTCCTTACTGACATCCTCTAGCCTTTCTATTCAGCTCAGTGCTATAGCCTTTCTGAAAATCTCCCTTCTCCATTCAAGAATTCCTCCAGTGCAGACATGGGCAGGAGGAACACACCGTAGTCCTACCCTTCTCCACAAGTTCACCTCCCCAATTATCAGCTGCCCAGAGGCAAGCATGCTCTGAAAATATTCAATGGAAAACTCCGGTTGTTTAGAATTGGGAAAGTGTAAATTTTCAGAATAAGGAGAATATAAACACTAAATTGTATTGGAAGAAAATAACATTGAAAATTTGCATGTGGAGTCAGCTAATAATTTCTTATTCTTGGGACCCTGGTTGTTCATGCTTGATAGCCTAGATGCTTGAGAGATAAAAAGGAGAAAGATCACAGCTTGAGGACAAAGAGTTCACACCAAAGTTCTCATGACCTCATTTTCATTGGTAGCCAGGTGAGAAAACTTGCTCCTGCCATCCCAGTCTACACAGGAAGCTCAGATTGAGAGGCCTGCACTTGCATTCCAGCCCAAGGAAACAATCCACAAACCCCCATGTCAACAGAAAAGGCCTAGCATGGTGGTGTGTGCCTGTCATCCTAGCTATATGAGATCTTCAGTAGGGGCTGTGATCCAGCTGACCAGGAAAACAAGTGAGACTGAATCTCAAAAGAAACTGCAGCACCTAGGCACCAGTGGCTCATGCCTATAATCCTCCCTACTTAGGAGGCTGAGATCTAAGGATTGGGGTTCAAAGTCTGTCAGGGCAGGAAAGTTCATGAGACACTTACCTCCAATTAACCACCAGAATTTCAGAAGTAGCACTGTGGCTCCAAAGGTAGAGCAACCATGTGAGCTGAAGAGCTCATAGAGAGAATGTAGGGTCAGATGCATGATCAATAAATATAAATATCAATCAATCACTGAAACTTCAACAAATAAACACCAATCAATTAATCAATCAAGAATAAACCTGCAGCAAACTGTGCTTGGATTGGGGCTCAAGCATTCAAGTGGAATAGAGCCTGTCCAGCAAGTAGGTCATCTGTGCTTAAGCATAAGGAAAGCCATCAGTTCAAACATCCACAACACCAAAAAACAAACATATCACATTCTTGTCTATGTGAGGGTTGGCCTGAGAAGCAGTGTGTGTACTGTGTGTTCCCATTCACTTGATACCATGGTAGAGTCGGCTCTATACTACCTTGGACAGGCAGGAAGAGAAAGAATTGGCCTACAGTTGAAGGGAAATGAGTCCAACTGATGAAGGGAATCAATACTAAGGATTAACTCTTACATGCAAGATCAAGAGACAAAGGGTCTATGGCTTCCTAAGCATTTCCAGTTCCCCATTTTATTCCAGTTCCAGATCCTTCCTTTACCACATTTTCAAACATTCAAAATTGCTTTGAATTTCTTTCACACAGATTTTTCTCTTCTTGATGCTATAATCTGCCAGTGATCTGCTAGTTCTCCCTGCATCATTGAAAACTTTAGTATTGTTTCTCTATGTTGGTCTAACACTATTAGTCATTTTAAGAAAATTTCAACACTAACACAATCTAGAGTTCATCTACCTAACATCTTGAATTCTGAGTCTTCCACAATCTCTCAGCTGGCTTCATGTCAGTGACACTTTCCTGTGGTCTAACTTACATATCACCAAGAATGGCACCAACTGGGGAGATAATGTGAAATATTTCCCTTCTTACCACCTTCACTTTGTCCTGCTTACTTCATCCTGTTCTCACATATCTACTATTCAGCAACTGATACTTAGTATATTTATTGTTCCTATAAATTACTTTTATATTATCTATCACCAAATTTGCTATATCTACCCCTGATAAACATGTTTATATTCCAAGATCCAAATCACCTTGTTATTTAAAATCCTCAATCAATTTCCCTGTTTATTTATTTAAGCAAAAATCCAATCTATAAATAAGTCTAATGTTAAATCCCATATCCATGCAAGTCTATTGTTTTTCTTTTTAATCATGTTTATTTTTACTATAAACGTGATATACACAGGGGTTACAGCTGCATAAGTCAGGCAATGAGTTCATTTGGTTTTGAACAATTTTACTTTTTTCCTCATTTTCTATCTCATGGCTATCCATCAGTACGTTACTCTTATTAGAAATTGTCAAGTAAGTATATTTGGTATATTTGGTTTAACTACTATTAATATTAAAATTGTGAACAAAATATTCAAGTGTATTTGAGGCATTTTTATGTACTATGTGATTTTTTTGGTTTCTTTGTATGTTCCTCCCCCATGGTATAATCCCTCTTTTCACTGTATTTCATTCCAATGCCCTGTATATATATATATATATATATATATATATATATATATATATATATATATATATATATATATATATAATTTATGGACGCTTAAATAGTGATATACATTGACCCATAGTAAAAATGAAGATGTACAAAATACTATGTTGAAAATGAACTTTACAACTTGGAGAGGGCGTGGTATAGGAGTAGTTGGGGAGGTGGGAATTAAGGGATGGTAGGGAAAAACAAAGGAGGAATGTACAATGCTCAACAGGAAATGTACTCGTTGCCTTACTCATAGAACTGTAACCCCTCTGTAAAAAATTTTCACAATATAAAACAAACTTAAAAAGAACAAAGAAAGACATATTCAAGTGAACACACAATATTAACAGGCCACCCTCACCATCCCCTTGTCCTTTAATTTCTGATGATAGTACATGTCTTCCTACAACTGTGAAACCACTCTCATCACACTTGGTGGATGACTACTTATCTTCCCACAATGAAGGGAGTGTCTCAGTGACATGTGCCACTTCCTGCCATAGGTGACACGAGCATTAGGAGCCTGAACACCTGATGAGCTAGCAGGACCCACCTCCCATGGAGATACCCAGCAATCGGAGCTGAGGGGGATGGAGCACCAGAGAAACACAATGTCATGTCTGGAAGTCAGCAAATGCCCCTCACAGACCTAAGCTCTACCCTGGCTGGCAGGTGAGGCACCTCCCATCTCCAGCCTCCACTGTATAACTGCTCCTCTGAGGATTCATGTGGCTCCATTTCCTCCTCTCCCTCATGAGAACTTGGGTTTCTCAGTCTCAAGGCAAGAAAGGTTTTCCTCTACAACACTTTTGTTCATGTGGTTTTTAGGGTTTCTTTTCCTTTCATAGTGGTGCCAACACCCAGGATAGGTTTCCTGGTGGGTTCGCTCCACCTCCCATGGCTGCAAGGGATTGGGGGTCCAAACAGTGGCCCAGGACCTAACCCATATTCCTCAGCGGACCCAAAAGACTACCCAGCTGCCTTCCTCCTGGCTGAATGCCTCCAACCTAACCAGCTGAGGCTAATTCCTATCCTAATGAAGTAACGAGTCCGGAGGCTTAGATTCCTCTGTTTAGGCAACCAGGCCTCCATGCAGGCTTCAGGGCCCCATCAAGCCTGGCCCACTATCTAATCCTCACCACGAGAGCCTTCCATTTCTGAGGACACCCATGGGACAATGACAACACTAGTGAGCTCTTTTTTCTTTTTTGTCACATATGGGGCTTGAATTCTGGGCCTGGGCGCTGTACTTCAGCTCTTCAGCTCAAGGTGAGCATTCTGTCACTTCAGACAAAGTCACTTCTGTGTTTTGTAAGTGGTTTATTGGAGATAAGAGTGTCATGGTCTTTCTTGCCTGGGTTGTCTTTGAACTGTGATCCTCAGATCTGAGCCTTCTGAGTAGCTAGGATGACAGGGGTGAGCCACAACTGCCCAGCAATCTACCTTGTTTGGATGGATGAAACTCACTGCCAAGGACCCTAGACGGCAAACTTTTGGGTTCAGGTCACTTACTATGGTGTAGTCCAACGAAGGAACCATTGGTAACTTTCTGGCCTCCCAGGGATACCGAGTCTCACCCACGAAGGTACAGGTGGTTCAGTAGTCAGAGACTTATCTGTGTATTCAACTGGGCCACACACAGGCTTTTACTATCCCCACCAAACACCTCATTACTAAGTGCCCTAGCCCTCCACTAAGAATGAGCTTCTCCCCTTTTTGAGTCTAGCTGACTACCTCAGGTCCTGGTCCCCCAACAACGCTCCCCTAACTTTCCACTTATATGAAGTAGCTAGAGGGTCACGGGGGGAAACCCTTTGAATGCCCTCCACTCACATTTCCTGAGAATGGAGTCCAGAGGGCCGGAGGTGTAACCATGGGTACAAATGGGAACCGACAGGGTCTCTGTTCGGCTGTAGGAGGGTGGTCCACCAGGCTCTGAAGTCTAAGCCAACTCTGGCAGTAAACAAACATGGCACTTGGTCACCTCACCACCACCCCTTGTCTTAGCTATGAGCTGTCATGTGCACTGGAGCCCAGGAGGCAGACTGACACTACAAACCACATGACCAAGAAGATTTCACAAATTAGAAAGACAGGAAAGAAATAAGTGGACGGCCACCGACTGGCAGGGGCCAGGGAAGATTCTGGGCTGGGACACCTGAGGCTGATGCTGATTTCTCCCCAATGACAGCCTCCCTGATTGTGGGCTCAGAAGCCTCAGCTCTCTGGGCTTTTCCTCCCCTTGCTTGTGTCTGGGATTCATCCCTCAGATAGAGGTCCGGATTATTGAAGGTCCTAAACTAGAGCAGCATGCTAGCAGTGTATTGGGGAGCAGGAACGGGGGGTGTGCTGGGGAAGTTCCCTCCAGCGAGCCATCCCATGACTGAAGCCGCCATATTCACAACACTGACCTCAGTGGCAGTGGCAGCTCCCAGCCCACAGCACAGGAGCAGCTCCAGCGTGGCCCTAACAGCACCAGCAGGAACAACATGGAAGGGCCCTCATACAGTGGCCCTCTGTGCCCTGGTGTGACCAGCTCCCACCTGGACCTCCACAGGAGACTCAAGGGAGAATCCTCCCAAGAGAAGGAAACGGTGACACCCTGCACTTCTACTCCATTCCTATCTTATCCACTGGAGATGCAGCCAAGGGGTCTGGAAAGCCCTGTCCCTATAAACATCATATTCTTTGGAAGTCCTTAGAACTTCCTCCCAGGCTGGGACACCCATCTATGTCAAGGCCTCTCCTAATGTTGCTGTCTCTCAAGGTGAGGGCCTGCAAATCCTCCTCTCCAGGGTCTTCTGGGATGATCTTAAATTCCAGAAGCCCAGCCTTCCTTTCAACCTCCAATACAAAGGTGTCAGGATGGCCGAGTGGTCTAAGGCGCCAGACTCAACCTCCAGTACACCTGAGGCCAAGACAAGCAATAGTCAGAGTTGGAACTTAGGTCCGGAGAGCAATAGCTACCCCTTGTCTCCAACTAACAAGCAGGTGGGAGATGCCTGTCTCTTCAAGGTGAGCATGCCTGAGCACACGGGAAATGTCTACAAAGTATCATGGTGAGTGGGGCAGTATGACAACAAGTAAGGACACAGGACAGTGGCAGTCTCCATGTCCATTTGCTTCCCTCCTGAAATTGGTCTTTCAGTAGAGACGGCAGAAACCCAGCATGCTGGAGGCAGTGGGCAGTGCTCAGGTCCAGACCTGACAGCAAGGAGGGAGGAACAGTGGATCCAGCCACTGACATGAACAAGACCACATCAGGGCCTCTGGAGAGTCAAGAAGGCAGATACATGGATCAAGGGGATGAAGACTTTGACTAGATAAGGCACAATGCAACAGGAACCTACTTGACTTTCCTTAGAGGAAGGGAGATCCAGAGCCTCAGAGTTAAGATGGTAGGAATCTGGGTGTTACACAACCTGAAACAGCAGAGTCTTTTCACAGGTAAAGTGGCCCAGTTCAGGAGAAGCCTCTTTCATCTTCCATGTTTTCAAGGGATCAGGAGTCATTTATCGTCTCTCCTTCCTCATGGAGATTCCATGACTTTCCATCATGCTCAGTCCTCTCCTGGCCTCAAGAGGGAGTGGCTGTCATTAGCAGCCAGCTGGGAGAATGTGTCTTCCTGTGTGCTCTGCTCAGAGACTCAGGGGAGCTGGAGAAGGCTGCTGGTGTATCCTCCACCAGTGCAGCCTCCAGCCCAGTGGGGGCCTAAATGGTAGGAGGCAATGGGGCCCTGGCCTTGGGCCTGCTCCTTCTCTTGGGCTTGGGCATATATCTCTGGTTAGTCCTAGGCCTATGCCTACTTGATTCTGTTAACGTATAGCCACAAGACCTGAACTTGAACCTGCCTGGGAAGAGGGGGCACAGTGCAGAGCAGAGGGGCTAGGAATTGTTCAGGTCAAGACCCATGGGAACCATTAGACCACCCTCTGTAAGGAAGACTTCTATCACCCGCATCATACAGTGTGTGATTCCTTTACTGAGCATGAGTGGCTTCAGAGTATTGCTGGCAATACCTGGTGGGAAGGGGGGCACTGCGAACAAGGTGTGATGTTCTGGCCTCTTCTGACCCATGTGACGACTCAGGAGAAGACACAGGATGTCATCCTGAAGCCCCTGAACAAAGCCTTACTGCAGGAGTCCAAGCCAGAGGAGTGTGAGCTTGTGCAGACCATCTCAGAGGATCAAAGGGAGTCAGAAGCAGTTAGCCAGGAAAATGGCAGAAGAGGGTGGGTGGGCATGCTCACCACCCCAGGTGGGAGGGCAGCCTCCAAAGTGTGGACATTAGGTACTGAGCTCAAGTAGGCACTGCTTACCCCAGTCCCAGAACTGCCCAATCAGCTGCTGCACATGCCTGCCTTGCATTGCCCAGCCCTGCCCTAGCTGGATCTCTGAGGAGGCAAGAAGCTGTGCAGACACCATCACTTTGGGGTCAGACAATGAGCTGCTATGGGGCTGGGTGGCCAAAGCCCTCACTAGAAGTCACTTTGTCTTACTCTAATGGCAAGCAGGGCTTCACAATGAATGTCAAACTGGGGTGTAGCTCAATGGAAAAGGACTTGCCTTAACATCAGGCAAACCCTTGATTTCTCCCCAGAGCACAGTCCTCAAGAATCCAATCCTAGTCCAGCAAAGGTCATATGATCAAGCCATGCAAGTGACCACAAAAGCACACTTCTATGAACAGAGCGAGTGTTATGGAAAGATGATTCAGAACAGAATAGAGTCCAGGTGCAGGCCCATAGAGAGCCAGCGAGATCCTAGAGACCACAGGAGAGTTCCACCTCTTCTCTGCCAGTGTGTTTCTCTTTACAATTAGAGGACACTACCCAACATCATACAAGGATGACAGACCTAGACACAGAGAAAAAGGGGTTCTGAGTCATGCACAGAAAGAGATAGAGAAATGGACAGACACATAAAGACAGAAAGACCGAGAAATAGACACGCTGAGATAGACAAAAGCAAAGAGAGATAGCCTATGATGGAGAACCAAGCCTACTGTGATGGTGCCATTGATCTGTTATCTATATACTGAGTTGAAGAGCTATTCAGATACTTTGCCTAAGTGATCAGCACTGATTACCCTGGCCTGTCATATGCTTTGCTTGCTACCTGCACTATTCTCCGTGGGTAGGTGGCATGGTTTCCTTCTTCCAGAAAAGGAAGTCAGAAGCCTGGGGATCTTTCTTATGAGGAATGACCAACCAGCAAATGGGCAGAAGTTTGGGGTAGCCAGACAGAGTTGACAGGAAACTCATGGTCAGTGGAGACTGGGGAGAAAGAAGAGCTGCAGGAAAGACAAGTCTTGCTAAGTGTTGGGAGCCCACTGAGTCGGAGGCCCATGGAATGAATGTTGTGCAGGGGGCCTGAACCACACCTGCCCCATGGGTCTTTCTTAGTATGACAGTGCTCTCATGAGGTGCTGTGTATTCTGGAAAGTCTGCTGAATGGGGTGAAATCGATATTAAAACACATGTGCCAGCCCAAAAGCTGATACGAATATAATATTCAATACTGTTTCTACTGGAATCTGGTCGTTGTGGTTGTATTCCTGGATCTCAAGTATGAAGGACATACACTCCGATGTGAAAAAGGAATTTTACAGGATGATAGTGGACTTTATGCAGAAGTAGAGAATGAACCCCACCACCCTTGTCCACCCAAGGAAGGAAGGGCCTGTCCACATGCACACAGCAGCTAGTGTTCACTTTACTTGCAATAAACAGGGTATGAAAGGCAATCACATTTGTAACCCCAATGACAGAAGAGAAAGTGTGAAGCCCCAGTCTTGCCAGGGAAATGGCAGCACCCTGAGGGCTGCCCAGGAACGTGGGTGGGTCTGAGAAGCCACAGCTTGTGGTCTCTGCAAGGAGTCACCAATGGAGTGGTTCATGCAGAGATACTATGGCGAATCCCACATCTCCCAAGTTTAGGATATCATAAATACCTAAGACTAAGTACATCTCAAGGATTTCCTCATAGATGCTCTCCTAGGATATGTCTTATACCAAAGTTGTGAAAAAATAGGACCACAGGAAGTAGAGATGAAAGGCCAGCATAGTTTGAACTATAATAGAGTACCATAGTCTATGAACCTGCACTTCAACAACAGTTTGGTTCATGGAGTTTATAGGGATCAGCTTAGAAATCAAACCTGACTGAGTTAAAGAGGAAATGAGTTTTGTGAATGGACAAAGGAAGTTCATCAATTACACAGTATTGAAAACAGACCATAAAAAGAAAGTGGATATGGTATATATACATAATGGAATTCTATGCCTCCATCAGAAAGAATGACATTGGCCCATTTGTTAGGAAATGGAAAGATTTGGAAAAAATTATAGTAAGTGAAGTAAGTCAAGCCCAAAGAAACATAGGTCCCAAGGTTTCCCTTATTTGTAATAACTAGTATATGTCTGAGTCAAGTAGAATAGGTCAGATAAGTTGATATTAGGGAAATGAACCCTAAGATATGTATTTGAATGTTTTTTTTCTTTCATGGGATTGTTTCTAACACATTTATATGATTATTTCTTTGTTGCTTTGTATGTCCCTCCCCCACGGTATAACCCCTGCTTTTACTGTATTTGATGTTGGTATAATTTGTGGAGGGGAAGGGAAAAAAACAAATCCTTTAAATAGGGATATAGGTGGACCCATTGCAACAATGAGATGTACAAGTCGTTATGTCAAAAACGAACTTTAGAACTTTGGTGGGGAGGGGGTGAGGAAGATTGGGTAGGAGAGCAGGGGAGGGGGAAGGATAGGAAGGGATGGGAAGGGGAAACAAAAGAGGAGGCTACAATGTTTGATAAGAAATGTACTCATTATCTTGCCCATGTGATTGTAACCCCTCTGTATAATATTTTGACAATAACAATAAATAAATAAATAAGTAAATAAATAAAGATAAATAAATAAATAAAGATAAATAAATAAATAAGTAAATAAATAAAGATAAATAAATAAATAAATAAGAAAAAAGAAAGTGGACAAAATCATTAATTCAGGGCCACTGTGAAAATCACATCCTAGACTCAGACTGAGGAAGGAACTGCTGTACTCTACAAAATCTGTGCACTGAAAACTTAGCTGTCACCGACAATGAGCACAAAGATCCATCACTCGACATAACCCTCACAGACCAGAAAAATGGGCACTACCACCTCCAGGAATAACTGTCCACATGTTCTTTATCTCTGAAGATTCGCAATGCGAGGTACATATTCTTTCTGCCATGGAAATTGGGAGAGCAACATCAGTTCTTCCGTTTTATGGAATTTCTTATAAAATGGTGAAAAGGGGCACCCTAGCATTGTCATCTCCATAGGGCAAGACTCTGTGGGTGCTGAGAACTAAAGACCACCCCAACTCTTTAACTCATGGGTCTTTGAATGACCCATTGAGGGTATACCATAAAGTCTATTGTCTCAGCATGCTGTTGGTTATTTCTGGTCATGGAGAATAGGTTCAAAATCCAGTGTTTTCCAACCAATTAAAATGCCAAGAAAACATCCGATTCATGAGCACTGGATCAAAAGAAGAGAAAGAGAGGAGGATCACCCAGGACATGTGGGAGAAAGATACAAGTATGAGTTAATTTAATTCTTTTGTCCAGATGAGGGTTCTCAGACAAGATGTGAGTGCTTAGATGATGAAGTTGAAATGTAGCTAAAAATATGACAAATTACATATGGTACTGGAGGCATAGTTTGGAAGGTAAGTCTTAATTAAAATGTGTACCCTTCAAATGTATTTGAGCAGGTCTATTCCCTTAGGTCTTTGCTTATAACTGTCTAATATTGCTTCTAAGGAAGAAGAATCTCTGCACTTATAAAATGACAACACAAAGAATACATTCCAATTTTGACTTCCTCATTTTTCCAAAAACACGTTTCACACCCAATATTTTCCTTCTGCATTACCCTAATAACTTCGACTTTATTTTTTGCGTCTCTGCCTTATTTTCTTTGTCTGTTACAAGATGATACTTCATTTATTGACCTCTTCTAGCCTTTGTAATGTGATTAGGCTCAATTCTTAGTGCTATAGCCTTTTCTTAAAATTTCCCTCTCCCATTCACAAATTCCTCCAGTGGAGAGATGGGCAGGGGGCACCGTAGTAGTCCTACACTTCTTCACAGGTTCACTTCCTCCATTTTCAGCTGACAGGAGGCAACCATGCTCTGAAAAGATTCAAAGGGAAAATCGAGACATTCTGAATGTGTAAAGTTTAAATTCTTCAGAATAGGGAGAAATTAAACACTAAAATAATATTGCATGTGGAGTCAGCTCAGGTTTTATATTTCTTGAGGCCATGGTGGCTCACTTTTGTAATCCTACCTGCTTGGGAGATAAAGAGGAGAAAGCTCACAGCTTGAGGATAAATGGTTCAGATAACAAGTCCCATGACCTCAATTCCATCAATGGTTAGGTGAGAGACATGCACCTGCCATCCCCATGTACATGGAAGCTGAGACTGAGAGAACTGCACTTCTAGGCCAGACAAGGAAACAATCCACAAAACCCCCATCTCAACAGGAAAGCCTAGCATGGTGGTGTGTGCCTGCCATCCTAGCTACAAGGGATGGATCTTAAATAGGGGAGTGTGATCAAGCTGAACAAGGAAACAAGTCAGACTCTATCTCAAAATAGATGGAAGCAAACTGGGTTGGAAGGGTAGCTCAAGAATTCAAGTGGTAGAGAGCCTATCCAGCAAGCAGGGAATCTTGAGCTTAAATATAAGGAAAGGTTGGGGTTCAAACCTCAGCAAAACCAAACAACAAATAAGCACACAGTTGTCTACATGAGGGCTGGTCTCAGCAGCAGTGTCTGTACTATGTGTTTGCATTCTCTAGACAAATTTCATACCAAGATGAACATGGCTCAATACGGTCATGGAGGCACTAGGGGGAGAAAGGATTGACCTACAGAGAAAAAGGAAAATGAATCCCAGAAGGGAAGCAATATGAAGAAAGGAAATAATTCCCTAATTGCAGAGTAACCGACAAAGGATCAGTGGCTTCCTAAGAGTTTCCAGTTCCCCATTCTATTCCAGTTCTAGATCCTTCCTCGCCGTATTTTCAAACATTCAAAATTGCTTTGAAAATCCTTCCCACTGACTTTTCTTGAGACTGTAGTATGTCAGTCCTCTGGTGAGCACTGGCTATTATCAGACAATCCCTCACCATGCCTAGTCTTTTACTTCCTGCTGATAGAAAGTAATGGTTTCCTACAACTAGAAAACCAATCTTCTCGAAGTAGATTCCATCCCATCCAACCACAAACAAGGCAAAACCTCAGAGCCACCTCCTTCCCATCAGACAGAGACTTAGGAGTCCAAACACCTGATGGCCTAGCAGGAAACATCTGCCAAGGGGATCCCCAGGAATGGAGTTGAGGGGGTTGGGAGGCCGAGAGGGACACAATGTCAGTTGCAGGGTCACATGTGGGTGTGTGGAGGAAGTGTGCTTATGAACCCAAATGTAGAGATTTCCTGAGGGTGATCACCACTGCCCCCCAGGCCTGCCAGGGGACATTGCCCTGTGGGGTTGGAGTTATCCTGGCCAGTGGTGCTCAAGGGCTATGCCAGTACAAGGCATGAACAAGGGACTCTGAAGAGTTCTGGTCAGAAGGGCTCAAGTGAAGAGCTGTAGAGAGAGGATATCACAATGGCTCACAGGACTTAGCCCCCTGGTCCTTCTAGACACCACAATCCACAAAAGGCGCAGCTAGTGCACACGGTGGATTGTATGTATGGCAAAATTGTTTGGTTGTTGTTGGCAAATGAGTTGAGGCTCAGGCCTGAGTGAAGGGTGGAGAAAGTGTTTGGAACACATGAGTCAACACAGAGTGTGCCCTGGTTTGAGCTGCCACTTCTGGAGATGGTGAGAAGGAACTCCACAGGTGACATGGGACAGACATAATGAAAATAGACTCTGCCTAACAGGATGTCCAGTATGTGAGTAGCCAAGGTCCATCTAGGGGCAGGAAAGTAGAAGACAAAATCCCCTGGGAGGCCTGAGCTCTGGCACTCCGTTCAGTCTCAAGGCCATCCTAAGAGCTCGGTCCTATGCCCCACTGACCAGCTGCTGGCCACAGTTGCCTGACCACTGAGCGGTGTGCACATACCCCAGTTGGGATTTCAAGTCCTTCAAGGGAGGGCAGTTGGCCCATCTGAAGCCGGGCTTTCCTAAGACAAGCAACTTCTGGCCCAACAAGGCCTTGTCACCTGATGTTGTGGTCTCTCTCTTAGCATCACAGGTGTTAGACAACACCTTTTCTGATCCTGACCTGATGCCAGCTGCTCAGCCATCCTCTGAACACTGGTCCTACTCGTATATGCACATGTGTTGCCCTGGCTAGAGGAGGGCCTGGTTTGAAGTCCAGAAGGAAGACGGACCCCATTCTAATTCCATTGCCCTCTGTATTTGAAGGAAAATCACAAATGATGAAATGGATTAGGGTGAGTGTCAGCTCTCCAGACAAGACAGGATGGGTTGGGTCCAACAAGGTGGTACAGTAAGGCCTGTGATGTCTACATGGGTACAATGGGAAGAAAGAGAGGTCTCACCTCAGCCAGGGTGAGGTGTGAGGGGACAGCTAGAAGAGCCCCCAGGACTGAGTGTGAGGACACAGCTGTGAGACTCCACAGAAGTCTGGGCAACTCAGTGAACTGTTGGTGAGCAGAGCTGGTAGAGGAGATGGGTCCCTCCCCAGCCAGCAGAGCCCAGCCCGGGCCAGCCCTGCCCTGTCACTGCCCTTGTGCTCTCTGTGGACAGGAAAATGAGATCATTGAACACTTGAAACATCTACAACTCACTTGCAGCTGTTACATCAAAACAGAAGAAAATTTTCTGGCCTGGGGAAATTTAGGGAGGATGTCAGGTTTGTGGGCAGACACTGGCTGAAGGAGAGAGGAAACCCATAGAATGCGGTCCAAAGGTCCTGAAGTTTGTCCCTGGGTGAATGGGAATAGACAGAGTCTCTGGGCCTTAGCTTCCTCCCCTTGCTTGTGAATGGGATTCATCCCTCAGATAGGGATCCGGATTGGGGGATCCGGGATTGTCCAAGACCCTACTCTGGAGCAGCATGCTAGCAAGATATTGGAGAGCAAGATCTGGGCGTGTGCTTGGGAAGATCCCTCCAGTAAGCTAGTAAGGCTAGAGCAGGGGCCTTCAGAGAGAATCACAAGGATTTCCCGAGAGAGAGAGAGCATCGGCTGTCTCAGACACAGGGAGGGGAGCCTGCTTAGTAGGCTGCAATCTCAACGATACTGTGATTGGACAACCCATTCAAAAGCCACCTGGATGTGTCATTCAATTGCTAGTTTCAGATCTCTCCAATTTGTTGATGTAGGAGCTCAGAGCTATAAACTTGCCTCTGAGTACTGCCTTTGCTGTGTCCCAGAGGAGCTGGTAATTTGTGTGTTCATTTTTGTTGAATAGCATGAACATTTGAAGTTCCTTTCTGATCTCTTCCATGACCCACTCTTGATTCAGCAGTGTGTTGTTCAGCCTCCATGTGATACCGGACTTTCTTTGGTGGCTTTTGGTGTTGAGTTCTAATTTTATTCCCTTGTGGTCACAGAGAATGCAAGGTATAACTTCAATGTTTCTGAATTTAGACAAGTTTGCTTTGTGGCCTGAAATGTGGTCTATTTTAGAAAACGTTCCATGTGCTGCTGAGAAAAACGTGTGTTCTGATGCTGCTGGGTGAAATGTTCGGTAGATGTCTGTTAAGTCTAGTTGATCTATGCAGCTGTTTAGATCTGCGGTTTCTCTGTTGAGTTTTTGCCGAGTTGATCTACCTAGTGGGGAGGGAGAGTGGTGTGTTAAAATCCCCAACAATTAATGTCTTTGGATCTATATGGGATTTGAGGGAAAGTAGTGTTTCTTTGATAAATTTGCGTGCTCCATTGTTTGGCGAATAGATGTTTAGAATTGTAATATCCTCCTGAAGGAGAGATCCTTTAATTAGTATGTAGCGACCTTCTTTATCTCTTCTCACGAATTTTAATTTGAAGTCTATTTTATCTGATATTAGGATTGCAACTCCCGCCTGTTTATGGGGGCCGTTTGCTTGGTAGATTTTGTTGCAGCCTTTAACATTGAAAATGTGTTTGTTTTTATGGGCAAGATGTGACTCCTGCAGGCAGCAGATAGAAGGGTCTTGTTTTTTAACCCAACTAGACAGTCTATGTCGCTTAATTGGAGAGTTCAGTCCATTAACGTTAAGAGATAGGACTGAGAGGTATTTGGGAGTTCCTGCCATGTTATCCACCTTCTTGGGGACTGCGAAAACTGGGTTCTTCCTATGGTTCTTGGATTCTCAGTTTGGGTGCAGTTTCTTGGCCTTTGTTGCGGTCTTGTTGGTTTTCTATGTGTAGGACATCTTTAAGAATCTTTTGTAGGGCTGGTTTGGTGGAGATGTATTGTTTCAATTTTTCTTTGCTATGGAAGGTTTTTATTTGGCCTTCAGTTATGAAGGAGAGTTTAGCTGGGTACAGTATTCTTGGTTGATAGTTGTTTGTTTTTAGGGCATGGCATACGTCATTCCAGGCTCTTCTTGCTTTGATTGTCTCTGCTGAGCAATCTGAGGTGATTCTAATTGGTTTCCCTTTATAGGTGATTAACCTTTTCTCCTTGACAGCTTTAAGGATCTTTTCCTTGGTCTGAGTTGATCCTGTGTGGATTATAATGTGCCGGTGGGATGTCCTATTCTGGTCTGGTCTATTTGGGGTTCTAAAAGCTTCTTGTATCTGAATAGGCCTATCTTTTTGTATGTTTGGGAAGTTCTCTGCTAGCATCCTGTTAAACAAATTTCCTAGACCATTAACTTCTGTTTCTAGGTGCTCCTCTACACACATTATCCTTAGATTAGGCCTTCTGATGGTGTCTTCCAGGTGTTGGATAGATCTATCATATTTCTTGGACTTGTCTTGGATGGTTGTATGTTCTTTCTCTATAATATCTAGGCTGTCTTCAATCCCTGAGATTCGATCTTCTGCATGGTCTAACCTGCTGTCAAGACTCTCTACTTTGTTTTTTATCTCTTCCTTCTATTTGGTCAGCTTTGATGGCTTCAAGTTCTTTGTTGAAGCTCTGTTTTAGGTCTTGTATGAATTTCTTTACTTCCTTAATTTGGTGTTCAGTGTTTGTTCTCAAATCACTTCGTTGATTGGTTATGGTTTCTTTGGACTCCCATTCCTTCTGTTGGGTTCCATTCAGCATTCCCTTTGTGATCTCCCTGACTTCCTTCAGCTCTTTGTTAATGGATTCCATGAATGCCTTTAGTGATCTTTGTGTATTCTCTACCTGGTCTCTCAATATCTGAGTTACTCTTTGATTAGCTTCCTCCCGTCTGTGGGATTCCTGCAGTTCTCTTTCTTCCCGTTCGTGGGATTCCTGCAGTTCTCTTTGAGTGTTCTCAGCCTGCTCACGCCATTCCTCCCTTTCTCTTTGAGTATTCTCAAGTTGTTCATGCAAATCCTGTATCAGTTTTTGAGTAGCTTCCTTACGCTTATTATATTCCTGTATAAAGTTTGGGGATGCCTCCTCTCTCTCCCTATCACGCTCATACAGAGTCCTTTGTAAGTTTTCAAACTTCTCATTTATCATGTTTGCCACCAGTGTTTGTAGGGCTATTTGGGAACTCTCCTCTGGTTGTTAATTATCTGATCTGACCCCTGATTATCAAGATTGGGAATTGAGATACCCAGATTTGCCATTTTTCTTGTGTTTTTCCGGCTTACTCTGCCCATTTGAGATGAAAATACACCAGTCTGTGGGCTTTCTATTGATCTTGCTAGCTATGTCATTTGCCCTGCAGAAGCTCTGCAACCTTATGCAATCCCATTTGTCCAACCTTTCTTTGATTTGTTGTGTTTCCGGGTCTCTATTCAGAAAATTCCGCCTGAGCCAAGGAGACCTAGGGTTTCTCCTATTCCATCCTGTAATGTTTTCAGAGTGTCTGCTTTGAGTTCAAGGTCTTTGATCCATTTGGAGTTGATTCTGCTGCAGGGTGATATATAAGGATCTAGCTTTAGTTTTCTACATGTAGTTAACCAATTTTGCCAGCACCATTTACTGAAGAGGCTGTCTTTCTTCCATTCTATTGTTTTAGCTTCCTTATCGAAGATTAGATGGCTATAAGTCTGTAGGTTCATTTCTGGGTTTTCAATTCTATTCCATTGGTCCAGAGGTCTGTTCTTATGCCAATACCAAGCTGTTTTGATTACTATGGCTTTATAGTAGAGTTTGAAATTTGGTATTGATATTCCTCCAGCAGTGTTCTTTGCGTTGAGAAGTGTTTTTGCTATTCGGGGTCTTTTATTGTTCCATATGAATTTTTGGATTGCCTCTTCTATTTCCTTGAAGAATGAAGGTGGAATTTTGACAGGTATTGCGTTGAATTTGTAGATAGCCTTGGGAAGTATTGCCATTTTCACGATGTTAATCTTGCCAATCTAGGAGCATGGGAGGTTTTGCCATTTTTTAAGTTCTGTGTTGATTTCCTTTTTCAAGTTTTTAAAGTTTTCATCACAGAGGTCCTTGAAGTCAAAGCAGACACTCTGAAAACATTACAGGATGGAATAGGAGAAACCCTAGGTCTTCCTGGCTCAGGCCGAAATTTTTTAAATAGAGACCTGGAAACACAACAAATCAAAGAAAGGTTGGACAAATGGGATTGCATAAGGTTGCAGAGCTTCTGCAGGGCAAATGACATAGCTAGCAAGATCAATAGAAAGCCCACCGATTGGGAGAAGATCTTTACTAGCCATACAACGGACAAGGGTCTCATATCTAAAATATACTTGGAACTCAAAAAATTAAACCCCCCAACAACAAATCCTCAAAGAAACAACTGCCCAATAAATAAGTGGGCGAAAGACTTAAAGAGAAGCTTCTCTGAAGAAGAAAGAAGGATGGCCAATAGACACATGAAGAAATGTTCAACATCCCTAGCCATAAAAGAAATGCAAATCAAAACAACAATGAGATATCACCTCACCCCAGTTAGAAAGGCAAAAATCAAGAACTCTAACAACAACAGATGCTGGAGGGGATGTGGACAGAAAGGAACCTTACTTCATTGTTGGTGGGAATGTAAACTAGTTCAACCTCTTTGGAAAGCAGTATGGAGGTTCCTCAAAAGACTTCACATAGATCTCCCCTATGATCCAGCAATCGCACTTTTGGGCATTTACCCAAATGTACACAAACAAGACCACACTAAAGCTACCAGCACAACTATGTTTATTGCAGCATTATTTACCATAGCTAAGATATGGAACCAACCCAGATGTCCTTCAGTAGATGGATGGATCAAGAAAATATGGTATATATACACAATGGAATTCTATGCCTCCATCAGAAAGAATGACATTTCCCCATTTGTTAGGAAATGGAAAGGTTTGGAAAAAATTATATTAAGTGAAGTAAGCCAGGCCCAAAGAAACATAGATCCCAAGGTTTGCCTTATTTGCAATATCTAGTATAGGTATGAGTCAAGCAGAAAAGGTCAGATAATGTGATATTAGGAAAACGAACCCTTAAATATGTATTTTAATGTTTTCGTTTCTTTCATGCATGTGTTTCTAACGCATTTATAATATTATTTCTTTGTTGCTTTGTATGTCCCTCCCCCACATTGTAACCCCCGCTTTCACTTTATTTGATGTCAGTATAACATGTGGAGGAGATGGGGACAAACAAGTCGTTTAAGGATACAGGTGGACCTGTTGCAACAAGGAGAATTACACAATGTCATGTCAAAGCAAGCTTTACAATGTCGTTGTGTGGGGGAAAGGGGGTATGATTGGGTGGTGGGGAGGAGGGAGGCTGTGAAGGGAGGTGAAGGGTAAACAAAGGAGGAGGCTGCAATGCTTGGTAAGAAATGTATGCATTATCCTGCCCATGTAATTGTAACCCCTCTGCACAGTATGTTCTCAAATAAAATAAAATAAAATAAAATAAAAAAAACATTAACAGGCCTCCCTCACCGTCCCATAGTCCTTTAATTTCTGATGATAGTACATGTCTTCCTACAACTGTGAAACCACTCTCAACACACTTGGTGGATGCCATCTTATCTTCCCACAATGCAGGGAGTATCTCAGTGACATGTGCCAATTCCTGCCATAGGTGACACAGAGCATTAGGAGCCTGAACACCTGATGACCTAGCAGGACCCACCTCCCTTGGAGATAGCCAGCAATCGGAGCTGAGGGGGATGGAGCACCAGAGAAACACAATGTCATGTCTGTTAGTCAGCAAATGCCCCTCACAGACCTAAGCTCTGCCCTGGCTGGCAGGTGTGGCACCACCTATCCAGCTGAGACTAATTCCTACTCCCAATTACTTGACCAGTCTGGAGGCTTAGATTCCTCTGTTTAGGCAACCAGGCCTCCATGCAGGCTTCAGGGCCCATCAAGCCTGGCCCACTATCTAACCCTTACCATGAGAGCCTTCCATTTCTGAGGAAACCCAAGGGACAATGACAACTTTACACATGTGGGGATTGAATTCTGGGCCTGGGCGCTGTACTTCAGCGATTCAGCTCAAGGTGAGCATTCTCTCACTTCAGACACAAAGCTACTTCTGTGTTTTGTGAGTGGTTTATTGGAGATAAGAGTGTCATGGTCTTTCTTGCCTGGGTTGTCTTTGAACTGTGATCCTCAGATCTGAGCCTTCTGAGTAGCTAGGATGACAGGGTGAGCCACAACTGCCCAGCAATCTACCTTGTTTAGATGGATGAAACTCACTGCCAAGGACCCTAGACGGCAAACTTTTGGGTTCAGGTCACTTACTATGGTGTAGTCCCACCAAGGTAACCCTTGGTAACTTTCTGGCCTCCCAGGGATACCGAGTCTCACCCACGAAGGTACAGGTGGATCAGCAGTCAGAGACTTGTCTGTGTATTCAACTGGGCCATTCAAAAGGCTTTCATTATCCCCACCAAACTCCTGATTACTAACTGCCGTAGCGCTCCACTAAGAATGAGCTTCTCTCCTTTTTGAGTCTAGCCAACTACCTCAGGTCCTGGACCCCCAACAACTGCCTCCGAACTTGCCACTTATATGAAGTAGCTAGAGGGTCACACTAGGAAACCCTTTGAACACCCTCCACTCACATTTCTCCCTTCAGCAGACTGGTTCCAACCGGCCTCCACACAGGCCTCTGCTCTCAGGCTGCCACAGCCTTCACACCTGTTCTTTCATTATGTAACTGAGAACTAGGGTTTTACATTGGGAGTTTGAGGTCAGCAGATTGGACCTCATTTGTGCCAGTTGCTTATTTTTCCAAATGCATAGACCCTACCATGAGGGGCTGGGCTCCTTGCCTCCATGGCCTAGCTATCACGTCAGTCCTATTACAGGAGTCAAAGAAGCTAAACCTGGGCACAAGCCTACCATTATCACCCACCATCACCTCTCTCAGTTACTAACCTATAGAGGGATATAAACTCAGCCTCCCTCCCACAATCTCTGATGTCTTGTCACTGGTAGAGGCCCCACTCTGACCTTCCAGCTCTGCCTTCCATTAAACCCCACACCCTATTACCCATTTCAGATACAAAGAGCTCCCCAGCACACTCCTGTGTGGAGACTCTGGATGACCTGCTAACTCACCCAGCACACATTAGAGAGAGGTCCTAAAAGCCCGTAGGGAAACATAATCCTTCCATGGTGACCTTCACCTTCATCCCTGCCCAGATCCTGACACTGCCAGCATCTCTCTCTTGTCTAGGCCAAGAGGTGGTGGTTGTGTCAGGCAAGACTCACACAGTCTTCCTCTCCAGGCTTGCCGAGACCTGAGGAACTTCTCCTCACCCCATACCATCTTCTCTGCCCTGCAGAGCACGGCCAATTTCCGACTGAAGACGTCAAGGCAAGAGGTCTGCAGGTGGGTCCCTATTCCCACAGCAGTTGTCCTGTGGGAAAACATGCTAGGTGTCACACTCCCTAAACCCTGGACATAAACATCCACCTGAGATCCCCATTGGCGGGGTCCAGGTGGGTAATTATTATCAGGATTCAGACATCTCCTGTCAGACTGAACATACACAGACACACACACACACAAACACACACACACACACACACACACGCACACACACTCAAGCTTACCAGTTTTCTGTCGTGGCTACGAATCTGCATCCACTTGAATTGAAAGCAGAGCTGCCTAGTGGAAGAGGGATGGCTCATGGTTATGACAGGAAGCAGAACTTGCTCTTGCGTGGTGGATTCTTGGGGGTATTTGAACCCATTTTCAACCCTTTTGTAGAGCCACATTGTTTCCTTTCTTCCAAAATCAAATGGAATCCAACTCCCTCCTCCCCACCTTCCAACTGTCACCTTCTCTCTGCCTCTCCCACAGAGACTCCTTCTGCACATTCCACACACTGGAAAAAAATCACTTCTACAAACAATTTCTCCAAGAGCAGGGGGCAGAGGTGGAGGGTGTACACGGGGGAGTCAGTGCCATCCTGAAGGGGTTTAGAAACATGACTTGCTTTCTGTTGGGGAAGAGGGCAAGGGAAGATTCCCCTAGGCACACAGTGGTCAGAGGGGTGCTACAGCACTATGTGATCTGCATATACCAGTATAGATTTGGACCTGGGGAAGTTTGGAAAACCAGGCAGCAAGAACAGGCCATAGACATTAGGGGGAATCACAGGTTTGCAAGTTGCTGTGCCATGGGAGCAACTGTAAGGTTGAAGACTGACTGACATGCCCTGTGAGATTGGGTATGAGATGGGCCCTGAGCCTTGACCATCACCCACCCAATCCTACAGCTGATGACAAAGGGCATCTTTCCCTACCTGGGAATCTTCCTGATAGACCTCATGATGAGAGCTAATGCATATCAGGATATCCATGACATGAGTAGCCAGGCACCAGCTGTCTCTTGGCAAGTGGAGAACAAAGGCCCCTGGGAGTCCTGAGCTCTGGCACTCCTTACAGTCTCCTGGCCATGCCCAGTGCCCAGTCCTATGCCCCTCCGACCTTCTGCTGGCCAAACCTGCCTGAGCCCTGAGCTGTGTGCACACACACGCCAGCTGGGGTTTCAAGTCCTTTAAGGGAGGTCCGTGTGGCACAACTGAAGCCAGGCTTTCCTAAGACAAGCAACCTCTGGGCCAACAAAGGCCTTTTCACCTGATGCTGCAGTCACCCTCCTAGCTTCCCAGGGGTTAGACAACAAAATCCCTCATCCTGACTTGATGCTCGGTTCACAGCGTTCCTCTGAATGCTGACCCTACACCTGTGTATGCACACATGTTGCCCAGACTAGAGGAGGCCCTGGTTGGGTGTGCTGAGGGAAGAGAGGCCCCATTCTAACTCCATTGCCCTCTGCCTTCTAGGACAAAACACAAAGGATGAAATTAATTCAGGTGAGTATCAGCTGTCCAGACAGGACAGCCTGGGAAGGGACCAGCAAGTTTCTCTGGTCAACCATGTCCAGCTGCCATTTCTTCATGGGTTCAATGGGAGGAGAGAGAAGGTCCAGGCCTTGTCTTGGTAGGCTGCAAAGCAGTATCCAGGAGATCCCCAGCATTCAGTGCGAGATCCCACAGAAGTCAGGGGGACTCAATGGCAGCTTGGTGGGCAGAGCTGGGAGAGGAGCTGGGTCCCTCCTCAGCCAGCAAAGCCCAGTCCAGGCCAGTCCTGCCCTGTCACTGCTCTTGTGCTCCTCAGGACCAGGAAAATGAGATCATCCCAGCCTTGAAACACCTACAACATACCTGCAGATATTATCACCTAAAAAAAAAGCAGAAAATTTTGGAACGGTTCAGTGAGGAAGCCAGGTGGGTAGGCAGACACTGGCTGAATGAGCAGGGACAGCCTGAGAATGGAATCTGGAGGGCCGGAGGTGTGACCATGGGTTTGAGTGGGAACGAACAGAGTTTCTGTCGGGCAGAATGAGGGAGGCCCACCAGGCTCTGAAGTTCAAGCCAACTCTGGCAGTGAACAAACTTGGCACTTGGTCACCTCACCACCACCCCTTGTCTTAGCTATGAGCTGTCATGTGCACTGGAGCCCAGGAGGCAGACTGACACTACAAACCACATGACCAAGAAGATTTCACAAATGAGAAAGGCAGGAAAGAAATAAGTGGATGGCCACCGATTGCAGGGGCCAGGGAAGATTCTGGGCTGGGACACCTGAGACTGATGCTGATTTCTCTGCACTGACAGCATCCCTGATTGTGGGCTCAGAGGCCTCAGCTCTCTGGGCTTTTCCTCCCCTTGCTTGTGTCTGGGATTCATCCCTCAGAAAGGGGTGGGGATTATCAGAGGCCCTAGACTGGAGCAGCATGCTAGCAGTGTATTGGGGAGCAGGAATTGGGGGTGTGCTGGGAAGTTCCATCCAGCAAGCCATCCCATGACTGAAGCCGCCATATTCACAACACTGACCTCAGTGGCAGTGGCAGCTCCCAGACCACAGCACAGGAGCAGCTCCAGCGTGGCCCTGACAGCAGCAGCAGGAACAACATGGAAGTCCCCTCATACAGTGGCCCTCTGTGCCCTGGTGTGACCAGCTCCCACCTGGACCTCCACAGGAGACTCAAGGGAGAATCCTCCCAAGAGAAGGAAACGGTGACACCCTGCACTTCTACTCCATTCCTACCTTATGCACTGGAGATGCAGCCAAGGGGTCTGGAAAGACCACCTCCTGTTCACATCATATACTTTTGGAAGGCCCTAGACCTTCCTCCCAGGCTGGGCCGCCATCTATGTCAAGGCCTCTCCTCATGTTGCTGTCTTTCCAGATCAGGTCCTGCAAATCCTCCTCTCCAGGGACTTCTGGATTGCTCTTAAATTCCAAAAGCCCAGCCTTCTCTTCCACCTCCAATGCACCTGAGGCTAAGACAAGCAATAGTAAGAGTTGGAATTTAGGTGACTCCAACTAACAAGCAGGTGGGAGATGCCTGTCTCTTCAAGGTGAGCATGCCTGAGCACATGGGAAATGTCTACATAGTATCATGGTGAGTGGGGCAGTATGACACTCCCCTGCTGTCTTCAACAAGTCAGGACACAGGACAGTGGCAGTCTCCATGTCCATTTGCTTCCCTCCTGAAAGTGGTCTTACAGTAGAGATGGCAGAAACCCAGCATGCTGGAGGCAGTGGGCAGTGCTCAGGTCCAGACCTGACAGCAAGGAGGGAGGAACAGTGGACCCAGCCACTGACATGAACAAGACCACATCAGGGCCTCTGGAGAGTCAAGAAGGCAAATACATGGATCAAGGAGATGAAGACTTTGACTAGATAAGGCACAATGCACCAGGAACCTTCTTGACTTTCCTTCGAGGAAGGGAGATCCAGAGCCTCAGAGTTAGGATGGTAGGAATCTGGGTATTACGTAACCTGAAAGAGCAGAGGCTTTTCACAGGTGAACGGGCCCTGTTCAGGAGAAGGATTTTTCATCTTCCAAGTCTTCAAGGGATCAGGAGTCATTTATAGCCTCTCCTTCCTCATGGAGAATCCATGACTTTCCATCATGCTCAGTCCTCTCCTGGCCTCAAGAGGGAGTGGCTGTCATTAGCAGCCAGCTGGGAGAATGTGTCTTCCTGTGTGTTCTGCTCAGAGACTCAGGGGAGCTGGAGAAGGCTGCTGATGTATCCTCCACCAGTGCACCCTCCAGCCCAGTGGGGGCCTGACTGGTAGGAGGCAATGGGGCCCTGGCCCTGGGCCTGCTCCTTCTCTTGGGCTTGGACAAACATCTCTGATGAGTCCTAGGCCCATGCCTACTTGATTCTCTTAACCACAAGCCACAAGACCTGAACATGATCCTGCCTGGGAGGAGGTGTATCTCTGCTGATGAGAGTGGCTAGGAATGGAGAGGCGATGCTATCTTCTGAGACCACCCTCAGGAAGGAAGACTTGAATCACCCCCATCACACAGTGGCTGATTCCTTTTCTGAGCATGAGTGGCTTCAGAGTATTTCTGGCACTGACTGGTGGGTAAGGGGCACTGTGCACAGGGCTTGATGTTCTCTCCTCTTCTGACCCATGTGACAAATCAGAAGAAGACACAGGATGTCATGCTGAAGCCCCTGAACAAAGCCTTACTGAAAGAGTACAAGCCAGAGAAGTGTGAGTTTGTGCGGACGATCTCAGAGGATCAAAGGGAGTCAGAAGCAGTTAGCCAGGGAAATGGCAGAAGAGGGTGGGTGGGCATGCTCACCACCCCAGGTGGGAGGGCAGCCTCCAAAGGGTGGACATTAGGTACTGAGCCCAAGTAGGCACTGCTTACCCCAGTCCCAGAACTGCCCAATCAGCCCCTGGACATGCCTGCCTTGCATTGCCCAGCCCTGCCCTAAATGGCTGTTTGAGGAGGCAAGAGGCAGTGCAGAGACACCATCACTTTGGGGTCAGACAATGAGCTGCTATGGGGCTGGGTGGCCAAAGCCCTCACTAGAAGACACTTTGTCTAACTCTAATGGCAAGCAGGGCTTCAGAATGAATGTCAAACTGGGGTGTAGCTCAATGGAAAAGGACTTGCCTTAACATCAGGCAAACCCTTGATTTCTCCCCAGAGCACAGTCTTCAAGAATCCAATCCTAGTCCAGCAAAGGTCATATGATCAAGCCATGCAAGTGACCATAAAAGCACACTTCTATGAACAGAGCCAGTGTTATGGAAAGATGATTCAGAACAGAATAGGGTCCAGGTGCAGGCCCATAGAGAGCCAGCGAGATCCTAGAGACCACAGGAGAGTTCCATCTCTTCTCTGCCAGTGTGTTTCTCTTTACAATTAGAGGACACTACCCAACATCGTACAAGAATGACAGACCTAGACACAGAGAAAAAGGGGTTCTAAGTCATGCACAGAAAGAGATAGAGAAATGGACAGACACATAAAGACAGAAAGACTGAGAAATAGACACACTGAGATAGACAAAAACAGACACAAAGAGAGACAGTCTATGATTTGGGACCACAAGCCTACTGTGATGGTGCCATTGATCTGTTATCTATATACTGAGTTGAAGAGCTATTCAGATACTTTGTCTACATGATCAGCATTGATTACACCTTGCCTGTCATTAGGCCTTGCTAGCTACCTGCACTCTTCTCCTGGTGTAGGTGTTACGGTTTCCTTCTTCCAGTAAAGGAAGTCAGAAGCTTGGGGAGCTTTGTGATTAGGAATGAGTAACCTGAAAATGGGCAGGAGTTTGGGGTAGCCAGACATAGTTGACAGGAAAGTCATGGTCAGTGGAGACAGGGGAGAAAAAAGGGCTGGCAGGAAAGACAAGTCTTGCTAAGTGTTGGGGGCCCACTGAGTAGGAGGCCTCTGGAATGAATGCGGTGCAGGGGGCCTGAACCACACCTGCCTCATGGGTTGTTCTCAGTAGGACAGTGCTCCCATGAGGTGCTGTGCATTCTGGAAGGTCTGCTGTGTTTGGAGGTGCGGATCATCAAGTCAGCAGTGAGGACAGGAGGGGAATAACTTGCCCTACCCCCAGGCAGAGCAGGCATAAGCTACTGTCCCATGTTCTTTCCTAAAGAGAGATTTCCACCAGATTCAGTTCCCAGGCAGGGGTCCCAGGCCCTTGGTGCTCCTGCTGCTGGACTGCAGGCATGACAGCATCCTGCTCAAAATGCATCTTTTGGAGCTTTTCAAGTGCTTGGTGTGTCCCGGTCCCCATCAGGACTGCTGACTTAGCTCTCAGTCCTTCTTCCACCAGAGCTGAGGATCCCTGACAACACAATTGTGTTGGCAAAACACAACTTTGTTCTCCAGGAGAGGACCTCCAACACACTGCCAAGATCAAGTGTGGAGCCAGCTCTTCACCTCTTTCCAAGAAGAGGAGATGACACAACACGTAAGGGTGTCTCACTTTAGTCTGGATGGCTATGTACAAGCGCATCCAGACAAGACAGGCCCAGGCTATACTGTAGCCTCCAGTGACCTCCACTCCTAAAAACACTCAGGATCTTTTCTCCACAATCTCCTCCTGATATCAGGACCACAGTGGCTCTGTGGTCCAGGCAATAAGCCATCTTCCTTGGATGCTCAATCCCAGACACACTTCAGATAGTGATCTACAAATTTCCTCTGAGATCAAAACGAAAGTTGCAATGTGGCCCAGGCCACAACCTCTCCATTCCACTTCAAATCCAGGAAAACACCAAGGATCCTGTATCCTCTTAGTACTAATAATGTAACAACGATGCCTGCCACTGAACACACTGACCAGCCCTCCAAGGACTCCCTCAGTGCTTCACATGGTAGAGCAATGGGCATGGTGCTCTCACTTGCCTCTGGCTCTGCCCTCTCTCTTAGGATCCAACTTTTAGGAGGACGATGATGCAGATCACTGGCTCTGATGCTGTGAGTTCACAGCACACATTCCCGCCAAGCCATGCTAACCTGTGTAGGTTGTCTTCCTGATGAGTGCATTTGAGCTCTGACCTTCCCTTCCCTCCTCTTCAGCTGTTCTAGCCTTTCTCAGGGTACACCAGAGTTTCTCATGAACATTGATTGAGAGACAGTGAGTGTTGTCCATTGCAAACATCAGAGCTCAAAGAGCCTAGAGGAAAGGCCTGTGCTAGCCTTCATCCCTCACCCATTGACTGAGTGCAGAGTGCCATGGGCTCAATGCCATGCCTGAGGAGAAGCCATTCCACTCAGAGACTGCATCCAGGGCACTGGAGAACAAAGGAAACGGCAGTTATTTCTGGTGTGGGTCCTTGCCCTGATTCCATTCAATTTGAATGAACAATGGAAAGGAAAATATTTTCTGAATGGGGTGAAATCGATTTTAAAACACACGTGCCAGCCCTGAATCTGATACGAATATAATATTCAATACTGTTTCTACTGGAGTCTGGTCATTGTGGTTGTATTCCTGGATCTCAAGTATGAAGGACATACACTCTGATGTAAAAAAGGAATTTTACAGGATGATAGTGGACTTTATACAGAAGTAGGTCAATGAACGCCACCACCCTTGTCCACCCAAGGAAGGAAGGGCCTGTCCACATGCACACAGCAGCTAGTGTTCACTTTACTTGCAATAAACAGAGTGCGTAAGGCAATCACATTTGTAACCCCAATGGCAGAAGAGAAAGTGTGAAGCCCCAGTCTTGCCAGGGAAATGGCAGCACCCTGAGGGCTGGCCAGGAACGTGGGTGGGTCTGAGAACCACAGCTTGTGGCCTCTGCAAGGAGTCACCAATGGAGTGGTTCATGCAGAGATACTATGGCGAATCCCACATCTCCCAACTTTAGGATATCATAAATACCTAAGACTAAGTACATCTCAAGGATTTCTTCACCAGATGCTCTACTAGGATACCTCTTACACCAAAGTTGTGGAAAAAATAGGACCACAGGAAGTAGAGATGGAAGGCTAACATAGCTTGAACTATAATCGAGTACCATAGTCTGTGGGCCTGCACTTCAACAACAGTTTGGTTCATGGAGTTTATAGGGATCAGCTTAGAAATCAAGCCTGACTGAGTTAAAGAGGATATGAGTTTTGTGAATGGACATAGGAAGTTCATCAATTACACAGTTTTGAGAACAGACCATAAAAAGAAAGTGGATGTGGTATATATACATAATGGAATTCTATGCCTCCATCAGAAAGAATGACATTGCCCTATTTGTTAGGAAATGGAAAGACTTGAAAAAAATTATATTAAGTGAAGTAAGCCAAGCCCAAAGAAACATAGATTCCATGGTTTCCCTTATTTGCAATAACTAGAATATGTCTGAGTCAAGTAGAAAAGGTCAGATAAGTTGATGTTAGGGACATGAACACTAAGATATGTATGCGAATGTATTTTTTCTCTCATGGGATTGGTTCTAACACATTTATAAGATTATTTCTTTGTTGCTTTGTATGTCCCTCCCCCATGGTATAACCACTGATTTCATTGTATTTGATGTTGGCATAATTTGTGGAGGGGAAGGGAAAAAACAATTGTTTAAATAAGGATACATGTGGACCCACTGCAACAATGAGACGTACAAGTCGTTATGTCGGAAAACGAACTGTACAACTTTGGTGGAGGGGGGGGAGGACTGGCTGGGGTCGTGGGGGAGGATAGGAAGGGATGGGAAGGAGAAACAAAGGAGGAGGCAACAAAGCTTGATAAGAAGTGTACTGATTGCCGGGCACTGGAGACTCAGGCATGGAATCCTAGCTACTCAGGAGCCTGAGATCTGAGGATCTCGGTTCAAAGCCAGGCCGGGCAAGAGAGACTGTGAGATTCCTATCTCCAATAAACCACCAGAAAACAGGAAGTGGCGCTGTAGTTCAAGTGGCAGAGCGCTCGCCTTGAGCTGAAGAGCTGAGGGACAGCGCCCAGGCCCAGAGTTCAAGCCCCACGACCGACCAAAAAAAAAAGAAATGTACTCATTGTCTTGCCCATGTAATTGTAACACCTTGTACAGTATTTTCAGAATTAAAAAAAATACAATAAAAGACTGGACCCCAATGTGGGCAAGTAACATCTTCATAACCATCATGACCTTGGTCCAATTCCTGTTCAATACCTGCCCTCCCACGCCCAGTGACTACCTCGGCCCCTCTCGGCAGAAGGAGCTCCAGAAGAAATAACCCTCACCCATACTCCCGGCCAGAAACAGTACATATTCAACCAAAAAAGGGTGATATTAACATCAGCAAACACTCCCTCCCAGACAGAAGCCCCGCCCTGGAAGGCAGCACCTGTGGAGCAGGAGAGGCACCTCCCACCTCCAGCCCCAGACTAGAAAAAGGGTTCTGAGAAGGTGGACGATGCCATTTCTCCTCTCCCTCATCAGAACTTAGCCTTGTCAGTTCAACAGCCAATACATCTTTTCTTTGTGACTTTTTCTTGAGTGGTTTTTGGGTTATTTTCTTTAATGGCCATGGTCATCTCTGCATGGGAAGAGGAAGTGTGCATAGGATCCAACAAGCATACATCTCTATGAAGGTGGAAGCCTCTTCCTCCTAGTCTAACAGGGTCCTTGTGCTGGGGGTTGGAGTCATCCTGGCCAGTGGTGTTCATGGGCTACATGAGTACAAGTCATAAACAGGGGACTCTGGAGAGGGCGAGGTCAGAAGGGCTCCAGTGAAGAGATGACATTACAATGGCTCAGAGGACTTAAACCCTGGTCCTTGCCAGAACCCACAGTCCCCACAAGCTGCCCGCTAGTACACTTGTGTGGAACGTGCTTATTGAGAACATGTTTACTTGTTGTTGTTGGAGGAGGAGAAATTCAAGAGAGAGTGAAGGGCGGAGAAGGTTCCTGGGACACCTGGATCCACGCTGGGTGCCCCCAGGACCCTACCGCCGCTTCTGGAGATTTTTCCGCAGGACTTCACAGGTGACATGGGGAACCCAGGCCAATTCCACGACCCTTATCCTCACTGGATCTTCCTGTGTCCTGTTTGTGTTTGTGTGTGTGTGTGTGTGTGTGTGTGTGTGTGTGTGTGTGTGTGTGTGTGTGTCTATGTCTGTGTGTGTCTCTGTGTGTGTGTGTGTGTGTGTAGGTGTGAGTGTCTGTGTGTCTGTGTCTATGTGTCTATGTGACAAGCAAACGTTTGTGTGAGCAGTCAGTTTGTTTTCAGGTTTTTCTATCATGTGTGTGACCATGAATCTTCTTGTAGTTTTCTAGATGGCATTTGAACCATCCCTCCTGGGTTCTCCTCCAGAATGAAGATCACTTGTCCCCAGACCTGGCCAATGCCTGCAGGTTTGAGGTCCTTGCAGCTGGCACCCTGGAGGAGCAGGTGGAGGGCTTGGTGACTGCCCAGTTTATGGAGGACTCCATCTTTGTACAGAACTTCTTCAACAACTACAGGAGTTCTGCAGACACAAAGCAGGTATTGGACCTGCTATTCACAAGGTGCGTGCTAACTCCAATAAGATAGGATTAGACAGCTACAGTGAGACCCTTGGCAATGGAAGCTGGCTTGTGGTGGGTTCACAGAATCTATTTCACTGGCACTTGCCAGAATTTGAGGAACCAAGCATGCAAGGCCTGGGCTAGGCTGGGCTGGGCTATTCAAGTATAGCGCCTGTCTAGGACTGTGGTATATTCTCTGTCACTCTGCTTCCCTGAGGCCTCAGACAAAGCAGTGTGTTTCTTTAGCCAGAAGGAAAGCAATTGTCTCTGGGACCACGGTCCCACCCAGGTGTAGGCAGAGCAGGAATGGCTGGGGCCAGAGAGAAGGCCTCTGGGCTCCTAAGTTGATCAGGACAGGAGTTGATTGCTCATCCTTGAAAGAAATTGCAAGAGAAGGGAAGAGATAGGAAGGACCGATGTACACACCATGAGCTTAGTGGTGTGAGAAGAGCAAGAACTTGCTGGCTGTCCTTGGCTGGCCAGTGATGCTTGGAATTCTCAACAGGTTCAGGATTTTGAAGCCCCCATGGAGTCCTTTGCACAGACGGACACCCTCGCTGACTCCAGACAGGATGTCATTCCCCAGCACCAGATCAGCTAGTGAGTAGTGGGCTTTGGTCTACAGCGAGAGTATGAGTGTCCAGAGTGGTGACAAATGAGTGGGTGGAAGGTTGGAGAGATGGGGCCAAGTCAGGAGCCCTCAATTCTTGTGCTGCTTGTCACCAGATCTTGGGGTGTGAGACTTCACCGATAGTACCAGGAGGACAACATTACTATGGGGTACTGCTGTGAGCAGAGGTAGTGGCTGGGGCCTTTGGGTGAATCCCAGGAGAATGCATCCTAACTGTACCATAGCCCATGCCATTCATGTTTGGCCAGCTCCCCATGAGCTCCACTGTAGGCCTAGGGACATCGGTCCTTGGTCAGATCCCTGGAGATGCTGCTAGGGGTGGCAGTGAGAGCAAGGGCCACCCTGTGGCAGCTACACAAGGAGAACAAGCTGGAGGTAGGCAGACAGCCCATGTGAGGCTCCTGGGGAAGGAGGCAGCAGAGCTCCCGAGGAGGTGTGCCAGAACCCTATGCAGGCCAGGCAAGACAGCAAGACCTTTAGAGTCCAGCATCTGGAGGCCCACGGGAGAGATGATGGGCACATTGCAGAAGAGGACAGAGCTGCTCCCAGCATTTGGACTTGGTTCCCTCCTTGGATGACATTTCTCTGCAGGCCATGGCTGGGTGGGCTTGCCACTGTTGGTACAGAGAAAAGGGGCTGATGTTGGAAGGTGCTGGTCTCTGCAAAGGCAGCGATCATCGTAGGGGACTGAGGGAGACCAGGGCAGGTGCTAGGCTTTATTCAGACGCTGCTTCCCACCCATGTTCCTCTAGTGCTATCTCAGGCCTTCTGAGCACCTGGCTGGACTGCCACCCAGAAGACTTCCTGGAACCCATGCACCATCCCTGCCTCCAGGGGTTCCTGGCTCACTTGAGGCTCCATATGCGTGGCTCTGACATGGAGCTCCATGTCTCCCACCTCCTGGCACAGTTGGGGATCCAGGACTTCAGGCAGGATGAGACTCTAGGTGCGGAGTTGGGATGGAGACAGGGCCTGGGGAGGGGTGGGAGGTGCAGGGCACCACTGGGAGGAGGCTCCAAAAGTAACCAGGAGCCAGGGACAAGAGAAATCTCAAGCCCTGCATGGCCATGGAGAGGTTGAGCCATAGGGTGTATGAAAGTTTCTAAGCTGGAAATCTCAGGGAGGAGGGTGCTGTGGGACTTTGCAAACACTCTGAAGAAAGCAGTCATGGAGAAGACCTTGTCTCCTCCTGCAGCTCCACCCCCAGCTCCAGTGGTAGATGTCACACCAACTTCAGAGCCCCATTCAAGTCCATCCCTGAATGGGACCCCCACTGCAGTGGGAGGAGCCTCATCAGGAGCCCAAGCAGAGGCCACTTCTGCCTTGAATCTGGATGGCAGCCCTCAGGGAGCTGAAACTTCTTGTGTGGCTGAAGAGCCTCAGGCCAAGCTGGCTCTACTGCTGAGTCCTGAAGCGACAAGAGCAGCCATTGATGAAGTGAAGTCATCCCCCACTATCTCTTCAGTGCTCAGTGTCCAGGAAGCGGCGGCCAGTGCTGAGTTGGAGCCCAATGGCACCTCAGCTCCGGGGATGAGTGTGGGAGAAGCGGCCATAGGTGGTGGGGAGATGGAGCTCTGCTCTAGCTCTCCTCCTGTGCTCAGGCCCCATCACACATCAAAAGCCACTGCTGAGGAAGAGCCAGCGTCCACCTCACCTCTGCCTCATGTTCCCGGACAAGCAGCCTTCTGTGCTGAGCTGAATGTGCTTTTGCCCTTGGCTCTGCTGCTCTTTATTGTAGGAGCACCAGCAGGCCTACTGTGTCTGGTGGGAGTTCTCACTCTGGTGATCTGTGGCCTGACACTACTAAACTGTTGTGACAAATCAGAGCCAGTTGTCAACAGGGATGCATCTCATGGTGCTGATGGCACTGCAGCAGAGAGTGCTGACAGGAAGACATTTGTCAGTTTGGCTCCCATTCTGCATTCCAGAGAACCAGGCTACAGTGCTGAACTGACCATGTTTCTGATCCTAACTCTACTCTTGTTCATTTTAAGAGGACCGGCTGGGGGACTGTCACTTGTTGGAGTGCTGACACTGGTGCTCTGTGCCGTAAGAGCATTCTGTTCTTGCACAGAGTCAGAGCCAGCTACCACCATGGCTGCTGTCCACAGTGCTCAGAGAGCACCAGAATATAGTGCTGAGAAGGAACCCTGTGTCGGCGTGGTTCCAGTTGTTAATCACAAAGAACCACCCTCCAGTACAGAACTGGAGTTCCTTCTATCCTTGTGTGTGATGTTCTACCTGTTAGGAGCACCTGCGGTAGGGTTCTTTGTGCTTGGAGTACCAACTGTGGGCTTCTGGGTTGTGAGAGCTACAGCATCTCATGCACAATCGGGGCCATCTGCCAACTTGGCTCTGGAGAGCAGAGCAGACAGAGCACCAGCCTCGGGGGATGCTACAGAGCCAATTTCTGCCTCAGCTCCACAACTTAGTCCTGCAGAACCAGCCTCCAGTTCGGAGCTGCATATCCTTTTACCCATAGCTGCAATGCTGTCTCTGGCACAAACCCCAGCGTTGGCCATCTTTGTTGGGGGAGCCTTAGTTCTGGTGCTCTCCTTTGTAGGACCACCACAAAACCATACACCATATTGGAGGGCTGAGTTGAAGCCAGGTTCCACCATGGCTTTGGAGCCCAGGCCTGAGGACACAGCAGCCTCCAGGGCTGAGAGGGAGTCACCTTGCTCCTCCACTCCGCTGTTGCCCCTCCAGAAGGCAGCGGCTTGCAACGCTGAGATAGAGGCGTCTTGTGTCTCAGCTGCGCTGCTCCATGCCCAGGGAGCAGCAGTGGCCAGTGCTGCCACAGAGCCACCATCCAGTGCAGCCCCTCCAATATGTGTTGAGGACACACTGTCTTCGAGGACTGAGCCAGAGCCACATCCCAACTTGGCTCAAGGACTCAGTGCAGAGACATCAGCTGCCTGCAATCCTTCCCCAGAGCCCTTGGCTGTGGTGATGGAGCAGGCTACCTCTGCTTCTTGGGAATCTGAGTTGCCATGCACCTCTGCTCCTGTCCAAGAAGCTTGCCATCCTGCTTTGATGACCGGAGAGACTTCACGCAGCCAGGACATGCCTTGTTTCCTGGCTGTCCACCCCCACCTGGAGGCAGAGCAGCTCACAACGATGGATGCGGTGAGGGGCTGGGCAGGGTGGCTGTGGTGAAGGAGGGCTCCCTGTGTCCTCTGCTGCTCTGGCCTGTGTCACATTTCCTTGCTGCCCATCTCTTCTTCTCCAGCCGTAGTTCAGCACACCTAGCACCACTTTGTCTAGTTCCATTTGGTTGCACGCACTCCCTGAAGCTGAGATGAGACCCGCTCCCATGCCAGGAGCTGTGCAGAATCAAGCCTGGGGCAGAAAGAAGGCCAGCCAGCACATAGCTCACTCTCCTGTGCCAGGAGCCCTGTGAACCTCAGCACTCATTCAGCAGGCACCTGGTGTGGACCTGATGAGTGCCCAGCCCAGACACAGAATTGAGTGCTAGTTCTAGTGGTGTAGGACATAGGCATTAGATCAAGGGAAGGACATTTGTTGTCTGAGCTAGGTCAGATTAGGTGTTGGGTGGAGCATGTAGTCCTCTGGGAAGAATGAGAAAGTTTGGGAAATCACTGCTCTTCTGTTCCCACATTTGTTACCTTGAGGTCCCTTCTGTGCTCTGTGTGCTGGGTGTTAGCACAGGAGATACACACACTCCACAGGTTTCAGGGCCCTCCTCCATCCTTGCATCTCCATGCCTTTGTGCAAGTGAAGAGGGATCCCAGGGACTGGGCCTGGGCACTGTGGTGTGTCCCAGCCTGGTGACCCTGGCCATCTTCCTCAGGAGCTGCTCGAGAAGGCAGTGCCCAACCACTGCCTGGGATCCATCTGGTCCCAGAGGCACAAGAAGGGCAAGGAGCACTTGGCCCCCACCATCCGGGACATGGTGGCACACTTTAACAACGTATGTTCCTGTGTCATCACCACCTGTCTCGGGGACTTCAGCATGAAAGCCCCAGACAGAGCGCGTGTGGTCGAACACTGGATTCAGGTGGCCGCGGTACGCGACAGGCTCTGCTGCCTAGTTTATCTCCTCTGCTTTTCCATATCTCTATTCTGCATTTTGAAATTGTGATCAGAGCTCTCCATGGAGCCCAGTCCCTCCTACCACAGGCCCATGTGTCCCAGGGATAGCCAGACCCAGCCACCCCTTGGCTGGCCCCTCACTGATCTGCTCCTCAGCCCCAGGGGAACCACAATACTGCTGGGTGCCCTACATCCCTGGCCAAGTCTTGACACTCCTAGAATCCCTCTCTTGTCCAGGCCAAGAGGTGGCGGTTGTGGCAGGAAAGACTCACACAATCTTCCTCTCCAGGCTTGCCGAGACCTGAGGAACTTCTCCTCACTCCATGCCATCATCTCTGCCCTGCAGAGTGCGGCCATCTTCCGACTGAAGACAACATGGCAAGAGGTCTCCAGGTGGGTCCCTATTCCCACAGCACTTGCCCTGTGAGCAGACATGGTAGGTGTCACACGCCCTGAGCTCTGGACACTCACGTCCACTTCGGATCATTGTTCCCTGGGCCCAGCTTGGATAATTCTTGTCAGGCTTCAGACATCTCCTGTCAGACTGAACATACACAGATGCACACATATCCACAGACAGAGAACAAACACACACACAAACGCACAGAAACACAAAGACGCTCATCAGGATTTTGTGGTGGCTAAGAATCGGCATCCACTTGAAATGAAAGCAGAGCTGCCTAGTGGCAGAGGGATGGCTCATGGTTATGCCAGGAAGAAGCAGCTGCTCCTGCCTGGTGTACTCTTGGGCTCTTTGCACCCGTTTGCAACCCTGTTGGGCAGCCACATGGGCAGCTTCCTGCCCAACCCAAATGGAGTCCAACTCCCTCCTCTCCACCTTCCAACTGTGTCCTTCTCTCTGTCCCTCCCACAGAGACTCCTTGCACACATTCCACAAATTGGAAAAAATCACTTCTCCTGAAAACAATTACTCCAAGAGCAGAGAGCTGCTGCAAAAGGTATGGCATGAGGAAGTGAAGACAGAGGGCAGAGGTGCAGGGGGAACACGCGGGAGTCAGTGTCATCCTGACGGGTTTAGAAACATGACTTGCTTTCTATTGCGGAGGAGGCCAAGGGAAGAGTCTGCTAGGCACTTATGCAGGTCAGGGCACGTGGAGTCCTAGGAAGCCACTGAGGTTGAGAATGCTGTGAGGGGACACAGGGTGGTCCGGGGAAGCAGAGGGTAGCCAGGATTGGGGAATCCCCCTACTGAGAGCTCCAGCATCCCACTTGTTGCCCAATGTGCCATAGGCCTAGGGGCATGTTCTTGCCCTTCCCCAAACTATGCTGCACAGGACTGCACAGAGAAACAATTTCCTGTCCCAGACCATGCGCAGAGGCTGTTTTCCAGTGGTCTGGAATTCTACCCTACTCTGCTGGGGATAGGCACGACTGTGTGGTCAGGAAGGAGTCTGAAATCCATGGCTCACCTTTTCTAAGGACCCTGATGCACAGAAAAACACCAGCAAAATGGAATCTTCTCAGAGCCTCGGGTCCCCTTCCTTTGCTGACCTTCAGGGCATTGGACAGACCACTAGCCTTGTCCATACCTCAGTTTTCTCCTCCCTGATAGGAAGGGTTTGGGAGCTCACAGGGCTGAACAACCAGGCTGGCATTTGAGCTACCCAAACAGGAGAAACAGATGAATCCTCCAGGGCTGTGAGGAGACCCTGGGCACACATGCCAGTCAGCACAGCACCACTGGTAGCAGACAGCAGGAGTCCCTGAGGCCCCCCGCTGCCAGGAGGCAGACCTGACAGATGAGGGAGCAGGCAGAGGAGGCCAGCTCCCCAGGCCAGAGCCCACAGTAGTGAGTGCTGGAGCAAAGCCAGAACTAGAACTCCTCTACCAGGTGGTAGATGCTTTGACACAATCTAGCAGCCATGTCAGTCCCTATAGTAAGACAATGACACTAGAAACACAGACAGCACAGAGCCCTCACTAACAACCTCCACAATCTTGGCAGGAGTCTTGCAAGTTGGCCACAAAGGAGAAGCAGCTCCAACGAGGTCCCAGGTGGTTGCAGAAGATGGTGAGTGACTGGGACCTAGGCCAGGTTGCTGAGAGAGAAGTGGCACAGCGAGCCTACCTCTGCTCACCTTTCATCTCACACCCAAGGGGGCAGATGGAGAAGGGCACTTGCACTCTCGCAGATGTGAACCTGAGGAGCTGGCTGTCAGAAGGGATAGAGGAACTAGAGCCAACAGAGCAAGGAATTGGCAAAGCCTATGGGGGGCAGGTGGTGGGCAGAATAGTACTACAGAATGTTGTGTTCTACATATGCCAGCACAGATTAGGATCTGGGGCAGTTTGAAGAACCAGGCAGTGAGAACCTGGGCCTAGACACAAGGGGGTTCACAGGTTCCCCAAGACACTGTGCTATGGAAGCAGGTGTAAGGCTGAGGAATGACTGAGGAACCATGTGAGTTTGGGTCTGAGATGGGCCCTGGGCCTTGACCATCACCCATCCAATCCTACAGGTGATGACAAAGGGCATCATTCCCTACCTGGGAATCTTCCTGACAGACCTTTCGATGATACATTCTGCATATCAGGATATCCATGATGTGAGTAGCCAGGCCCATGCTGGCAGCCTGGAAACTTGAGGTCAAAGTTCCCTGGGAATCCTGAGCTCTGTCACTCCTGACAACCTCGAGGCCATCCTAAGAGCTGAGTCCTGTGCCCCTCTGAGCAGCTGCTTGCCAAAGCTGTATGACTGAGTTTGTGCACATTGAGTAGCTGGGATTTCAAGTCCCTCATGGGGTGGCACTGGGGCCAAATTGAAGCGAGCCTCTTCTAAGAGAAATGCCTTTTCACCCTATGCTGCAGTAACTCTCCTTGCATCACAGGTGTTAGACAACACAGGCCCTAATCCTGGCTTGATGCCCTGTGCCCAGCCCTCCTCTGAAAGCTGGCCCTACTCTGGTATAAGCACACATTTGCCCAGGCTAGAAGACGCCCTGGGTGGAGGTGCTGAGAGAACTGGGGCCAAATCCTGACTCCATTGCCCTGTCTTCTAGGAAAAATCCCAAATGGAGGAATTAAATAAGGTAAGTGTCAGCTGTTCAGAAAGGACGGGGTAGGTAGGGACCTGCAACTTTCTCCTGTCCAGCTTGATGAGCGGCCATTTCTGCATGGGTACAATGGGATGAGAGAGAAGATCCACCCTTGTCATGGTAGGCTGTGTAGTAACATCCATGAGAGACACAGGATTGAGTGTGAGGAAACAACTGTGGGATCTCACATGCATTTGGGAATCAGTGGAGGGTTGGTGGGCAGAGCTGCTGGAGGAGGTGGGCCCCTCCCTAGACAGCAAAGCCCAGCCCAGGCCAGCCCTGCCCTGTCCCTTCCCTTGTGCTCTCCATGACCAGGAAAACAATGTCATCCAACATTTGAAAGACCTGCAGCATACCTGCACATATTATCACCTCCACAAAGCAGAAAATTTTCTGGCCTGGTTCAAGGGCCTGGAGCGGCTCAGTGAGGAAGCCAGGTGGGTTGGCAGACACTGGCTGGACCAGGGGGACATCCTGAGAATGGGGTCCAGAGGGCCTGAGGTTTGACCATGGGTGAGTGGGAACCGACAAAGACTCTGGTCGGCTGAATGTGGGTGACCCACAAGGCTCTGAAGTCCAAGCCAACTGTGGCAGTGAACAGGCATGGCACTTGGTCACCTCACCACCACCCCTTGTCTTAGCTATGAGCTCTCCTGTGCACTGGAGCCCCCGAGGCAGACTGACCCTACAAACAAGAGCAAGACCTTCCCAGGAATTCCAAAGGCAAGAAAGAAGTAAGTGGCTGGGGAATGGCTGGCAGGGTTCAGGTAGGATGCCGGGCAGGTACCAGGGACGCCTGAGGCTGTTGTTGATGAGACAGAAGAGCTGGTAGGAAAGACAAGTCTTGCTAGGTGCTGGGGGCCCACTCAGTTGGAGGCCCCAGGAATGAATGCTGTGCAGGGGGCCTGCCTCCAGGCCTGCCCCATGGTGGTGTTCTCAGTAAGATAGGGCTCCTAAGAAATGCTGTGCATTCTGGAAAGCCTGCTGTGTCTGCAGTTCCTGATTATGAAGGCAGCAGTAATCACAACCTGCTTGAGCCGCACTCCCAAGTTCTTTCCTAAGCAAGACAACATACATTCCCCATAGGCTCTGTTTCCAGGCAGGGGTCCCAGGACCTTTGTGTTTCTGGAGCTGGACTGCAGAAATGGCAGTCTCCTGGCTCAAAACTTGTCTGTAGGAGCTTCTCAAATGGTTGCTGTGTCCCACTTCCCATCAATACTGCTGACTTAACTCTCTGTCCCTCTTCCACCAGCCTGAGGATGCCTGAGAACAAGAATGTGTTGGCAAAATATGAGTTTGTTCTCCAGAAGAGGACCTCTCCCACCCTGCCAAGATCACATGTGGAGCCGACTCCTAACCTCTTCACAAGAAGAGGAGACCACACAACACTGAACAATGTCTCTACTTAGTCTGGATGGCTATGGTTGAGCACATCCAGACAAGAATGGCCCAGGCCATACCCTACCCTAACCACCAGTGACCTCCACTCCTGAAACCCTCAGGATCTTTTCTCCACAATCTCTTCCTGATGTCAGGACCACAGTGGTTCTGTGGTCCAGGCAATAAGCCATCTTTCTTGGATACTCAATCCAAGACACACTTCAGATATTTTTCTACAAATGCTCTCTGCTGTCACAATGATAGTGAAAATGTGGCCCAGGCCACAGAACTCCTCTGTTGCACCTACAATGCAGGAAAATACAAAGGATGCTTAATCCTCAGTGTTCTACTAATACCTGCCACTGGACACATTGCCCTGCCCTCGAGGAACTCCCTCAGAGCTTCACATATTCTCCGGACTCTGCCATAGAGGAACATGTGACATTTTGGTAGAGCAGTGGGCATGGTGCTCACATTTGCCTCTGGCCCTGCCATTTCTATTAGGATCTGATTTTGATGACTGTGATGCAGATCAGTGGCTCTGATGCTGTGAGGTCGACAAGACACACTCTGCCCAAGCCATGCTGACCTGTGTAGGTTGTCTTCCTGATGAGAGCATTTGAGCTCTGACCTTGCCTTCCCTCCTCTTCAGCTATTCTGGCCTTTGTCAGCGTGCACGAGAGTTTCCCATGAGCGTTGATTGAGAGACAATGAGTGTGGCACATTGCCAACCCCATGGTTCCAAACATCCTAGAGGAAAGGCCTGTGCTAGCCCTCAACCGTCAGTCCTGGTCAGAGTACAGATAGTGCCATGGCCTCAATGCCAAGACCCAGGATAAACGCTTCAACTCAGAGACTGCATCCAGGGCACTGGAATACCAAGGAAACTGCAGCTATTCCAGGTGGGATTCCTTGCCCTGTTTCCATTTAATTTGAATGCACAAGAGAAAGGAGCGTATTTTCTCAATGGGGTGAAATGGATTTGAAGATACACATGTCATTGCTATGGTAAATAATGCTTCAATAAACATGGTTGTTCTGGTAGCTTTAGGATGGTTTTGTTTGTGATCATTTGGATAAATGCCCGTAAATGGGATTGATGGGTCATAGGGGAGCTCTATGCGAAGTCTTTTGAGGAACCTCCATACTACTTTCCAAAGTTGTTAAACAAGTTTACACTCCCACGAACAATGCAGTAGGGTTCCCTTCTGGCCACATCCCCTCCAGCCGTTGTATAACCCCTGTTTCCCTGTATTTGATGTTGGTATAATATTGGGAAGAGAAGGGAAAAAGCAAAATGTTTAACTAGGGATACAGGTTGACCATTGCAACAATGAGATGCAGAAGACGCTATGTTGAAAAATGAACTTTACAATTTTGATGAGTGGGGGGCAGATGAAAGGGGGAGTGTAATTGTGGAGGTGGGTGGGAAGTGATGGTAGGGGAAAAACAGAGGAGGAGACAACAATGCTCAATAGGAAACGTACTCATTACTTTCCTCATGTAACTGTAACCGCACTGTACAGTATTTTTAAAATAAAAATCTTACAAAAAGAGATGAAGCTATGGAGATTGAACTGCAAGACACGGACAAAAGAGGTTTTTTTTGTTTCTATTGTTTTCAATCAACTTTGGGATTTTTTGTTTCTTTTGTATATTCTTCCTCCTTTGGTATAATCTATGTTGTTCTTGTATTTGATTCTGGTAACTGGGACACTAGATAACATTTATTGGAATTAGAAAAAGGAAGGAATCAAAAAAATAAGGAGGAAACCAATGCAATAGTCATATGAACAAGACAATATGTTGGACTCGATCTGTACAACTTGGGTGTGGAGTGGGATAGGAGGAAATCAAAGTCGTTGAACTTTGAAGGGTGGGATAACAAGATTGACTAGGAATTTACTCATTACCTAACATATAACTGAAAGCCCTCTGTATATTGTCTTGACAATAAAATATATTGTGTATATATCTAGTGCTTCCAGAAGCATGTCTATAAAACATCAAACAAGCATAGGATCAAAAGAAGATAAACAGAGGGGGATACCCAGGACATAAAGTAAAAACATAACAGTATAAGCTAATTTAATTCATTGGTCAGATTAAGGTTCTCCTGTAAGGTATCAGCGGTTATGAGATGAACCTGAAATGCAGCTAAAATTATGATGAATTACATGTTGTAGTAGGAGCATATTTTGGAATCTACACATATACCAGCATCAAAATATATGTCCTTGAAATATATATGAGAAGGTATATTCCCATAGGTCCTTTCTTATACTTGTCTACTAAGCCTTTTAAGGAAAAGGTGCTCTGGCACTTAAAAAATGACAAAACAAAAACTTCATTCCAATATCTGCTTCCTCAATATTTCCAGAAAACACATCGCCCACTCACTATTTTCCTTCAGAATTTCCCTAGGATCTCTGACTTTCTTTTTGCCTCCCTGGTTTATTGTCTTTGTCTGTTGCAAGGTGGAAGTTCCTTACTGACATCCTCTAGCCTTTCTATTCAGCTCAGTGCTATAGCCTTTCTGAAAAACTCCCTTCTCCATTCAAGAATTCCTCCAGTGCAGACATGGGCAGGAGGAACACACCGTAGTCCTACCCTTCTCCACAAGTTCACCTCCCCAATTATCAGCTGCCCAGAGGCAAGCATGCTCTGAAAATATTCAATGGAAAACTCCGGTTGTTTAGAATTGGGAAAGTGTAAATTTTCAGAATAAGGAGAATATAAACACTAAATTGTATTGGAAGAAAATAACATTGAAAATTTGCATGTGGAGTCAGCTAATAATTTCTTATTCTTGGGACCCTGGTTGTTCATGCTTGATAGCCTAGATGCTTGAGAGATAAAAAGGAGAAAGATCACAGCTTGAGGACAAAGAGTTCACACCAAAGTTCTCATGACCTCATTTTCATTGGTAGCCAGGTGAGAAAACTTGCTCCTGCCATCCCAGTCTACACAGGAAGCTCAGATTGAGAGGCCTGCACTTGCATTCCAGCCCAAGGAAACAATCCACAAACCCCCATGTCAACAGAAAAGGCCTAGCATGGTGGTGTGTGCCTGTCATCCTAGCTATATGAGATCTTCAGTAGGGGCTGTGATCCAGCTGACCAGGAAAACAAGTGAGACTGAATCTCAAAAGAAACTGCAGCACCTAGGCACCAGTGGCTCATGCCTATAATCCTCCCTACTTAGGAGGCTGAGATCTAAGGATTGGGGTTCAAAGTCTGTCAGGGCAGGAAAGTTCATGAGACACTTACCTCCAATTAACCACCAGAATTTCAGAAGTAGCACTGTGGCTCCAAAGGTAGAGCAACCATGTGAGCTGAAGAGCTCATAGAGAGAATGTAGGGTCAGATGCATGATCAATAAATATAAATATCAATCAATCACTGAAACTTCAACAAATAAACACCAATCAATTAATCAATCAAGAATAAACCTGCAGCAAACTGTGCTTGGATTGGGGCTCAAGCATTCAAGTGGAATAGAGCCTGTCCAGCAAGTAGGTCATCTGTGCTTAAGCATAAGGAAAGCCATCAGTTCAAACATCCACAACACCAAAAAACAAACATATCACATTCTTGTCTATGTGAGGGTTGGCCTGAGAAGCAGTGTGTGTACTGTGTGTTCCCATTCACTTGATACCATGGTAGAGTCGGCTCTATACTACCTTGGACAGGCAGGAAGAGAAAGGATTGGCCTACAGTTGAAGGGAAATGAGTCCAACTGATGAAGGGAATCAATACTAAGGATTAACTCTTACATGCAAGATCAAGAGACAAAGGGTCTATGGCTTCCTAAGCATTTCCAGTTCCCCATTTTATTCCAGTTCCAGATCCTTCCTTTACCACATTTTCAAACATTCAAAATTGCTTTGAATTTCTTTCACACAGATTTTTCTCTTCTTGATGCTATAATCTGCCAGTGATCTGCTAGTTCTCCCTGCATCATTGAAAACTTTAGTATTGTTTCTCTATGTTGGTCTAACACTATTAGTCATTTTAAGAAAATTTCAACACTAACACAATCTAGAGTTTATCTACCTAACATCTTGAATTCTGAGTCTTCCACAATCTCTCAGCTGGCTTCATGTCAGTGACACTTTCCTGTGGTCTAACTTACATATCACCAAGAATGGCACCAACTGGGGAGATAATGTGAAATATTTCCCTTCTTACCACCTTCACTTTGTCCTGCTTACTTCATCCTGTTCTCACATATCTACTATTCAGCAACTGATACTTAGTATATTTATTGTTCCTATAAATTACTTTTATATTATCTATCACCAAATTTGCTATATCTACCCCTGATAAACATGTTTATATTCCAAGATCCAAATCACCTTGTTATTTAAAATCCTCAATCAATTTCCCTGTTTATTTATTTAAGCAAAAATCCAATCTATAAATAAGTCTAATGTTAAATCCCATATCCATGCAAGTCTATTGTTTTTCTTTTTAATCATGTTTATTTTTACTATAAACGTGATATACACAGGGGTTACAGCTGCATAAGTCAGGCAATGAGTTCATTTGGTTTTGAACAATTTTACTTTTTTCCTCATTTTGTATCTCATGGCTATATCCATCAGTACGTTACTCTTATTAGAAATTGTCAAGTAAGTATATTTGGTATATTTGGTTCAACTACTATTAATATTAAAATTGTGAACAAAATATTCAAGTGTATTTGAGGCATTTTTATGTACTATGTGATTTTTTTGGTTTCTTTGTATGTTCCTCCCCCATGGTATAATCCCTGTTTTCACTGTATTTCATTCCAATGCCCTGTATATATATATATATATATATATATATATATATATATATATATGTATATATATATATATGTATATATATATATATATATATATATATATATAATTTATGGACGCTTAAATAGTGATATACATTGACCCATAGTAAAAATGAAGATGTACAAAATACTATGTTGAAAATGAACTTTACAACTTGGAGAGGGCGTGGTATAGGAGTAGTTGGGGAGGTGGGAATTAAGGGATGGTAGGGAAAAACAAAGGAGGAATGTACAATGCTCAACAGGAAATGTACTCGTTGCCTTACTCATAGAACTGTAACCCCTCTGTAAAAAATTTTCACAGTATAAAACAAACTTAAAAAGAACAAAGAAAGACATATTCAAGTGAACACACAATATTAACAGGCCACCCTCACCATTCCCTAGTCCTTTAATTTCTGATGATAGTACATGTCTTCCTACAACTGTGAAACCACTCTCATCACACTTGGTGGATGACTACTTATCTTCCCACAATGAAGGGAGTGTCTCAGTGACATGTGCCACTTCCTGCCATAGGTGACACGAGCATTAGGAGCCTGAACACCTGATGACCTAGCAGGACCCACCTCCCATGGAGATACCCAGCAATCGGAGCTGAGGGGGATGGAGCACCAGAGAAACACAATGTCATGTCTGGAAGTCAGCAAATGCCCCTCACAGACCTAAGCTCTACCCTGGCTGGCAGGTGAGGCACCTCCCATCTCCAGCCTCCACTGTATAACTGCTCCTCTGAGGATTCATGTGGCTCCATTTCCTCCTCTCCCTCATGAGAACTTGGGTTTCTCAGTCTCAAGGCAAGAAAGGTTTTCCTCTACAACACTTTTGTTCATGTGGTTTTTGGGGTTTCTTTTCCTTTCATAGTGGTGCCAACACCCAGGATAGGTTTCCTGGTGGGTTCGCTCCACCTCCCATGGCTGCAAGGGATTGGGGGTCCAAACAGTGGCCCAGGACCTAACCCATATTCCTCAGCGGACCCAAAAGACTACCCAGCTGCCTTCCTCCTGGCTGAATGCCTCCAACCTAACCAGCTGAGGCTAATTCCTATCCTAATGAAGTAACGAGTCCGGAGGCTTAGATTCCTCTGTTTAGGCAACCAGGCCTCCATGCAGGCTTCAGGGCCCCATCAAGCCAAGCCTGGCCCACTATCTAATCCTCACCACGAGAGCCTTCCATTTCTGAGGACACCCATGGGACAATGACAACACTAGTGAGCTCTTTTTTCTTTTTTGTCACATATGGGGCTTGAATTCTGGGCCTGGGCGCTGTACTTCAGCTCTTCAGCTCAAGGTGAGCATTCTGTCACTTCAGACAAAGTCACTTCTGTGTTTTGTAAGTGGTTTATTGGAGATAAGAGTGTCATGGTCTTTCTTGCCTGGGTTGTCTTTGAACTGTGATCCTCAGATCTGAGCCTTCTGAGTAGCTAGGATGACAGGGGTGAGCCACAACTGCCCAGCAATCTACCTTGTTTAGATGGATGAAACTCACTGCCAAGGACCCTAGACGGCAAACTTTTGGGTTCAGGTCACTTACTATGGTGTAGTCCAACGAAGGAACCCTTGGTAACTTTCTGGCCTCCCAGGGATACCGAGTCTCACCCACGAAGGTACAGGTGGTTCAGCAGTCAGAGACTGATCTGTGTATTCAACTGGGCCACACACAGGCTTTTACTATCCCCACCAAACACCTCATTACTAAGTGCCCTAGCCCTCCACTAAGAATGAGCTTCTCCCCTTTTTGAGTCTAGCTGACTACCTCAGGTCCTGGTCCCCCAACAACGCTCCCCTAACTTTCCACTTATATGAAGTAGCTAGAGGGTCACGGGGGGAAACCCTTTGAATGCCCTCCACTCACATTTCCTGAGAATGGAGTCCAGAGGGCCGGAGGTGTAACCATGGGTACAAATGGGAACCGACAGGCTCTCTGTTCGGCTGCAGGAGGGTGGTCCACCAGGCTCTGAAGTCCAAGCCAACTCTGGCAGTGAACAAACATGGCACTTGGTCACCTCACCACCACTCCTTGTCTTAGCTATGAGCTGTCATGTGCACTGGAGCCCAGGAGGCAGACTGACACTACAAACCACATGACCAAGAAGATTTCACAAATTAGAAAGACAGGAAAGAAATAAGTGGATGGCCACCGACTGGCAGGGGCCAGGGAAGATTCTGGGCTGGGACACCTGAGGCTGATGCTGATTTCTCCCCAATGACAGCCTCCCTGATTGTGGGCTCAGAAGCCTCAGCTCTCTGGGCTTTTCCTCCCCTTGCTTGTGTCTGGGATTCATCCCTCAGAAAGGGGTGGGGATTATCAGAGGCCCTAGACTGGAGCAGCATGTTAGCAGAGTATTGGGGAGCAGGAACGGGGGGTGTGCTGGGGAAGTTCCCTCCAGCGAGCCATCCCATGACTGAAGCCGCCATATTCACAACACTGACCTCAGTGGCAGTGGCAGCTCCCAGCCCACAGCACAGGAGCAGCTCCAGCGTGGCCCTGACAGCACCAGCAGGAACAACATGGAAGGGCCCTCATACAGTGGCCCTCTGTGCCCTGGTGTGACCAGCTCCCACCTGGACCTCTACAGGAGACTCAAGGGAGAATCCTCTCAAGAGAAGGAAACGGTGACACCCTGCACTTCTACTCCATTCCTATCTTATCCACTGGAGATGCAGCCAAGGGGTCTGAAAAGCCCTGTCCCTATAAACATCATATTCTTTGGAAGTCCTTAGAACTTCCTCCCAGGCTGGGACACCCATCTATGTCAAGGCCTCTCCTAATGTTGCTGTCTCTCAAGGTGAGGGCCTGCAAATCCTCCTCTCCAGGGTCTTCTGGGATGATCTTAAATTCCAAAAGCCCAGCCTTCCTTTCAACCTCCAATACAAAGGTGTCAGGATGGCCGAGTGGTCTAAGGCGCCAGACTCAACCTCCAGTACACCTGAGGCCAAGACAAGCAATAGTCAGAGTTGGAACTTAGGTCCGGAGAGCAATAGCTACCCCTTGTCTCCAACTAACAAGCAGGTGGGAGATGCCTGACTCTTCAAGGTGAGCATGCCTGAGCACACGGGAAATGTCTACAAAGTATCATGGTGAGTGGGGCAGTATGACACTCCCCTGCTATCTTCAACAAGTAAGGACACAGGACAGTGGCAGTCTCCATGTCCATTTGCTTCCCTCCTGAAATTGGTCGTTCAGTAGAGACGGCAGAAACTCAGCATGCTGGAGGCAGTGGGCAGTGCTCAGGTCCAGACCTGACAGCAAGGAGGGAGGAACAGTGGACCCAGCCACTGACATGAACCAGACCACATCAGGGCCTCTGGAGAGTCAAGAAGGCAGATACATGGATCAAGGGGATGAAGACTTTGACTAGATAAGGCACAATGCAACAGGAACCTTCTTGACTTTCCTTAGAGGAAGGGAGATCCAGAGCCTCAGAGTTAGGATGGTAGGAATCTGGGTGTTACACAACCTGAAACAGCAGAGTCTTTTCACAGGTAAAGTGGCCCAGTTCAGGAGAAGCCTCTTTCATCTTCCATGTTTTCAAGGGATCAGGAGTCATTTATTGGCTCTCCTTCCTCATGGAGATTCCATGACTTTCCATCATGCTCAGTCCTATCCTGGCCTCAAGAGGGAGTGGCTGTCATTAGCAGCCAGCTGGGAGAATGTGTCTTCCTGTGTGCTCTGCTCAGAGACTCAGGGGAGCTGGAGAAGGCTGCTGATGTATCCTCCACCAGTGCAGCCTCCAGCCCAGTGGGGGCCTGAATGGTAGGAGGCAATGGGGCCCTGGCCTTGGGCCTGCTCCTTCTCTTGGGCTTGGGCATATATCTCTGGTTAGTCCTAGGCCTATGCCTACTTGATTCTGTTAACGTATAGCCACAAGACCTGAACTTGAACCTGCCTGGGAAGAGGGGGCACAGTGCAGAGCAGAGGGGCTAGGAATTGTTCAGGTCAAGACCCATGGGAACCATTAGACCACCCTCTGTAAGGAAGACTTCTATCACCCGCATCATACCGTGTGTGATTCCTTTACTGAGCATGAGTGTCTTCAGAGTATTGCTGGCAATACCTGGTGGGAAGGGGGGCACTGCGAACAAGGTGTGATGTTCTGGCCTCTTCTGACCCATGTGACGACTCAGGAGAAGACACAGGATGTCATCCTGAAGCCCCTGAACAAAGCCTTACTGCAGGAGTCCAAGCCAGAGGTGTGCGAGCTGGTGCAGACCATCTCAGAGGATCAAAGGGAGTCAGAAGCGGTTAGCCAGGAAAATGGCAGAAGAGGGTGGGTGGGCATGCTCACCAACCAAGGTGGGAGGGCAGCCTCCAAAGTGTGGACATTAGGTACTGAGCCCAAGTAGGCACTGCTTACCCCAGTCCCAGAACTGCCCAATCAGCTGCTGCACATGCCTGCCTTGCATTGCCCAGCCCTGCCCTAGCTGGATCTCTGAGGAGGCAAGAAGCTGTGCAGAGACACCATCACTTTGGGGTCAGACAATGAGCTGCTATGGGGCTGGGTGGCCAAAGCCCTCACTAGAAGACACTTTGTCTTACTCTAATGGCAAGCAGGGCTTCAGAATGAATGTCAAACTGGGGTGTAGCCTAATGGAATAGGACTTGCCTTAACATCAGGCAAACCCTTGATTTCTCCCCAGAGCACAGTCCTCAAGAATCCAATCCTAGTCCAGCAACGGTCATATGATCAAGCCATGCAAGTGACCACAAAAGCACACTTCTATGAACAGAGCCAGTGTTATGGAAAGATGATTCAGAACAGAATAGAGTCCAGGTGCAGGCCCATAGAGAGCCAGCGAGATCCTAGAGACCACAGGAGAGTTCCACCTCTTCTCTGCCAGTGTGTTTCTCTTTACAATTAGAGGACACTACCCAACATCGTACAAGGATGAAAGACCTAGACACAGAGAAAAAGGGGTTCAGAGTCATGCACAGAAAGAGATAGAGAAATGGACAGACACATAAAGACAGAAAGACCGAGAAATAGACACGCTGAGATAGACAAAAACAGACACAAAGGGGGACAGCCTATGATGGAGAACCAAGCCTACTGTGATGGTGCCATTGATCTGTTATCTATATACTGAGTTGAAGAGCTATTCAGATACTTTGCCTAAGTGATCAGCACTGATTACCCTTGCCTGTTATATGCCTTGCTGGCTACCTGCACTCTTCTCCGTGGGTAGGTGGCATGGTTTCCTTCTTCCAGAAAAGGAAGTCAGAAGCCTGGGGATCTTTCTTATGAGGAATGACCAACCAGCAAATGGGCAGAAGTTTGGGGTAGCCAGACAGAGTTGACAGGAAACTCATGGTCAGTGGAGACTGGGGAGAAAGAAGAGCTGCAGGAAAGACAAGTCTTCCTAAGTGCTGGGAGCCCACTGAGTAGGAGGCCCCTGGAATGAATGTTGTGCAGGGGGCCTGAACCACACCTGCCCCATGGGTCTTTCTTAGTATGACAGTGCTCTCATGAGGTGCTGTGCATTCTGGAAGGTCTGCTGAATGGGGTGAAATCGATTTTAAAACACATGTGCCAGCCCTGAAGCTGATACGAATATAATATTCAATACTGTTTCTACTGGAGTCTGGTCGTTGTGGTTGTATTCCTGGATCTCAAGTATGAAGGACATACACTCCGATGTAAAAAAGGAATTTTACAGGATGATAGTGGACTTTAAGCAGAAGTAGGGAATGAACCCCACCACCCTTGTCCACCCAAGGAAGGAAGGGCCTGTCCACATGCACACAGCAGCTAGTGTTCACTTTACTTGCAATAAACAGGGTATGTAAGGCAATCACATTTGTAACCCCAATGACAGAAGAGAAAGTGTGAAGCCCCAGTCTTGCCAGGGAAATGGCAGCACCCTGAGGGCTGCCCAGGAACGTGGGTGGGTCTGAGAAGCCACAGCTTGTGGCCTCTGCAAGGAGTCACCAATGGAGTGGTTCATGCAGAGATACTATGGCGAATCCCACATCTCCCAACTTTAGGATATCATAAATACCTAAGACTAAGTACATCTCAAGGATTTCCTCACAGATGCTCTCCTAGGATATGTCTTATACCAAAGTTGTGAAAAAATAGGACCACAGGAAGTAGAGATGAAAGGCCAGCATAATTTGAACTATAATAGAGTACCATAGTCTATGAACCTGCACTTCAACAACAGTTTGATTCATAGAGTTTATAAGGATCAGCTTAGAAATCAAACCTGACTGAGTTAAAGAGGAAATGAGTTTTGTGAATGGACAAAGGAAGTTCATCAATTACACAGTATTGAGAACAGACCATAAAAAGAAAGTGGATATGGTATATATACATAATGGAATTCTATGCCTCCATCAGAAAGAATGACATTGCCCCATTTGTTAGGAAATGGAAAGATTTGGAAAAAATTATAGTAAGTGAAGTAAGTCAAGCCCAAAGAAACATAGGTCCCATGGTTTCCCTTATTTGCAATAACTAGTATATGTCTGAGTCAAGTAGAAAAGGTCAGGTAAGTTGATATTAGGGAAATGAACCCTAAGATATGTATTTGAATGTTTTTTTTTCTTTCATGGGATTGTTTATAACACATTTATATGATCATTTCTTTGTTGCTTTGTATGTCCCTCCCCCACGGTATAACCCCTGTTTTACTGTATTTGATGTTGGTATAATTTGTGGAGGGGAAGGAAAAAAAACAAATCCTTTAAATAGGGATATAGGTGGACCCATTGCAACAATGAGATGTACAAGTTGTTATGTCAAAAACGAACTTTAGAACTTTGGTGGGGAGGGGGTGAGGAAGATTGGGTAGGAGAGCAGGGGAGGGGGAAGGATAGGAAGGGATGGGAAGGGGAAACAAAAGAGGAGGCTACCATGTTTGATAAGAAATGTACTCATTATCTTGCCCATGTGATTGTAACCCCTCTGTATAATATTTTCACAATAACAATAAATAAATAAATAAGTAAATAAATAAAGATAAATAAATAAATAAATAAGAAAAAAGAAAGTGGACAAAATCATTAATTCAGGGCCACTGTGAAAATCACATCCTAGACTCAGACTGAGAAAGGAAATGCTGTACTCTACAAAATCTGTGCACTGAAAACTTAGCTGTCACGGACAATGAGCACAAAGATCCATCACTCGACATAACCCTCACAGACCAGAAAAATGGGCACTACCACCTCCAGGAATAACTGTCCACATGTTCTTTATCTCTGAAGATTCGCAATGCGAGGTACATATTCTTTCTACCATGGAAATTGGGAGAGCAACATCAGTTCTTCCGTTTTATGGAATTTCTTATAAAATGGTGAAAAGGGGCACCCTAGCATTGTCATCTCCATAGGGCAAGACTCTGTGGGTGCCGAGAACTAAAGACCACCCCAACTCTTTAACTCATGGGTCTTTGAATGACCCATTGAGGGTATACCATAAAGTCTATTGTCTCAGCATGCTGTTGGTTATTTCTGGTCATGGAGAATAGGTTCAAAATCCAGTGTTTTCCAACCAATTAAAATGCCAAGAAAACATCCGATTCATGAGCACTGGATCAAAAGAAGAGAAAGAGAGGAGGATCACCCAGGACATGTGGGAGAAAGATACAAGTATGAGTTAATTTAATTCTTTTGTCCAGATGAGGGTTCTCAGACAAGATGTGAGTGCTTAGATGATGAAGTTGAAATGTAGCTAAAAATATGACAAATTACATATGGTACTGGAGGCATAGTTTGGAAGGTAAGTCTTAATTAAAATGTGTACCCTTCAAATGTATTTGAGCAGGTCTATTCCCTTAGGTCTTTGCTTATAACTGTCTAATATTGCTTCTAAGGAAGAAGAATCTCTGCACTTATAAAATGACAACACAAAGAATACATTCCAATTTTGACTTCCTCATTTTTCCAAAAACACGTTTCACACCCAATATTTTCCTTCTGCATTACCCTAATAACTTCGACTTTATTTTTTGCGTCTCTGCCTTATTTTCTTTGTCTGTTACAAGATGATACTTCATTTATTGACCTCTTCTAGCCTTTGTAATGTGATTAGGCTCAATTCTTAGTGCTATAGCCTTTTCTTAAAATTTCCCTCTCCCATTCACAAATTCCTCCAGTGGAGAGATGGGCAGGGGGCACCGTAGTAGTCCTACACTTCTTCACAGGTTCACTTCCTCCATTTTCAGCTGACAGGAGGCAACCATGCTCTGAAAAGATTCAAAGGGAAAATCGAGACATTCTGAATGTGTAAAGTTTAAATTCTTCAGAATAGGGAGAAATTAAACACTAAAATAATATTGCATGTGGAGTCAGCTCAGGTTTTATATTTCTTGAGGCCATGGTGGCTCACTTTTGTAATCCTACCTGCTTGGGAGATAAAGAGGAGAAAGCTCACAGCTTGAGGATAAATGGTTCAGATAACAAGTCCCATGACCTCAATTCCATCAATGGTTAGGTGAGAGACATGCACCTGCCATCCCCATGTACATGGAAGCTGAGACTGAGAGAACTGCACTTCTAGGCCAGACAAGGAAACAATCCACAAAACCCCCATCTCAACAGGAAAGCCTAGCATGGTGGTGTGTGCCTGCCATCCTAGCTACAAGGGATGGATCTTAAATAGGGGAGTGTGATCAAGCTGAACAAGGAAACAAGTCAGACTCTATCTCAAAATAGATGGAAGCAAACTGGGTTGGAAGGGTAGCTCAAGAATTCAAGTGGTAGAGAGCCTATCCAGCAAGCAGGGAATCTTGAGCTTAAATATAAGGAAAGGTTGGGGTTCAAACCTCAGCAAAACCAAACAACAAATAAGCACACAGTTGTCTACATGAGGGCTGGTCTCAGCAGCAGTGTCTGTACTATGTGTTTGCATTCTCTAGACAAATTTCATACCAAGATGAACATGGCTCAATACGGTCATGGAGGCACTAGGGGGAGAAAGGATTGACCTACAGAGAAAAAGGAAAATGAATCCCAGAAGGGAAGCAATATGAAGAAAGGAAATAATTCCCTAATTGCAGAGTAACCGACAAAGGATCAGTGGCTTCCTAAGAGTTTCCAGTTCCCCATTCTATTCCAGTTCTAGATCCTTCCTCACCGTATTTTCAAAAATTCAAAATTGCTTTGAAAATCCTTCCCACTGACTTTTCTTGAGACTGTAGTATGTCAGTCCTCTGGTGGTTCTCCCTTCACTATTGATACCTTAGCATTGATTCTCTGACTTGCTTTAACACTATTTGAGGGTCATTAAAAATATTTCAGCACCAGTAAAATCTATAGTCCATGGACCTAATCCTTGAATTCCAAGTTTTCCACAGTCTCTCATCTTTTCTTTGTTTTTGTTTTTTTTTATTTTTATTTGTGAACATACTCTACAGAGGGGTTAAAATTACATGGGCAGGATAATGCGTACATTTCTTACCAAGCATTGCAGCCTCCTCCTTTTGTTTGCCCTTCACATCCCTTCCCAGCCTCCCCCCTCCCCCCAATCCCAATCCTTCTCCTTCCCCACCTTCCCCCCCCCACCCGCACCGACGTTGTAAAGCTCGTTTTGGACATGACAACTTTTACTTCTCATTGTTGCAACAGGTCCACCTGTATCCTTAAACAACTGGTTTTTCCCCATCTCCTCCTCAAGTTATACTGACATCAAATATAGTGAAAGCAGGGGTCACAATCTCTCATCTTGTTCCATACCAGGAACCCTTTCTGCGGTCTAGTTTAGATATCACCAATAATTGCACCAACTGGGGAGATTACGTTAAATGTTTCACTTTTCACCACCTTCTCTCCTTCCAGTTTACTTAATCTAGTTCTCACATTTCTGCTATTCTGCGACTAATACTATGAAAGATATTTCTTGTCCCCTTGAATCATTTTTACATCATCATCTACTTTGCTCTTTCTACCCTTGATGAATATTAGTTTTATAGTCCAAGTTACACACCACCTTGTTATTAAGAATCCCCAATTGTTTTCCCTCATTTCAATTCCTTAAGCAAAAATCTCATCTCTAAGTCTAGTGTTTTTCTTTTTGTAAATTTTTTATTTTATTTTTAATTGCAAAGGTGATGTACACATAAGGTACAGCTACAGAAGTTAGGTAATGAGTTCATTTCTTTTTGAACAGTGTCACATCTTCCCTCATTTCTCTAACTTATGGGTACACATCAGTACATTAGTACTAGAGATTATCAACCAACTCAGTTTGGTTTAACTAACATTAAACTTGAGAACAACATGAACAAGTGAGCACTGGCTATTATCAGACAATCCCTCACCATGCCTACCTAGTCTTTTACTTCCTGCTGATAGAAAGTAATGGTTTCCTACAACTAGAAAACCAATCTTCTCGAAGTAGATTCCATCCCATCCACCCACAAACAAGGCAGAACCTCAGAGCCACCTCCTTCCCATCAGACAGAGACTTAGGAGTCCAAACACCTGATGGCCTAGCAGGAAACATCTGCCAAGGGGATCCCCAGGAATGGAGTTGAGGGGGTTGGGAGGCCGAGAGGGACAAATGTCAGTTGCAGGGTCACATGTGGGTGTGTGGAGGAAGTGTGCTTATGAACCCAAATGTAGAGATTTCCTGAGGGTGATCACCACTGCCCCCCAGGCCTGCCAGGGGACATTGCCCTGTGGGGTTGGAGTTATCCTGGCCAGTGGTGCTCAAGGGCTATGCCAGTACAAGGCATGAACAAGGGACTCTGAAGAGTTCTGGTCAGAAGGGCTCAAGTGAAGAGCTGTAGAGAGAGGATATCACAATGGCTCACAGGACTTAGCCCCCTGGTCCTTCTAGACACCACAATCCACAAAAGGCGCAGCTAGTGCACACGGTGGATTGTATGTATGGCAAAATTGTTTGGTTGTTGTTGGCAAATGAGTTGAGGCTCAGGCCTGAGTGAAGGGTGGAGAAAGTGTTTGGAACACATGAGTCAACACAGAGTGTGCCCTGGTTTGAGCTGCCACTTCTGGAGATGGTGAGAAGGAACTCCACAGGTGACATGGGACAGACATAATGAAAATAGACTCTGCCTAACAGGATGTCCAGTATGTGAGTAGCCAAGGTCCATCTAGGGGCAGGAAAGTAGAAGACAAAATCCCCTGGGAGGCCTGAGCTCTGGCACTCCGTTCAGTCTCAAGGCCATCCTAAGAGCTCGGTCCTATGCCCCACTGACCAGCTGCTGGCCACAGTTGCCTGACCACTGAGCGGTGTGCACATACCCCAGTTGGGATTTCAAGTCCTTCAAGGGAGGGCAGTTGGCCCATCTGAAGCCGGGCTTTCCTAAGACAAGCAACTTCTGGCCCAACAAGGCCTTGTCACCTGATGTTGTGGTCTCTCTCTTAGCATCACAGGTGTTAGACAACACCTTTTCTGATCCTGACCTGATGCCAGCTGCTCAGCCATCCTCTGAACACTGGTCCTACTCGTATATGCACATGTGTTGCCCTGGCTAGAGGAGGGCCTGGTTTGAAGTCCAGAAGGAAGACTGACCCCATTCTAATTCCATTGCCCTCTGTATTTGAAGGAAAATCACAAATGATGAAATGGATTAGGGTGAGTGTCAGCTCTCCAGACAAGACAGGATGGGTTGGGTCAAACAAGGTGGTCCAGTAAGGCCTGTGATGTCTGCATGGGTACAATGGGAAGAAAGAGAGGTCTCACCTCAGCCAGGGTGAGGTGTGAGGGGACAGCTAGAAGAGCCCCCAGGACTGAGTGTGAGGACACAGCTGTGAGACTCCACAGAAGTCTGGGCAACTCAGTGAACTGTTGGTGAGCAGAGCTGGTAGAGGAGATGGGTCCCTCCCCAGCCAGCAGAGCCCAGCCCGGGCCAGCCCTGCCCTGTCACTGCCCTTGTGCTCTCTGTGGACAGGAAAATGAGATCATTGAACACTTGAAACATCTACAACTCACTTGCAGCTGTTACATCAAAACAGAAGAAAATTTTCTGGCCTGGGGAAATTTAGGGAGGATGTCAGGTTTGTGGGCAGACACTGGCTGAAGGAGAGAGGAAACCCATAGAATGCGGTCCAAAGGTCCTGAAGTTTGTCCCTGGGTGAATGGGAATAGACAGAGTCTCTGGGCCTTAGCTTCCTCCCCTTGCTTGTGAATGGGATTCATCCCTCAGATAGGGATCCGGATTGGGGGATCCGGGATTGTCCAAGACCCTACTCTGGAGCAGCATGCTAGCAAGATATTGGAGAGCAAGATCTGGGGGTGTGCTTGGGAAGATCCCTCCAGTAAGCTAGTAAGGCTAGAGCAGGGGCCTTCAGAGAGAATCACAAGGATTTCCCGAGAGAGAGAGCATCGGCTGTCTCAGACACAGGGAGGGGAGCCTGCTTAGTAGGCTGCAATCTCAACGATACTCTGGTTGGACAACCCATTCAAAAGCCACCTGGATGTGTCATTCAATTGCTAGTTTCAGATCTCTCCAATTTGTTGATGTAGGAGCTCAGAGCTATAAACTTGCCTCTGAGTACTGCCTTTGCTGTGTCCCAGAGGAGCTGGTAATTTGTGTGTTCATTTTTGTTGAATAGCATGAACATTTGAAGTTCCTTTCTAATCTCTTCCATGACCCACTCTTGATTCAGCAGTGTGTTGTTCAGCCTCCATGTGATACCGGACTTTCTTTGGTGGCTTTTGGTGTTGAGTTCTAATTTTACTCCCTTGTGGTCACAGAGAATGCAAGGTATAACTTCAATGTTTCTGAATTTAGACAAGTTTGCTTTGTGGCCTGAAATGTGGTCTATTTTAGAAAACGTTCCATGTGCTGCTGAGAAAAACGTGTGTTCTGATGCTGCTGGGTGAAATGTTCAGTAGATGTCTGTTAAGTCTAGTTGATCTATGCAGCTGTTTAGATCTGCGGTTTCTCTGTTGAGTTTTTGCCGAGTTGATCTATCTAGTGGGGAGAGTGGTGTGTTAAAATCCCCAACAATTAATGTCTTTGGATCTATATGGGATTTGAGGGAAAGTAGTGTTTCTTTGATAAATTTGCGTGCTCCATTGTTTGGCGAATAGATGTTTAGAATTGTAATATCCTCCTGAAGGAGAGATCCTTTAATTAGTATGTAGCGACCTTCTTTATCTCTTCTCACGAATTTTAATTTGAAGTCTATTTTATCTGATATTAGGATTGCAACTCCCGCCTGTTTATGGGGACCGTTTGCTTGGTAGATTTTGTTGCAGCCTTTAACATTGAAAATGTGTTTGTTTTTACGGGCAAGATGTGACTCCTGCAGGCAGCAGATAGAAGGGTCTTGTTTTTTAATCCAACTAGACAGTCTATGTCGCTTAATTGGAGAGTTCAGTCCATTAACGTTAAGAGATAGGACTGAGAGGTATTTGGGAGTTCCTGCCATGTTATCCACCTTCTTGGGGGCTGCGAAAACTGGGTTCTTCCTATGGTTCTTGGATTCTCAGTTTGGGTGCAGTTTCTTGGCCTTTGTTGCGGTCTTGTTGGTTTTCTATGTGTAGGACATCTTTAAGAATCTTTTGTAGGGCTGGTTTGGTGGAGATGTATTGTTTCAATTTTTCTTTGCTATGGAAGGTTTTTATTTGGCCTTCAGTTATGAAGGAGAGTTTAGCTGGGTACAGTATTCTTGGTTGATAGTTGTTTGTTTTTAGGGCATGGCATACGTCATTCCAGGTTCTTCTTGCTTTGATTGTCTCTGCTGAGCAATCTGAGGTGATTCTAATTGGTTTCCCTTTATAGGTGATTAACCTTTTCTCCTTGACAGCTTTAAGGATCTTTTCCTTGGTCTGAGTTGATCCTGTGTGGATTATAATGTGCCAGTGGGATGTCCTATTCTGGTCTGGTCTATTTGGGGTTCTAAAAGCTTCTTGTATCTGAATAGGCCTATCTTTTTGTATGTTTGGGAAGTTCTCTGCTAGCATCCTGTTAAACAAATTTCCTAGACCATTAACTTCTGTTTCTAGGTGCTCCTCTACACACATTATCCTTAGATTAGGCCTTCTGATGGTGTCTTCCAGGTGTTGGATAGATCTATCATATTTCTTGGACTTGTCTTGGATGGTTGTATGTTCTTTCTCTATAATATCTAGGCTGTCTTCAATCCCTGAGATTCGATCTTCTGCATGGTCTAACCTGCTGTCAAGACTCTCTACTTTGTTTTTTATCTCTTCCTTCTATTTGGTCAGCTTTGATGGCTTCAAGTTCTTTGTTGAAGCTCTGTTTTAGGTCTTGTATGAATTTCTTTACTTCCTTAATTTGGTGTTCAGTGTTTGTTCTCAAATCACTTCGTTGATTGGTTATGGTTTCTTTGGACTCCCATTCCTTCTGTTGGGTTCCATTCAGCATTCCCTTTGTGATCTCCCTGACTTCCTTCAGCTCTTTGTTAATGGATTCCATGAATGCCTTTAGTGATCTTTGTGTATTCTCTACCTGGTCTCTCAATATCTGAGTTACTCTTTGATTAGCTTCCTCCCGTCTGTGGGATTCCTGCAGTTCTCTTTCTTCCCGTTCGTGGGATTCCTGCAGTTCTCTTTGAGTGTTCTCAGCCTGCTCACGCCATTCCTCCCTTTCTCTTTGAGTATTCTCAAGTTGTTCATGCAAATCCTGTATCAGTTTTTGAGTAGCTTCCTTACGCTTATTATATTCCTGTATAAAGTTTGGGGATGCCTCCTCTCTCTCCCTATCACGCTCATACAGAGTCCTTTGTAAGTTTTCAAACTTCTCATTTATCATGTTTGCCACCAGTGTTTGTAGGGCTATTTGGGAACTCTCCTCTGGTTGTTAATTATCTGATCTGACCCCTGATTATCAAGATTGGGAATTGAGATACCCGGATTTGCCATTTTTCTTGTGTTTTTCCGGCTTACTCTGCCCATTTGAGATGAAAATACACCAGTCTGTGGGCTTTCTATTGATCTTGCTAGCTATGTCATTTGCCCTGCAGAAGCTCTGCAACCTTATGCAATCCCATTTGTCCAACCTTTCTTTGATTTGTTGTGTTTCCGGGTCTCTATTCAGAAAATTCCGCCGGAGCCAAGGAGACCTAGGGTTTCTCCTATTCCATCCTGTAATGGTTTCAGAGTGTCTGCTTTGACTTCAAGGTCTTTGATCCATTTGGAGTTGATTCTGCTGCAGGGTGATATATAAGGATCTAGCTTTAGTTTTCTACATGTAGTTAACCAATTTTGCCAGCACCATTTACTGAAGAGGCTGTCTTTCTTCCATTCTATTGTTTTAGCTTCCTTATCGAAGATTAGATGGCTATAGGTCTGTAGGTTCATTTCTGGGTTTTCAATTCTATTCCATTGGTCCAGAGGTCTGTTCTTATGCCAATACCAAGCTGTTTTGATTACTATGGCTTTATAGTAGAGTTTGAAATTTGGTATTGATATTCCTCCAGCAGTGTTCTTTGCGTTGAGAAGTGTTTTTGCTATTCGGGGTCTTTTATTGTTCCATATGAATTTTTGGATTGCCTCTTCTATTTCCTTGAAGAATGAGGGTGGAATTTTGACAGGTATCGCGTTGAATTTGTAGATAGCCTTGGGAAGTATTGCCATTTTCACGATGTTAATCTTGCCAATCTAGGAGCATGGGAGGTTTTGCCATTTTTTAAGTTCTGTGTTGATTTCCTTTTTCAAGTTTTTAAAGTTTTCATCATAGAGGTCCTTGAAGTCAAAGCAGACACTCTGAAAACATTACAGGATGGAATAGGAGAAACCCTAGGTCTTCCTGGCTCAGGCCGAAATTTTTTAAATAGAGACCTGGAAACACAACAAATCAAAGAAAGGTTGTACAAATGGGATTGCATAAAGTTGCAGAGCTTTTGCAGGGCAAATGACAAAGCTAGCAAGATCAATAGAAAGCCCACCGATTGGGAGAAGATCTTTACTAGCCATACAACGGACAAGGGTCTCATATCTAAAATATACTTGGAACTCAAAAAATTAAACCCCCCAACAACAAATCCTCAAAGAAACAACTGCCCAATGAATAAGTGGGCAAAAGACTTAAAGAGAAACTTCTCTGAAGAAGAAAGAAGGATGGCCAATAGACAAATGAAGAAATGTTCAACATCCCTAGCCATAATAGAAATGTAAATCAAAACCACATTGAGATATCACCTCACCCCAGTTAGAAAGGCAAAAATCAAGAACTCTAACAACAACAGATGCTGGAGGGGATGTGGACAGAAAGGAACCTTACTTCATTGTTGTTGGGAATGTAAACTTGTGCAACCACTTTGGAAAGCAGTATGGAGGTTCCTCAAAAGACTTCACATAGATCTCCCCTATGAACCAGCAATCCCACTTTTGGGCATTTACCCTAATGTTTACAAACAAGACCACACTAAAGCTACCAGCACAACTATGTTTATTGCAGCATTATTTACCATAGCTAAGATATGGAACCAACCCAGATGCCCCTCAGTAGATGGATGGATCAAGAATATGTGGCATATATACACAATGGAATTCTATGCCTCCATCAGAAAGAATGACATTACCCCATTTGTTAGGAAATGGAAAGGCTTCGAAAAATTTATATTAAGTGAAGTAAGCCAGGCCCAAAGAAACATAGGTCCCATGGTTTCCCTTATTTCCAATATCTAGTATAGGTATGAGTCGAGCGGAAAAGTTCAGATAATGTGATGATTGGGGTTCGTTTGAACCCTTAAATATGTATTTTAATGTTTTTGTTTCTTTCATGCATGTGTTTGTAACGCATTTATAAGATTATTTCTTTGTTGCTTTGTATGTCCCTCCCCCACAGTGTAACCCCCGCTTTCACTATATTTGATGTCAGTATAACATGTGGAGGAGATGGGGACAAAGAAGTCGTTTAAGGGTTCAGGTCGACCTGTTACAACAATGAGAAGTACAAAATTTCATGTCAAAACCAGCTTTACAATGTCAGTGTGGGGGGGGGTATGATTGGGTGGGGGGGAGGGGGGAGGCTGTGAAGGGAGGTGAAGGGTAAACAAAGGAGGAGGCTGCAATGCTTGGTAAGAAATGTATGCATTATCCTGCCCATGTAATTGTAACCCCTCTGTACAGTATGTTCTCAAATAAAATAAAATAAAAAGACAAAATCCAAGATTTTATAAAGTCCCTTATAACAACACAAGAAGACAACTTTACTGTATTTGGAAAAATATTAAAATTAACAAATACCTTAATAGTTAAAAAAAAAAAAGAAAATAGCACCAGTTTTTTGCTAGTACACTATCTTAAGGCAACCATCAACCAACGTTTGCATTTATACAGTCAATAGTCTACAGATACAATCTAGTTCAACAGATACATCTATTCAACATCAAACAACTATATGTTAATGGGTTTCGAACCGCAGAGAAGAATTTGGAAAACCAGAAATTTTTAGGGTTAGGGAGAGATGTGGGTAAAAAATAGGAATAGATTGGTGTGGGGAGGCACAGGGAGAGTTAACTATGTCCTAATCTCAATGCAGGAAATAGGTTGGGTAGGATGCAAGTAGAGAGAGAGAGAAAAGGAAGAAAGGGAAAAGGAAATGAAAAGAGACCAGAAAAATAGAAACGTAAAAATTAATATTATTATGGAGATTAAAAGACCATCTATTTAGAGAGGAATGTGAGTATATTAATAGAAGGGTAGGGACATAGAGGAGAAGTGAAAACCTTAAAAAAATGTTTAAAATACTATATAGGTATAAAGAGGTAGTACTGCTATTAATGAATTTAAGTCTCAGAGGTTTTGAATTGAGTACTAAATTTGTGGATTAAGTGTGTACACAATGGGGGATAGGGTCTACTAGTTAACTACGGGTTTATCTGAGGATGTGCAGGAAAAGAGTTAAGTCACATACAGAAGATCAAAAGAGAGGAAAAGGTGAAAAGGATTAGAAAGGGAGAGAAAAAGATCAGAAGTTCAGTAGAGCTAGACAAAAAAACAAAAAGATAGTTAAGAAAGAAAGAAAAAGAGAAAGAAGACAAGAAAAGAAAGAAAAACGCACATTCATGTATTCCTAAAATAAAAATTATAAGAGGAAAAAAAAGTTACTGGAAAACAATTATTTTTTCAAAAAAGGCAAAAATTAAAGATTAATAAAATTTTTAGAAAAGGAAAAAAAAAATTATACATATAAGGTACCAAAAAAAGGAAAAAAAGAGAGAAAAAAAAGAAAAGAAGAGGAAGAGAAAATAAAAAAAAGTTCTTTGATTTTTTTTTTTGATTTTTTTGGGAGGGGTGGGAAGAATCCTGTATCTCCCTTTTGTCTGTAACCAGCCTCTTGTTGGAGTCTCTGGTCAGCTTGAGGTCCTGTGGCTTGATTGGTTTCTTAAGTCAGTTTGTTGGAACAGGCAGAAAAATGCTCTGCTTTACCCAAGATTTTGAGATCCCCCTCCCAGATTAGTTTACTGGGAGGGTGATCTGCTTTGAGAATCACAAAAGAGGGGGATGCAGTGGTAAGGCTAGGTTCTGGGTAGAGTTGAGGCCTTTCAACAATCAGTAGCTTTTTTCTGGGGCTATTTTGTGGAGAAAAAAAAAAAAAAACAACTCACAGAGCCCAGCCTGGAGCCATTCTCAGGGTTTCTGTTTTTCAATTGATTGTTGAGGCTGCTAGAGGGAGGGGCAGCCTCTGGCTCTGGTTACCCAGTGAAGAAAGCCACTCCAATGGCTGGTGCCTGAGCTGGATGACTTTTCCCTGGATGGAGCCGAGTCTGGCAGGTCACTTCGCCGCCGTTAAGTTCTTGTGACCTGCTAAATGACTCGTTTTATTCCAAGGCCTGGGTTGGAGCTGGCAGCTCCTCCGAGCTTTGTCGGTATCCAAGATGGAGATCACCAGTGCTGGTGGGGGATGGGTGGCCTTCCCTCCTCTGCTCCCTGAGAAGGAGTGAGGACGTCGGGCTTCTACTCACGTCGAGTCTTGGATCCTGGGTCGTCTCTGGTCTGCAAACTGCAGGATGAAGATGTCCGCTCCTTGTCGGTTCTTGCTGGTGTTGAGTAGAATCCACTCGCCCGCTGTGTCTGGCTCCTTCGTCCTGGATTGTCTCTAACTTACTCTTATTAGAAATTGTCAAATAAGTGTATTTGGTTTAACTACTGTTAAAATTGTGAACAAAATATTCAAGTGATTTTGAGGCATTTATAATGTACTATGTGATTTTTTTGGTTTCTTTGTATGTTCCTCCCCCATGGTAGAATCCCTGTTTTCACTGTATTTGATTCCAATGCCCTGCATCTTGCATATATATTTCTCTAAGTTGTGGATGGGAAGGGAAAAAACAAAATGCTTAAATAGTGATATACACTGACCCATTGTAAAAATGAGATGTACAAGACACTATGTTGAAAATGAACTTTACAACTTGGAAGGGGGTGGTATAGGAGTAGTTAGGGAGGTGGGAATTAAGGGATGGTCGGGGAATAACAAAGGAGGAATGTACAATGCTCAATAGGAAATGTACTCACTGCCTTACTCATGTAACTGTAACCCCTGTAAAGAATTGTCACAATATAAAACATACTTAAAAAGAAAAAAGAAAAACATATTCAAGTGAACACTCAACATTAACAGGCCAACAAAGCAAACTTGTCTAAATTCAGAAACATTGAAGTTATACCCTGCATTCTCTCTGACCACAAGGGAATAAAATTAGAACTCAACACCAAAAGCCACCAAAGAAAGTCCGGTATCACATGGAGGCTAAACAACACACTGCTGAATCAAGAGTGGGTCATGGAAGAGATTAGAAAGGAAATTCAAATGTTCATGCTATTCAACAAAAATGAACACACAAATTACCAGCTCCTCTGAGACACAGCAAAGGCAGTACTCAGAGGCAAGTTTATAGCTCTGAGCTCCTACATCAACAAATTGGAGAGATCTGAAACTAACAATTTAATGACACATCTAAACCTCCTTGAAAAAGAGCAGCAAGATAAACCCCAATTCAGTAGACGGAAAGAAATGATCAAAATTAAATCAGAATTAAATGAATTAGAATCCAAAAAAACTATAGAAAGAATCAACAAAACAAAGAGTTGGTTCTTTGAAAAACTTAACAAAATTCACAGACCCTTAGCAAATCTTATCAGAAAAAGAAGAGAACACACCCAAATTAATAAAATCAGAGATGAGAATGGAAACATCACCATGGAAACAACCAAGATTCAGAACATTATAAGGGAATACTTCTCAAAACTTTACGCTAATAAGTTTGAGAACTTGACAGAAATGGACCTCTTCCTAGCAAATATTGACATGCCAAAACTAAACCGAGATGAGTTAAACTATCTTAACAGGCCCATATCAAGCATTGAAATAGAAACAGCAATACGAGACCTCCCAGCTAAGAAAAGTCCAGGACCAGATGGTTTTACAGCAGAATTTTACAAGGCCCTCAAAGCAGAGCTCACACCAATTCTCCTCCAACTCTTCAATGAAATTGAAAGAGAAAGCTTACTACCGAACACATTCTATGAAGCCATCATAACCCTCATCCCAAAACCGGGCAGGGACTCATCAAAGAAAGAGAACTATAGACCCATTTCTTTGATGAACATTGATGCAAAACTTCTCAACAAAATTTTGGCCAATCGACTTCAACAATTCATCCAAAAAATCATACACCACGATCAAACAGGATTCATTTCAGGGATGCAAAGTTGGTTCAATATACGCAAATCAATTAATATTATTCATCACATCAACAGGAGCAAGAACAAGAACCACAAGGTTATCTCAATAGACGCAGAAAAAGCATTCGACAAGATCCAACACCCCTTTATGAAGGTTTTGGAAAAATTAGGAATCCATGGAACATTCCTCAATACAATAAAGGCTGTATATGACAAACCTACAGCCAGCATTATACTCAATGGTGAAAACCTAAAGCCATTTCCTCTTAACTCAGGAACAAGACAAGGATGCCCACTATCTCCACTTCTCTTCAATCTAGTATTAGAATGCCTAGCTACAGCAATAAGACAAGATGCAGACATAAAGGGGATCCAAATAGGGAAAGAAGAAATATAACTCTCCCTCTTTGCAGATGACATGATCTTGTATTTAAAGAATCCCATAGAATCCACTCCCAAATTACTCGAGCTGATTCAAAACTTTGGCAAAGTAGCAGGTTATAAAATTAACCCCCAAAAATCAATGGCTTTTCTGTATGCCAACAATGAGAAAAGTGTGGCTGAAATTAGGAAAGCAACTCCATTTGTATTAGCCCCACAAAAAATAAAATACCTAGGAATTAACTTAACTAAAGAAGTGAAGGACCTCTATGATGAAAACTTGAAAATCTTTAAAAAGGAAATCAACACAGAACTTAAAAAATGGCAAAACCTCCCATGCTCCTGGATTGGCAAGATTAACATCGTGAAAATGGCAATACTTCCCAAGGCTATCTACAAATTCAACGCAATACCTATCAAATTTCCACCCTCATTCTTCAAGGAAATAGAAGAGGCAATCCAAAAATTCATATGGAACAATAAAAGACCCCGAATAGCAAAAACACTTCTCAACGCAAAGAACACTGCTGGAGGAATATCAATACCAAATTTCAAACTCTACTATAAAGCCATAGTAATCAAAACAGCTTGGTATTGGCATAAGAACAGACCTCTGGACCAATGGAATAGAATTGAAAACCCAGAAATGAACCTACAGACCTATAGCCATCTAATCTTCGATAAGGAAGCTAAAACAATAGAATGGAAGAAAGACAGCCTCTTCAGTAAATGGTGCTGGCAAAATTGGTTAACTACATGTAGAAAACTAAAGCTAGATCCTTATATATCACCCTGCAGCAGAATCAACTCCAAATGGATCAAAGACCTTGAAGTCAAAGCAGACACTCTGAAAACATTACAGGATGGAATAGGAGAAACCCTAGGTCTCCTTGGCTCAGGCCGAAATTTTCTGAATAGAGACCCGGAAACACAACAAATCAAAGAAAGGTTGGACAAATGGGATTGCATAAGGTTGCAGAGCTTCTGCAGGGCAAATGACATAGCTAGCAAGATCAATAGAAAGCCCAGCGATTGGGAGAAGATCTTTACTAGCCATACAACGGACAAGGGTCTCATATCTAAAATATACTTGGAACTCAAAAAATTAAACCACCCAACAACAAATCCTCAAAGAAACAACTGCCCAATAAATAAGTGGGCGAAAGACTTAAAGAGAAGCTTCTCTGAAGAAGAAAGAAGGATGGCCAATAGACACATGAAGAAATGTTCAACATCCCTAGCCATAAAAGAAATGCAAATCAAAACAACAATGAGATATCACCTCACTCCAGTTAGAAAGGCAAAAATCAAGAACTCTAACAACAACAGATGCTGGAGGGGATGTGGACAGAAAGGAACCTTACTTCATTGTTGGTGGGAATGTAAACTAGTTCAACCACTTTGGAAAGCAGTATGGAGGTTTCTCAAAAGACTTCACATAGATCTCCCCTATGATCCAGCAATCGCACTTTTGGGCATTTACCCAAATGTACACAAACAAGACCACACTAAAGCTACCAGCACAACTATGTTTATTGCAGCATTATTTACCATAGCTAAGATATGGAACCAACCCAGATGTCCTTCAGTAGATGAATGGATCAAGAAAATATGGTATATATACACAATGGAATTCTATGCCTCCATCAGAAAGAATGACGTTTCCCCATTTGTTAGGAAATGGAAAGGTTTGGAAAAAATTATATTAAGTGAAGTAAGCCAGGCCCAAAGAAACATAGGTCCCATGGTTTCCCTTATTTGCAATATCTAGTATAGGTATGAGTCAAGCAGAAAAGGTCAGATAATGTGATATTAGGAAAACGAACCCTTAAATATGTATTTTAATGTTTTCGTTTCTTTCATGCATGTGTTTCTAACGCATTTATAATATTATTTCTTTGTTGCTTTGTATGTCCCTCCCCCACATTGTAACCCCCGCTTTCACTTTATTTGATGTCAGTATAACATGTGGAGGAGATGGGGACAAACAAGTCGTTTAAGGATACAGGTGGACCTGTTGCAACAAGGAGAATTACACAATGTCATGTCAAAGCAAGCTTTACAATGTCGTTGTGTGGGGGGAAGGGGGTATGATTGGGTGGGGGGGAGGAGGGATGCTGTAAAGGGAGGTGAAGGGTAAACAAAGGAGGAGGCTGCAATGCTTGGTAAGAAATGTATGCATTATCCTGCCCATGTAATTGTAACCCCTCTGCACAGTATGTTCTCAAATAAAATAAAATAAAATTAAAAAAAAAAAACATTAACAGGCCTCCCTCACCGTCCCGTAGTCCTTTAATTTCTGATGATAGTACATGTCTTCCTACAACTGTGAAACCACTCTCAACACACTTGGTGGATGCCATCTTATCTTCCCACAATGAAGGGAGTATCTCAGTGACATGTGCCAATTCCTGCCATAGGTGACACAGAGCATTAGGAGCCTGAACACCTGATGACCTAGCAGGACCCACCTCCCTTGGAGATAGCCAGCAATCGGAGCTGAGGGGGATGGAGCACCAGAGAAACACAATGTCATGTCTGTTAGTCAGCAAATGCCCCTCACAGACCTAAGCTCTGCCCTGGCTGGCAGGTGTGGCACCACCTATCCAGCTGATACTAATTCCTACTCCCAATTACTTGACCAGTCTGGAGGCTTAGATTCCTCTGTTTAGGCAACCAGGCCTCCATGCAGGCTTCAGGGCCCATCAAGCCTGGCCCACTATCTAACCCTTACCATGAGAGCCTTCCATTTCTGAGGAAACCCAAGGGACAATGACAACTTTACACATGTGGGGATTGAATTCTGGGCCTGGGCGCTGTACTTCAGCGATTCAGCTCAAGGTGAGCATTCTCTCACTTCAGACACAAAGCTACTTCTGTGTTTTGTGAGTGGTTTATTGGAGATAAGAGTGTCATGGTCTTTCTTGCCTGGGTTGTCTTTGAACTGTGATCCTCAGATCTGAGCCTTCTGAGTAGCTAGGATGACAGGGTGAGCCACAACTGCCCAGCAATCTACCTTGTTTAGATGGATGAAACTCACTGCCAAGGACCCTAGACGGCAAACTTTTGGGTTCAGGTCACTTACTATGGTGTAGTCCCACCAAGGTAACCCTTGGTAACTTTCTGGCCTCCCAGGGATACCGAGTCTCACCCACGAAGGTACAGGTGGATCAGCAGTCAGAGACTTGTCTGTGTATTCAACTGGGCCATACAAAAGGCTTTCATAATCCCCACCAAACTCCTGATTACTAACTGCCCTAGCGCTCCACTAAGAATGAGCTTCTCTCCTTTTTGAGTCTAGCCAACTACCTCAGGTCCTGGACCCCCAACAACTGCCTCCGAACTTGCCACTTATATGAAGTAGCTAGAGGGTCACACTAGGAAACCCTTTGAACACCCTCCACTCACATTTCTCCCTTCAGCAGACTGGTTCCAACCGGCCTCCACACAGGCCTCTGCTCTCAGGCTGCCACAGCCTTCACACCTGTTCTTTCATTATGTAACTGAGAACTAGGGTTTTACATTGGGAGTTTGAGGTCAGCAGATTGGACCTCATTTGTGCCAGTTGCTTATTTTTCCAAATGCATAGACCCTACCATGAGGGGCTGGGCTCCTTGCCTCCATGGCCTAGCTATCACGTCAGTCCTATTACAGGAGTCAAAGAAGCTAAACCTGGGCACAAGCCTACCATTATCACCCACCATCACCTCTCTCAGTTACTAACCTATAGAGGGATATAAACTCAGCCTCCCTCCCACAATCTCTGATGTCTTGTCACTGGTAGAGGCCCCACTCTGACCTTCCAGCTCTGCCTTCCATTAAACCCCACACCCTATTACCCATTTCAGATACAAAGAGCTCCCCAGCACACTCCTGTGTGGAGACTCTGGATGACCTGCTAACTCACCCAGCACACATTAGAGAGAGGTCCTAAAAGCCCGAAGGGAAACATAATCCTTCCATGGTGACCTTCACCTTCATCCCTGCCCAGATCCTGACACTGCCAGCATCTCTCTCTTGTCTAGGCCAAGAGGTGGTGGTTGTGTCAGGCAAGACTCACACAGTCTTCCTCTCCAGGCTTGCCGAGACCTGAGGAACTTCTCCTCACCCCATACCATCTTCTCTGCCCTGCAGAGCACGGCCAATTTCCGACTGAAGACGTCAAGGCAAGAGGTCTGCAGGTGGGTCCCTATTCCCACAGCAGTTGCCCTGTGGGAAAACATGGTAGGTGTCACACTCCCTAAACCCTGGACATAAACATCCACCTGAGATCCCCATTGGCGGGGTCCAGGTGGGTAATTATTATCAGGATTCAGACATCTCCTGTCAGACTGAACATACACAGACACACACACACACAAACACACACACACACACACACACACACACACACACACTCAAGCTTACCAGTTTTCTGTCGTGGCTACGAATCTGCATCCACTTGAATTGAAAGCAGAGCTGCCTAGTGGAAGAGGGATGGCTCATGGTTATGACAGGAAGCAGAACTTGCTCTTGCATGGTGGATTCGTGGGGGCTATTTGAACCCATTTTCAACACTTTTGTAGAGCCACATTGTTTCCTTTCTTCCAAAATCAAATGGAGTCCAACTCCCTCCTCCCCACCTTCCAACTGTCACCTTCTCTCTGCCCCTCCCACAGAGACTCCTTCTGCACATTCCACACACTGGAAAAAAATCAATTCTACAAACTATTACTCCAAGAGCAGAGAGCTGCTGGCAAAGCTATGACATGAGGAAGTGAAGACAGGGGCAGAGGTGGAGGGTGAACACGGGGGAGTCAGTGCCATCCTGAAGGGGTTTACTAACATGACTTGCTTTCTATTGGGGAAAAGGGCAAGGGAAGATTTCCCTAGGCACACAGTGGGCAGAGGGGTGCTACAGCGCTATGTGATCTGCATATACCAGTCTAGATTTGGACCTGGGGAAGTTTGGAAAATCAGGCAGCAAGGACAGGCCATAGACACTAGGGGGGATCACAGGTTTTGCAAGTTGCTGTGCCATGGGAGCAACTGTAAGGTTGAAGACTGACTGAGATGCCCTGTGAGATTGGGTATGAGATGGGCCCTGAGCCTTGACCATCACCCACCCAATCCTACAGCTGATGACAAAGGGCATCTTTCCCTACCTGGGAATCTTCCTGATGGACCTCATGATGATAGATACTGCATATCAGGATATCCACGACGTGAGTAGCCAGGCCCCAGCTGTCTCTTGGCAAGTGGAGAACAAAGGCCTCTGTGAGTCCTGAGCTCTGGCACTCCTTACAGTGTCCTGGCCATGCCCAGTGCCCAGTCCTATGCCCCTCTGACCATCTGCTGGCCAAACCTGCCTGAGCCCTGAGCTGTGTGCACACACACGCCAGCTGGGGTTTCAAGTCCTTTAAGGGAGGTCCGAGTGGCACAACTGAAGCCAGGCTTTCCTAAGACAAGAAACCTCTGGGCCAACAAAGGCCTTTTCACCTGATGCTGCAGTCACTCTCCAAGCTTCCCAGGGGTTAGACAACAAAATCCCTCATCCTGACTTGATGCTCAGTTCACCACCTTCCTCTGAATGCTGACCCTACGCCTGTGTATGCACACATATTGCCCAGACTAGAGGAGGCCCTGGTTGGGTGTGCTGAGGGAAGAGGGTGCCCATTCTAACTCCATTGCCCTCTGCCTTCTAGGACAAAACACAAAGGATGAAATTAATTCAGGTGAGTATCAGCTGTCCAGACAGGACAGCCTGGGAAGGGACCAGCAAGTTTCACTGGTCAACCATGTCCTGCTGCCATTTCTTCATGGGTCCAATGGGAGGAGAGAGAAGGTCCAACCCTTGTCCTGGTAGGCTGCAAAGCAGCATCCAGAAGATCCCCAGCATTCAGTGTGAGATCCCACAGAAGTCAGGGGAACTCAATGGCGGGTTGCTGGGCAGAGCTGGTAGAGGAGCTGGGTCCCTCCTCAGACAGCAAAGCCCAGTCCAGGCCAGTCCTGCCCTGTCACTGCTCTTGGGCTCCTCAGGACCAGGAAAATGAGATCATCCCGCCCTTGAAACACCTGCAACATACCTGCAGATATTATCACCTAAAAAAAAAGCAGAAAATTCTGGAGCGGCTCAGTGAGGAAGCCAGGTGGGTTGGCAGACACTGGCTGAATGAGCGGGGACAGCCTGAGAATGGGATCCTGAGGGCCGGAGGTGTGCTGTGGGTTGGAGTTGGAACCAACAGAGTTTCTGTTCAGCATGATGAGGGAGGCCCACCAGGCTCTGATGTCCAAGCCAACTCTGGCAGTGAACAAACATGGCACTTGGTTACCTCACCACTACCCCTTGTCTTAGCTATGAGCTGTCATGTGCACTGGAGCCCAGGAGGCAGACTGACACTACAAACCACATGACCAAGAAGTTTTCACAAATGAGAAAGGCAGGAAAGAAATAAGTGGATGGCCACCGATTGCAGGGGCCAGAGAAGATTCTGAGCTGGGACACCTGAGGCTGATGCTGATTTCTCTGCACTGACAGCATCCCTCATTGTGGGCTCAGAGGCCTCAGCTCTCTGGGCTTTTCCTCCCCTTGCTTGTGTCTGGGATTCATCCCTCAGAAAGGGGTGGGGATTATCGAAGGCCCTAGACTGGAGCAGCATGCTAGCAGTGTATTGGGGAGCAGGAATAGGGGGTGTGCTGGGAAGTTCCCTCCAGCAAGCCATCCCATGACTGAAGCCTTCATATTCACAACACTGACCTCAGTGGCAGTGGCAGCTCCCAGCCCACAACACAGGAGCAGCTCCAGCGTGGCCCTGACAGCACCAGCAGGAACAACATGGAAGGGACCTCATACAGTGGCCCTCTGTGCCCTGGTGTGACCAGCTCCCACCTGGACCTCCACAGGAGACTCAAGGGAGAATCCTCCCAAGAGAAGGAAACGGTGACACCCTGCACTTCTACTCCATTCCTACCTTATCCACTGGAGATGCAGCCAAGGGGTCTGGAAAGACCACCTCCTGTTCACATCATATACTTTTGGAAGGCCCTAGACCTTCCTCCCAGGCTGGGCCTCCATCTATGTCAAGGCCTCTCCTCATGTTGCTGTCTTTCCAGATCAGGTCCTGCAAATCCTCCTCTCCCGGGACTTCTGGATTGATCTTAAATTCCAAAAGCCCAGCCTTCTCTTCCACCTCCAATGCACCTGAGGCTAAGACAAGCAATAGTAAGAGTTGGAATTTAGGTGACTCCAACTAACAAGCAGGTGGGAGATGCCTGTCTCTTCAAGGTGAGCATGCCTGAGCACACGGGAAATGTCTACATAGTATCATGGTGAGTGGGGCAGTATGACACTCCCCTGCTGCCTTCAACAAGTAAGGACACAGGACAGTGGCAGTCTCCATGTCCATTTGCTTCCCTCCTGAAATTGGTCTTTCAGTAGAGACGGCAGAAACCCAGCATGCTGGAGGCAGTGGGCAGTGCTCAGGTCCAGACCTGACAGCAAGGAGGGAGGAACAGTGGACCCAGCCACTGACATGAACAAGACCACATCAGGGCCTCTGGAGAGTCAAGAAGGCAAATACATGGATCAAGGAGATGAAGACTTTGACTACATAAGGCACAATGCACCAGGAACCTTCTTGACTTTCCTTAGAGGAAGGGAGATCCAGAGCCTCAGAGTTAGGATGGTAGGAATCTGGGTATTACGTAACCTGAAAGAGCAGAGGCTTTTCACAGGTGAACGGGCCCTGTTCAGGAGAAGGCTTTTTCATCTTCCAAGTCTTCAAGGGATCAGGAGTCATTTATAGCCTCTCCTTCCTCATGGAGAATCCATGACTTTCCATCATGCTCAGTCCTCTCCTGGCCTCAAGAGGGAGTGGCTGTCATTAGCAGCCAGCTGGGAGAATGTGTCTTCCTGTGTGCTCTGCTCAGAGACTCAGGGGAGCTGGAGAAGGCCGCTGATGTATCCTCCACCAGTGCACCCTCCAGCCCAGTGGGGGCCTGAATGGTAGGAGGCAATGGGGCCCTGGCCCTGGGCCTGCTCCTTCTCTTGGGCTTGGACAAACATCTCTGATGAGTCCTAGGCCCATGCCTACTTGATTCTCTTAACCACAAGCCACAAGACCTGAACATGATCCTGCCTGGGAGGAGGTGTTTCTCTGCTGATGAGAGTGGCTAGGAATGGAGAGGCCATGCTATCTTCTGAGACCACCCTCAGGAAGGAAGACTTGAATCACCCCCATCACACAGTGGCTGATTCCTTTTCTGAGCATGAGTGGCTTCAGAGTATTTCTGGCACTGACTGGTGGGTAAGGGGCACTGTGCACAGGGCTTGATGTTCTCTCCTCTTATGACCCATGTGACAAATCAGAAGAAGACACAGGATGTCATCCTGAAGCCCCTGAACAAAGCCTTACTGAAAGAGTACAAGCCAAAGAAGTGTGAGTTTGTGTGGACAATCTCAGAGGATCAAAGGGAGTCAGAAGCCGTTCGCCAGGGAAATGGCAGAAGAGGGTGGGTGGGCATGCTCACCACCCAGGTGGGAGGGGAGCCTCCAAAGTGTGGACATTAGGTACTGAGCCCAAGTAGGCACTGCTTACCCCAGTCCCAGAACTGCCCAATCAGCCCCTGGACATGCCTGCCTTGCATTGCCCAGCCCTGCCCTAAATGGCTGTTTGAGGAGGCAAGAGGCAGTGCAGAGACACCATCACTTTGGGGGCAGACAATGAGCTGCTATGGGGCTGGGTGGCCAAAGCCCTCACTAGAAGACACTTTGTGTTACTCTAATGGCAAGCAGAGCTTCAGAATGAATGTCAAACTGGGGTGTAGCTCAATGGAAAAGGACTTGCCTTAACATCAGGCAAACCCTTGATTTCTCCCCAGAGCACAGTCCTCAAGAATCCAATCCTAGTCCAGCAAAGGTCATATGATCAAGCCATGCAAGTGACCACAAAAGCACACTTCTATGAACAGAGCCAGTGTTATGGAAAGATGATTCAGAACAGAATAGAGTCCAGGTGCAGGCCCATAGAGAGCCAGCGAGATCCTAGAGAACACAGGAGAGTTCCACCTCTTCTCTGCCAGTGTGTTTCTCTTTACAATTAGAGGACACTACCCAACATCGTACAAGGATGACAGACCTAGACACAGAGAAAAAGGGGTTCTGAGTCATGCACAGAAAGAGATAGAGAAATGGACAGACATATAAAGACAGAAAGACCGAGAAATAGACACACTGAGATAGACAAAAACAGACACAAAGAGAGACAGTCTATGATTTGGGACCACAAGCCTACTGTGATGGTGCCATTGATCTGTTATCTATATACTGAGTTGAAGAGCTATTCAGATACTTTGTCTACATGATCAGCATTGATTACACCTTGCCTGTCATTAGGCCTTGCTAGCTACCTGCACTCTTCTCCTGGTGTAGGTGTTACGGTTTCCTTCTTCCAGTAAAGGAAGTCAGAAGCTTGGGGAGCTTTGTGATTAGGAATGAGTAACCTGAAAATGGGCAGGAGTTTGGGGTAGCCAGACATAGTTGACAGGAAAGTCATGGTCAGTGGAGACAGGGGAGAAAAAAGGGCTGGCAGGAAAGACAAGTCTTGCTAAGTGTTGGGGGCCCACTGAGTAGGAGGCCTCTGGAATGAATGCGGTGCAGGGGGCCTGACCCACACCTGCCTCATGGGTTGTTCTCAGTAGGACAGTGCTCCCAAGAGGTGCTGTGCGTTCTGGAAGGTCTGCTGTGTTTGGAGGTGCGGATCATCAAGTCAGCAGTGAGGACAGGAGGGGAATAACTTGCCCTACCCCCAGGCAGAGCAGGCATAAGCTACTGTCCCAAGGTCTTTCCTAAATACGACAAGAGAGATTTCCACCAGATTCAGTTCCCAGGCAGGGGTCCCAGGCCCTTGGTGCTCCTGCTGCTGGACTGCAGGCATGACAGCATCCTGCTCAAAATGCATCTTTTGGAGCTTTTCAAGTGCTTGGTGTGTCCCGGTCCCCATCAGGACTGCTGACTTAGCTCTCAGTCTTTCTTCCACCAGAGCTGAGGATCCCTGAGAACACAATTGTGTTGGCAAAATACAACTTTGTTCTCCAGAAGAGGATCTCCAACACACTGCCAAGATCAAGTGTGGAGCCAGCTCTTCACCTCTTTCCAAGAAGAGGAGATGACACAACACTTAAGGGTGTCTCACTTTAGTCTGGATGGCTATGTACAAGAGCATCCAGACAAGACAGGCCCAGGCTATACTGTAGCTTCCAGTGACCTCCACTCCTGAAAACACTCAGGATCTTTTTTCCACAATCCCCTCCTGATATCAGGACCACAGTGGCTCTGTGGTCCAGGCAATAAGCCATCTTCCTTGGATGCTCAATCCCAGACACACTTCAGATAGTGATCTACAAATTTCCTCTGAGATCAAAACGAAAGTTGCAATGTGGCCCAAGCCACAACCTCTCCATTCCACTTCAAATCCAGGAAAACACCAAGGATCCTGTATCCTCTTAGTACTAATAATGTAACAACGATGCCTACTACTGAACACACAGAGCTGCCCTCCAAGGACTCCCTCAGTGCTTCACATGGTAGAGCAATGGGCATGGTGCTCTCACTTGCCTCTGGCTCTGCCCTCTCTATTAGGATCCAACTTTTAGGAGGACGATGATGCAGATCACTGGCTCTGATGCTGTGAGTTCACAGCACACATTCCCGCCAAGCCATGCTAACCTGTGTAGGTTGTCTTCCTGATGAGTGCATTTGAGCTCTGACCTTCCCTTCCCTCCTCTTCAGCTATTCTAGCCTTTCTCAGGGTACACCAGGGTTTCTCATGAACATTGATTGAGAGACAGTGAGTGTTGTCCATTGCAAACATCAGAGCTCAAAGAGCCTAGAGGAAAGGCCTGTGCTAGCCTTCATCCCTCACCCATTGACTGAGTGCAGAGTGCCATGGGCTCAATGCCATGCCTGAGGAGAAGCCATTCCACTCAGAGACTGCCTCCAGGGCACTGGAGAACAAAGGAAACGGCAGTTATTTCTGGTGTGGGTCCTTGCCCTGATTCCATTCAATTTGAATGAACAATGGAAAGGAAAATATTTTCTGAATGGGGTGAAATCGATTTTAAAACACACGTGCCAGCCCTGAATCTGATACGAATATAATATTCAATACTGTTTCTACTGGAGTCTGCTCATTGTGGTTGTATTCCTGGATCTCAAGTATGAAGGACATACACTCCGATGTAACAAAGGAATTTTACAGGATGATAGTGGACTTTATGCAGAAGTAGGCAATGAATGCCACCACCCTTGTCCACCCAAGGAAGGAAGGGCCTGTCCACATGCACACAGCAGCTAGTGTTCACTTACTTGCAATAAACAGAGTGCGTAAGGCAATCACATTTCTAACCCCAGTGGCAGAAGAGAAAGTGTGAAGCCCCAGTCTTGCCAGGGAAATGGCAGCACCCTGAAGGCTGGCCAGGAACGTGGGTGGGTCTGAGAAGCCACAGCTTGTGGCCTCTGCAAGGAGTCACCAATGGAGTGGTTCATGCAGAGATACTATGGCGAATCCCACATCTCCCATCTTTAGGATATCATAAATACCTAAGACTAAGTACATCTCAAGGATTTCTTCACCAGATGCTCTACTAGGATACCTCTTACACCAAAGTTGTGGAAAAAATAGGACCACAGGAAGTAGAGATGGAAGGCTAATATAGCTTGAACTATAATCGAGTACCATAGTCTGTGGGCCTGCACTTCAACAACAGTTTGGTTCATGGAGTTTATAGGGATCAGCTTAGAAATCAAGCCTGACTGAGTTAAAGAGGATATGAGTTTTGTGAATGGACATAGGAAGTTCATCAATTACACAGTTTTGAGAACAGACCATAAAAAGAAAGTGGATGTGGTATATATACATAATGGAATTCTATGCCTCCATCAGAAAGAATGACATTGCCCTATTTGTTAGGAAATGGAAAGACTTGAAAAAAATTATATTAAGTGAAGTAAGCCAAGCCCAAAGAAATATAGATTCCATGGTTTCCCTTATTTGCAATAACTAGAATATGTCTGAGTCAAGTAGAAAAGGTCAGATAAGTTGATGTTAGGGACATGAACACTAAGATATGTATGCGAATGTATTTTTTCCCTCATGGGATTGTTTCTAACACATTTATAAGATTATTTCTTTGTTGCTTTGTATGTCCCTCCCCCATGGTATAACCACTGATTTCATTGTATTTGATGTTGGCATAATTTGTGGAGGGGAAGGGAAAAAACAATTGTTTAAATAAGGATACATGTGGACCCACTGCAACAATGAGACGTACAAGCCGTTATGTCGGAAAACGAACTGTACAACTTTGGTAGAGGGGGGGGAGGACTGGCTGGGGTCGTGGGGGAGGATAGGAAGGGATGGGAAGGAGAAACAAAGGAGGAGGCAACAAAGCTTGATAAGAAGTGTACTGATTGCCGGGCACTGGAGACTCAGGCCTGGAATCCTAGCTACTCAGGAGCCTGAGATCTGAGGATCTCGGTTCAAAGCCAGGCCGGGCAAGAGAGACTGTGAGATTCCTATCTCCAATAAACCACCAGAAAACAGGAAGTGGCGCTGTAGCTCAAGTGGCAGAGCGCTCGCCTTGAGCTGAAGAGCTGAGGGACAGCGCCCAGGCCCAGAGTTCAAGCCCCACGACCGACCAAAAAAAAAAAAGAAATGTACTCATTGTCTTGCCCATGTAATTGTAACACCTTGTACAGTATTTTCAGAATTAAAAAAAATACAATACAAGACTGGACCCCAATGTGGGCAAGTAACATCTTCATAACCATCATGACCTTGGTCCAATTCCTGTTCAATACCTGCCCTCCCACGCCCAGTGACTACCTCGGCCCCTCTCGGCAGAAGGAGCTCCAGAAGAAATAACCCTCACCCATACTCCCGGCCAGAAACAGTACATATTCAACCAAAAAAGGGTGATATTAACATCAGCAAACACTCCCTCCCAGACAGAAGCCCCGCCCTGGAAGGCAGCACCTGTGGAGCAGGAGAGGCACCTCCCACCTCCAGCCCCAGACTAGAAAAAGGGTTCTGAGAAGGTGGACGATGCCATTTCTCCTATCCCTCATCAGAACTTAGCCTTGTCAGTTCAACAGCCAATACATCTTTTCTTTGTGACTTTTTCTTGAGTGGTTTTTGGGTTATTTTCTTTAATGGCCATGGTCATCTCTGCATGGGAAGAGGAAGTGTGCATAGGATCCAACAAGCATACATCTCTATGAAGGTGGAAGCCTCTTCCTCCTAGTCTAACAGGGTCCTTGTGCTGGGGGTTGGAGTCATCCTGGCCAGTGGTGTTCATGGGCTACATGAGTACAAGTCATAAACAGGGGACTCTGGAGAGGGCGAGGTCAGAAGGGCTCCAGTGAAGAGATGACATTACAATGGCTCAGAGGACTTAAACCCTGGTCCTTGCCAGAACCCACAGTCCCCACAAGCTGCCCGCTAGTACACTTGTGTGGAACGTGCTTATTGAGAACATGTTTACTTGTTGTTGTTGGAGGAGGAGAAATTCAAGAGAGAGTGAAGGGCGGAGAAGGTTCCTGGGACACCTGGATCCACGCTGGGTGCCCCCAGGACCCTACCGCCGCTTCTGGAGATTTTTCCGCAGGACTTCACAGGTGAGATGGGGCTCCCAGACGAGAAAACTATAGGCTGACCCACCAATTCCACGACCCTTATCCTCACTGGATCTTCCTGCTTCCTGTTTGTGTGTTTGTGTTTGTGTGTGTGTGTGTGTGTGTGTCTATGTCTGTGTGTGTCTCTGTGTGTGTGTGTCTGTCTGTAGCTGTGAGTGTCTGTGTGTCTGTGTCTATGTGTCTATGTGACAAGCAAACGTTTGTGTGAGCAGTCAGTTTGTTTTCAGGTTTTTCTATCATGTGTGTGACAATGAATCTTCTTGTAGTTTTCTAGATGGCATTTGAACCATCCCTCCTGGGTTCTCCTCCAGAATGAAGATCACTTGTCCCCAGACCTGGCCAATGCCTGCAGGTTTGAGGTCCTTGCGGCTGGCACCCTGGAGGAGCAGGTGGAGGGCTTGGTGACTGCCCAGTTGATGGAGGACTCCATCTTTGTACAGAACTTCTTCAACAACTACAGGAGTTCTGCAGACACAAAGCAGGTATTGGACCTGCTATTCACAAGGTGCGTGCTAACTCCAATAAGATAGGATTAGACAGCTACAGTGAGACGCTTGGCAATGGAACCTGGCTTGTGGTGGGTTCACAGAATCTATTTCACTGGCACTTGCCAGAATTTGAGGAACCAAGCATGCAAGGCCTGGGCTAGGCTGGGCTGGGCTATTCAAGTATAGCGCCTGTCTAGGACTGTGGTATATTCTCTGTCACTCTGCTTCCCTGAGGCATCAGACAAAGCAGTGTGTTTCTTTAGCCAGAAGGAAAGCAATTGTCTCTGGGACTACGGTCCCACCCAGGTGTAGGCAGAACAGGAATGGCTGGGGCCAGAGAGAAGGCCTCTGGGCTCCTAAGTTGATCAGGACAGGAGTTGATTGCTCATCCTTGAAAGAAATTGCAAGAGAAGGGAAGAGATAGGAAGGACCGATGTACACACCATGAGCTTAGTGGTGTGAGAAGAGCAAGAACTTGCTGGCTGTCCTGGGCTGGCCAGTGATGCTTGGAATTCTCAACAGGTTCAGGACTTTTGAAGCCCCCATGGAGTCCTTTGCACAGACGGACACCCTCGCTGACTCCAGACAGGATGTCATTCCCCAGCACCAGATCAGCTAGTGAGTAGTGGGCTTTGGTCTACAGTGAGAGTATGAGTGTCCAGAGTGGTGACAAATGAGTGGGTGGAAGGTTGGAGAGATGGAGCCAAGTCAAGAGCCCTCAATTCTTGTGCTGCTTGTCACCAGATCTTGGGGTGTGAGACTTCACCGATAGTACCAGGAGGACAACATTACTATGGGGTACTGCTGTGAGCAGAGGTAGTGGCTGGGGCCTTTGGGTGAATCCCAGGAGAATGCATCCTAACTGTACCATAGCCCATGCCATTCATGTTTGGCCAGCTCCCCATGAGCTCCACTGTAGGCCTAGGGACATCGGTCCTTGGTCAGATCCCTGGAGATGCTGCTAGGGGTGGCAGTGAGAGCAAGGGCCACCCTGTGGCAGCTACACAAGGAGAACAAGCTGGAGGTAGGCAGACAGCCCATGTGAGGCTCCTGGGGAAGGAGGCAGCAGAGCTCCTGAGGAGGTGTGCCAGAACCCTATGCAGGCCAGGCAAGACAGCAAGACCTTTAGAGTCCAGCATCTGGAGGCCCACGGGAGAGATGATGGGCACATTGCAGAAGAGGACAGAGCTGCTCCCAGCATTTGGACTTGGTTCCCACCTTGGATGAAATTTCTCTGCAGGCCATGGCTGGGTGGGCTTGCCACTGTTGGTACAGAGAAAAGGGGCTGATGTTGGAAGGTGCTGGTCTCTGCAAAGGCAGCGATCATCGTAGGGGACTGAGGGAGACCAGGGCAGGTGCTAGGCTTTATTCAGACGCTGCTTCCCACCCATGTTCCTCTAGTGCTATCTCAGGCCTTCTGAGCACCTGGCTGGACTGCCACCCAGAAGACTTCCTGGAACCCATGCACCATCCCTGCCTCCAGGGGTTCCTGGCTCACTTGAGGCTCCATATGCGTGGCTCTGACATGGAGCTCCATGTCTCCCACCTCCTGGCACAGTTGGGGATCCAGGACTTCAGGCAGGATGAGACTCTAGGTGCGGAGTTGGGATGGAGACAGGGCCTGGGGAGGGGTGGGAGGTGCAGGGCACCACTGGGAGGAGGCTCCAAAAGTAACCAGGAGCCAGGGACAAGAGAAATCTCAAGCCCTGCATGGCCATGGAGAGGTTGAGCCATAGGGTGTATGAAAGTTTCTAAGCTGGAAATCTCAGGGAGGAGGGTGCTGTGGGACTTTGCAAACACTCTGAAGAAAGCAGTCATGGAGAAGACCTTGTCTCCTCCTGCAGCTCCACCCCCAGCTCCAGTGGTAGATGTCACACCAACTTCAGAGCCCCATTCAAGTCCATCCCTGAATGGGACCCCCACTGCAGTGGGAGGAGCCTCATCAGGAGCCCAAGCAGAGGCCACTTCTGCCTTGAATCTGGATGGCAGCCCTCAGGGAGCTGAAACTTCTTGTGTGGCTGAAGAGCCTCAGGCCAAGCTGGCTCTACTGCTGACTCCTGAAGCGACAAGAGCAGCTATTGATGAAGTGAAGTCATCCCCCACTATCTCTTCAGTGCTCAGTGTCCAGGAAGCGGCGGCCAGTGCTGAGTTGGAGCCCAATGGCACCTCAGCCCCGGGGATGAGTGTGGGAGAAGCGGCCATAGGTGGTGGGGAGATGGAGCTCTGCTCTAGCTCTCCTCCTGTGCTCAGGCCCCATCACACATCAAAAGCCACTGCTGAGGAAGAGCCAGCGTCCACCTCACCTCTGCCTCATGTTCCCGGACAAGCAGCCTTCTGTGCTGAGCTGAATGTGCTTTTGCCCTTGGCTCTGCTGCTCTTTATTGTAGGAGCACCAGCAGGCCTACTGTGTCTGGTGGGAGTACTCACTCTGGTGATCTGTGGCCTGACACTACTAAACTGTTGTGACAAATCAGAGCCAGTTGTCAACAGGGATGCATCTCATGGTGCTGATGGCACTGCAGCAGAGAGTGCTGACAGGAAGACTTTTGTCAGATTGGCTCCCATTCTGCATTCCAGAGAACCAGGCTACAGTGCTGAACTGACCATGTTTCTGATCCTAACTCTACTGTTATTCATTTTAAGAGGACCGGCTGGGGGACTCTCACTTGTTGGAGTGCTGACACTGGTGCTCTGTGCCGTAAGAGCATTCTGTTCTTGCACAGAGTCAGAGCCAGCTACCACCATGGCTGCTGTCCACAGTGCTCAGAGAGCACCAGAATATAGTGCTGAGAAGGAGCCCTGTGTCGGCGTGGCTCCAGTTCTTAATCACAAAGAACCACCCTCCAGTACAGAACTGGAGTTCCTTCTATCCTTGTGTGTGATGTTCTACCTGTTAGGAGCACCTGCGGTAGGGTTCTTTGTGCTTGGAGTACCAACTGTGGGCTTCTGGGTTGTGAGAGCTACAGCATCTCATGCACAATCGGGGCCATCTGCCAACTTGGCTCTGGAGAGCAGAGCAGACAGAGCACCAGCCTCGGGGGATGCTACAGAGCCAATTTCTGCCTCAGCTCCACAACTTAGTCCTGCAGAACCAGCCTCCAGTTCGGAGCTGCATATCCTGTTACCCATAGCTGCAATGCTGTCTCTGGCACAAACCCCAGCGTTGGCCATCTTTGTTGGGGGAGCCCTAGTTCTGGTGCTCTCCTTTGTAGGACCACCACAAAACCATACACCATATTGGAGGGCTGAGTTGAAGCCAGGTTCCACCATGGCTTTGGAGCCCAGGCCTGAGGACACAGCAGCCTCCAGGGCTGAGAGGGAGTCACCTTGCTCCTCCACTCCGCTGTTGCCCCTCCAGAAGGCAGCGGCTTGCAATGCTGAGATGGAGGCATCTTGTGTCTCAGCTGCGCTGCTCCATGCCCAGGGAGCAGCAGTGGCCAGTGCTGCCACAGAGCCACCATCCAGTGCAGCCCCTCCAATATGTGTTGAGGACACACTGTCTTCGAGGACTGAGCCAGAGCCACATCCCAACTTGGCTCAAGGACTCAGTGCAGAGACATCAGCTGCCTGCAATCCTTCCCCAGAGCCCTTGGCTGTGGTGATGGAGCAGGCTACCTCTGCTTCTTGGGAATCTGAGTTGCCATGCACCTCTGCTCCTGTCCAAGAAGCTTGCCATCCTGCTTTGATGACCGGAGAGACTTCACGCAGCCAGGACATGCCTTGTTTCCTGGCTGTCCACCCCCACCTGGAGGCAGAGCAGCTCACAACGATGGATGCGGTGAGGGGCTGGGCAGGGTGGCTGTGGTGAAGGAGGGCTCCCTGTGTCCTCTGCTGCTCTGGCCTGTGTCACATTTCCTTGCTGCCCATCTCTTCTTCTCCAGCCTTAGTTCAGCACACCTAGCACCACTTTGTCTAGTTCCATTTGGTTACACGCACTCCCTGAAGCTGAGATGAGACCCGCTCCCATGCCAGGAGCTGTGCAGAATCAAGCCTGGGGCAGAAAAAAGGCCAGCCAGCACATAGCTCACCCTCCTGTGCCAGGAGCCCTGTGAACCTCAGCACTCATTCAGCAGGCACCTGGTGTGGACCTGATGAGTGCCCAGCCCAGACACAGAATTGAGTGCTAGTTCTAGTGGTGTAGGACATAGGCATTAGATCAAGGGAAGGACATTTGTTGTCTGAGCTAGGTCAGATTAGGTGTTGGGTGGAGCATGTAGTCCTCTGGGAAGAATGAGAAAGCTTGGGAAATCACTGCTCTTCTGTTCCCACATTTGTTACCTTGAGGTCCCTTCTGTGCTCTGTGTGCTGGGTGTTAGCACAGGAGATACACACACTCCACAGGTTTCAGGGCCCTCCTCCATCCTTGCATCTCCATGCCTTTGTGCAAGTGAAGAGGGATCCCAGGGACTGGGCCTGGGCACTGTGGTGTGTCCCAGCCTGGTGACCCTGGCCATCTTCCTCAGGAGCTGTTCGAGAAGGCAGTGCCCAACCACTGCCTGGGATCCATCTGGTCCCAGAGGCACAAGAAGGGCAAGGAGCACTTGGCCCCCACCATCCGGGACATGGTGGCACACTTTAACAACGTATGTTCCTGTGTCATCACCACCTGTCTCGGGGACTTCAGCATGAAAGCCCCAGACAGAGCGCGTGTGGTCGAACACTGGATTCAGGTGGCCGCGGTACGCGACAGGCTCTGCTGCCTAGTTTATCTCCTCTGCTTTTCCATATCTCTATTCTGCATTTTGAAATTGTGATCAGAGCTCTCCATGGAGCCCAGTCCCTCCTACCACAGGCCCATGTGTCCCAGGGATAGCCAGACCCAGCCACCCCTTGGCTGGCCCCTCACTGATCTGCTCCTCAGCCCCAGGGGAACCACAATACTGCTGGGTGCCCTACATCCCTGGCCAAGACTTGACACTCCTAGAATCCCTCTCTTGTCCAGGCCAAGAGGTGGCGGCTGTGGCAGGCAAGACTCACACAATCTTCCTCTCCAGGCTTGCCGAGACCTGAGGAACTTCTCCTCACTCCATGCCATCATCTCTGCCCTGCAGAGCGCGGCCATCTTCCGACTGAAGACAACATGGCAAGAGGTCTCCAGGTGGGTCCCTATTCCCACAGCACTTGCCCTGTGAGCAGACATGGTAGGTGTCACACGCCCTGAGCTCTGGACACTCACGTCCACTTCGGATCATTGTTCCCTGGGCCCAGCTTGGGTAATTCTTGTCAAGCTTCAGACATCTCCTGTCAGACTGAACATACACAGATGCACACATATCCACAGACAGAGAACAAACACACACACAAACGCACAGAACACACACAGACGCTCATCAGGATTTTGTGGTGGCTAAGAATCGGCATCCACTTGAAATGAAAGCAGAGCTGCCTAGTGGCAGAGGGATGGCTCATGGTTATGCCAGGAAGAAGCAGCTGCTCCTGCCTGCTGTACTCTTGGGCTCTTTGCACCCGTTTGCAACCCTGTTGGGCAGCCACATGGGCAGCTTCCTGCCCAACCCAAATGGAGTCCAACTCCCTCTTCTCCACCTTCCAACTGTGTCCTTCTCTCTGTCCCTCCCACAGAGACTCCTTGCACACATTCCACAAATTGGAAAAAATCACTTCTCCTGAAAACAATTACTCCAAGAGCAGAGAGCTGCTGCAAAAGGTATGGCATGAGGAAGTGAAGACAGAGGGCAGAGGTGCAGGGGGAACACGCGGGAGTCAGTGTCATCCTGAGGGGTTTAGAAACATGACTTGCTTTCTATTGCGGAGGAGGCCAAGGGAAGAGTCTGCTAGGCACTTATGCAGGTCAGGGCACGTGGAGTCCTAGGAAGCCACTGAGGTTGAGAATGTTGTGAGGGGACACAGGGTGGTCCGGGGAAGCAGAGGGTACCCAGGATTGGGGAATCCCCCTACTGAGAGCTCCAGCATCCCACTTGTTGCCCAATGTGCCATAGGCCTAGGGGCATATTCTTGCCCTTCTCTAAACTATGCTGCACAGGACTGCACAGAGAAACAATTTCCTGTCCCAGACCATGCGCAGAGGCTGTTTTCCAGTGGTCTGGAATTCTACCCTACTCTGCTGGGGATAGGCACGACTGTGTGGTCAGGAAGGAGTCTGAAATCCATGGCTCACCTTTTCTAAGGACCCTGATGCACAGAAAAACACCAGCAAAATGGAATCTTCTCAGAGCCTCGGGTCCCCTTCCTTTGCTGACCTTCAGGGCATTGGACAGACCACTAGCCTTGTCCATACCTCAGTTTTCTCCTCCTTAATAGGAAGGGTTTGGGAGCTCACAGGGCTGAACAACCAGGCTGGCATGTGAGCTACCCAAACAGGAGAAACAGATGAATCCTCCAGGGCTGTGAGGAGACCCTGGGCACACATGCCAGTCAGCACAGCACCACTGGTAGCAGGAGTCCCTGAGGCCCCCCGCTGCCAGGAGGCAGACCTGACAGATGAGGGAGCAGGCAGAAGAGGCCAGCTCCCCAGGCCAGAGCCCACAGTAGTGAGTGCTGGAGCAAAGCCAGAACTAGAACTCCTCTGCCAGGTGGTAGATGCTTAGACACAATCTAGCAGCCATGTCAGTCCCTATAGTAAGACAATGACACTAGAAAGACAGACAGCACAGAGCCCTCACTAACAACCTCCACAATCTTGGCAGGAGTCTTGCAAGTTGGCCACAAAGGAGAAGCAGCTCCAACGAGGTCCCAGGTGGTTGCAGAAGATGGTGAGTGACTGGGACCTAGGTCAGGTTGCTGAGAGAGAAGCGGCACAGCGAGCCTACCTCTGCTCACCTTTCATCTCACACCCAAGGGGGCAGATGGAGAAGGGCATTTGCACTCTCACAGATGTGACCCTGAGGAGCTGGCTGTCAGAAGGGATAGAGGAACTAGAGCCAACAGAGCAAGGAATTTGCAAAGCCTATGGGGGGTAGGTGGTGGGCAGAATGGTACTACAGAATGTTGTGCTCTACATATGCCAGCACAGATTAGGATCTGGGGCAGTTTGAAGAACCAGGCAGCGAGAACCTGGGCCTAGACACAAGGGGGTTCACAGGTTCCCCAAGACACTGTGCTATGGAAGCAGGTGTAAGGCTGAGGACTGACTGAGGAACCATGTGAGTTTGGGTCTGAGATGGGCCCTGGGCCTTGACCATCACCCATCCAATCCTACAGGTGTTGACAAAGGGCATCATTCCCTACCTGGGAATCTTCCTGACAGATCTTTCGATGATACATTCTGCATATCAGGATATCCATGATGTGAGTAGCCAGGCCCATGCTGGCAGCCTGGAACCTTGAGGTCAAAGTTCCCTGGGAATCCTGAGCTCTGTCACTCCTGACAACCTCGAGGCCATCCTAAGAGCTGAGTCCTGTGCCCCTCTGAGCAGCTGCTTGCCAAAGCTGTATGACCGAGTTTGTGCACATTGAGTAGCTGGGATTTCAAGTCCCTCATGGGGTGGCACTGGGGCCAAATTGAAGCGAGCCTCTTCTAAGAGAAATGCCTTTTCACCCTATGCTGCAGTAACTCTCCTTGCATCACAGGTGTTAGACAACACAGGCCCTAATCCTGGCTTGATGCCCTGTGCCCAGCCCTCCTCTGAAAGCTGGCCCTACTCTGGTATAAGCACACATTTGCCCAGGCTAGAAGAGGCCCTGGGTGGAGGTGCTGAGAGAACTGGGGCCAAATCCTGACTCCATTGCCCTGTCTTCTAGGAAAAATCCCAAATGGAGAAATTAAATAAGGTAAGTGTCAGCTGTTCAGAAAGGACGGGGTAGGTAGGGACCTGCAACTTTCTCCTGTCCAGCTTGATGAGCGGCCATTTCTGCATGGGTACAATGGGATGAGAGAGAAGATCCACCCTTGTCATGGTAGGCTGTGTAGTAACATCCAGGAGAGACACAGGATTGAGTGTGAGGAAACAACTGTGGGATCTCACATGCATTTGGGAATCAGTGGAGGGTTGGTGGGCAGAGCTGCTGGAGGAGGTGGGCCCCTCCCTAGACAGCAAAGCCCAGCCCAGGCCAGCCCTGCCCTGTCCCTTCCCTTGTGCTCTCCATGACCAGGAAAACAAGATCATCCAACATTTGAAAGACCTGCAGCATACCTGCACATATTATCACCTCCACAAAGCAGAAAATTTTCTGGCCTGGTTCAAGGGCCTGGAGCGGCTCAGTGAGGAAGCCAGGTGGGTTGGCAGACACTGGTTGGACCAGGGGGACATCCTGAGAATGGGGTCCAGAGGGCCTGAGGTATGACCATGGGTGAGTGGGAACCGACAAAGACTCTGGTCGGCTGAATGTGGGTGACCCACAAGGCTCTGAATTCCAAGCCAACTGTGGCAGTGAACAGGCATGGCACTTGGTCACCTCACCACCACCCCTTGTCTTAGCTATGAGCTCTCCTGTGCACTGGAGCCCCCGAGGCAGACTGACCCTACAAACAAGAGCAAGACCTTCCCAGGAATTCCAAAGGCAAGAAAGAAGTAAGTGGCTGGGGAATGGCTGGCAGGGTTCAGGTAGGATGCCGGGCAGGTACCAGGGACGCCTGAGGCTGTTGTTGATGAGACAGAAGAGCTGGTAGGAAAGACAAGTCTTGCTAGGTGCTGGGGGCCCACTCAGTTGGAGGCCCCAGGAATGAATGCTGTGCAGGGGGCCTGCCTCCAGGCCTGCCCCATGGTGGTGTTCTCAGTAAGATCGGGCTCCTAAGAAATGCTGTGCATTCTGGAAAGCCTGCTGTGTCTGCAGTTCCTGATTATGAAGGCAGCAGTAATCACAACCTGCTTGAGCCACACTCCCAAGTTCTTTCCTAAGCAAGACAACATACATTCCCCATAGGCTCTGTTTCCAGGCAGGGGTCCCAGGACCTTTGTGTTTCTGGAGCTGGACTGCAGAAATGGCAGTCTCCTGGCTCAAAACGTGTCTGTAGGAGCTTCTCAAATGGTTGCTGTGTCCCACTTCCCATCAATACTGCTGACTTAACTCTCTGTCCCTCTTCCACCAGCCTGAGGATGCCTGAGAACAAGAATGTGTTGGCAAAATATGAGTTTGTCCTCCAGAAGAGGACCTCTCCCACCCTGCCAAGATCACATGTGGAGCCGACTCCTAACCTCTTCACAAGAAGAGGAGACCACACAACACTGAACAGTGTCTCTACTTAGTCTGGATGGCTATGGTTGAGCACATCCAGACAAGAATGGCCCAGGCCATACCCTACCCTAACCGCCAGTGACCTCCACTCCTGAAAACACTCAGGATCTTTTCTCCACAATCTCTTCCTGATGTCAGGACCACAGTGGTTCTGTGGTCCAGGCAATAAGCCATCTTTCTTGGATACTCAATCCAAGACACACTTCAGATATTTTTCTACAAATGCTCTCTGCTGTCACAATGATAATGAAAATGTGGCCCAGGCCACAGAACTCCTCTGTTGCACTTACAATGCGGGAAAATACAAAGGATGCTTAATCCTCAGTGTTCTACTAATACCTGCCACTGGACACATTGCCCTGCCCTCGAGGAACTCCCTCAGAGCTTCACATATTCTCCGGACTCTGCCATAGAGGAACAGCTGACATTTTGGTAGAGCAGTGGGCATGGTGCTCACATTTGCCTCTGGCCCTGCCATTTCTATTAGGATCTGATTTTGATGACTGTGATGCAGATCAGTGGCTCTGATGCTGTGAGGTCGACAAGACACACTCTGCCCAAGCCATGCTGACCTGTGTAGGTTGTCTTCCTGATGAGAGCATTTGAGCTCTGACCTTGCCTTCCCTCCTCTTCAGCTATTCTGGCCTTTGTCAGCGTGCACGAGAGTTTCCCATGAGCGTTGATTGAGAGACAATGAGTGTGGCACATTGCCAACCCCAGGGTTCCAAACATCCTAGAGGAAAGGCCTGTGCTAGCCCTCAACCGTCAGTCCTGGTCAGAGTACAGATAGTGCCATGGCCTCAATGCCAAGACCCAGGATAAACCCTTCAACTCAGAGACTGCATGCAGGGCACTGGAATACCAAGGAAACTGCAGCTATTCCAGGTGGGATTCCTTGCCCTGTTTCCATTTAATTTGAATGCACAAGAGAAAGGAGCGTATTTTCTCAATGGGGTGAAATGGATTTGAAGATACACATGTCATTGCTATGGTAAATAATGCTTCAATAAACATGGTTGTTCTGGTAGCTTTAGGATGGTTTTGTTTGTGATCATTTGGATAAATGCCCGTAAATGGGATTGATGGGTCATAGGGGAGCTCTATGCGAAGTCTTTTGAGGAACCTCCATACTACTTTCCAAAGTTGTTAAACAAGTTTACACTCCCACGAACAATGCAGTAGGGTTCCCTTCTGGCCACATCCCCTCCAGCCGTTGTATAACCCCTGTTTCCCTGTATTTGATGTTGGTATAATATTGGGAAGAGAAGGGAAAAAGCAAAATGTTTAACTAGGGATACAGGTTGACCATTGCAACAATGAGATGCAGAAGACGCTATGTTGAAAAATGAACTTTACAATTTTGATGAGTGGGGGGCAGATGAAAGGGGGAGTGTAATTGTGGAGGTGGGTGGGAAGTGATGGTAGGGGAAAAACAGAGGAGGAGACAACAATACTCAATAGGAAACGTACTCATTACTTTCCTCATGTAACTGTAACCGCACTGTACAGTATTTTTAAAATAAAAATCTTACAAAAAGAGATGAAGCTATGGAGATTGAACTGCAAGACACGGACACAAGAGGTTTTTTTTGTTTCTATTGTTTTCAATCAACTTTGGGATTTTTTGTTTCTTTTGTATATTCTTCCTCCTTTGGTATAATCTATGTTGTTCTTGTAGTTGATTCTGGTAACTGGGACACTAGATAACATTTATTGGAATTAGAAAAAGGAAGGAATCAAAAAAATAAGGAGGAAACCAATGCAATAGCCATATGAACAAGACAATATGTTGGACTCGATCTGTACAACTTGGGTGTGGAGTGGGATAGGAGGAAATCAAAGTCGTTGAACTTTGAAGGGTGGGATAACAAGATTGACTAGGAATTTACTCATTACCTAACATATAACTGAAAGCCCTCTGTATATTGTCTTGACAATAAAATATATTGTGTATATATCTAGTGCTTCCAGTAGCATGTCTATAAAACATCAAACAAGCATAGGATCAAAAGAAGATAAACAGAGGGGGATACCCAGGACATAAAGTAAAAAGATAACAGTATAAGCTAATTTAATTCATTGGTCAGATTAAGGTTCTCCTGCAAGGTACCAGCGGTTATGAGATGAACCTGAAATGCAGCTAAAATTATGATGAATTACATGTTGTAGTAGGAGCATATTTTGGAATCTACATATATACCATCATCAAAATGTATGTCCTTGAAATATATATGAGAAGGTATATTCCCATAGGTCCTTTCTTATACTTGTCTACTAAGCCTTGGAAGGAAAAGGTGCTCTGGCACTTAAAAAATGACAAAACAACAACTTCATTCCAATATCTGCTTCCTCAATATTTCCAGAAAACACATCGCCCACTCACTATTTTCCTTCAGAATTTCCCTAGGATCTCTGACTTTCTTTTTGCCTCCCTGGTTTATTGTCTTTGTCTGTTGCAAGGTGGAAGTTCCTTACTGACATCCTCTAGCCTTTCTATTCAGCTCAGTGCTATAGCCTTTCTGAAAATCTCCCTTCTCCATTCAAGAATTCCTCCAGTGCAGACATGGGCAGGAGGAACACACCGTAGTCCTACCCTTCTCCACAAGTTCACCTCCCCAATTATCAGCTGCCCAGAGGCAAGCATGCTCTGAAAATATTCAATGGAAAACTCCGGTTGTTTAGAATTGGGAAAGTGTAAATTTTCAGAATAAGGAGAATATAAACACTAAATTGTATTGGAAGAAAATAACATTGAAAATTTGCATGTGGAGTCAGCTAATAATTTCTTATTCTTGGGACCCTGGTTGTTCATGCTTGATAGCCTAGATGCTTGAGAGATAAAAAGGAGAAAGATCACAGCTTGAGGACAAAGAGTTCACAGCAAAGTTCTCATGACCTCATTTTCATTGGTAGCCAGGTGAGAAAACTTGCTCCTGCCATCCCAGTCTACACAGGAAGCTCAGATTGAGAGGCCTGCACTTGCATTCCAGCCCAAGGAAACAATCCACAAACCCCCATGTCAACAGAAAAGGCCTAGCATGGTGGTGTGTGCCTGTCATCCTAGCTATATGAGATCTTCAGTAGGGGCTGTGATCCAGCTGACCAGGAAAACAAGTGAGACTGAATCTCAAAAGAAACTGCAGCACCTAGGCACCAGTGGCTCATGCCTATAATCCTCCCTACTCAGGAGGCTGAGATCTAAGGATTGGGGTTCAAAGTCTGTCAGGGCAGGAAAGTTCATGAGACACTTACCTCCAATTAACCACCAGAATTTCAGAAGTAGCACTGTGGCTCCAAAGGTAGAGCAACCATGTGAGCTGAAGAGCTCATAGAGAACACGTAGGCCCAGATGCATGACCAATAAATATAAATATCAATCAATCACTGAAACTTCAACAAATAAACACCAATCAATTAATCAATCAAGAATAAACCTGCAGCAAACTGTGCTTGGATGGGGGCTCAAGCATTCAAGTGGAATAGAGCCTGTCCAGCAAGTAGGTCATCTGTGCTTAAGCATAAGGAAAGCCATCAGTTCAAACATCCACAACACCAAAAAACAAACATATCACATTCTTGTCTATGTGAGGGTTGGCCTGAGAAGCAGTGTGTGTACTGTGTGTTCCCATTCACTTGATACCATGGTAGAGTCGGCTCTATACTACCTTGGACAGGCAGGAAGAGAAAGAATTGGCCTACAGTTGAAGGGAAATGAGTCCAACTGATGAAGGGAATCAATACTAAGGATTAACTCTTACATGCAAGATCAAGAGACAAAGGGTCTATGGCTTCCTAAGCATTTCCAGTTCCCCATTTTATTCCAGTTCCAGATCCTTCCTTTACCACATTTTCAAACATTCAAAATTGCTTTGAATTTCTTTCACACAGATTTTTCTCTTCTTGATGCTATAATCTGACAGTGATCTGCTAGTTCTCCCTGCATCATTGAAAACTTTAGTATTGTTTCTCTATGTTGGTCTAACACTATTAGTCATTTTAAGAAAATTTCAACACTAACACAATCTAGAGTTTATCTACCTAACATCTTGAATTCTGAGTCTTCCACAATCTCTCAGCTGGCTTCATGTCAGTGACACTTTCCTGTGGTCTAACTTACATATCATCAAGAATGGAACCAACTGGGGAGATAATGTGAAATATTTCCCTTTTTACCACCTTCACTTTGTCCTGCTTACTTCATCCTGTTCTCACATATCTACTATTCAGCAACTGATACTTAGTATATTTATTGTTCCTATAAATTACTTTTATATTATCTATCACCAAATTTGCTATATCTACCCCTGATAAACATGTTTATATTCCAAGATCCAAATCACCTTGTTATTTAAAATCCTCAATCAATTTCCCTGTTTATTTATTTAAGCAAAAATCCAATCTATAAATAAGTCTAATGTTAAATCCCATATCCATGCAAGTCTATTGTTTTTCTTTTTAATCATGTTTATTTTTACTATAAACGTGATATACACAGGGGTTACAGCTGCATAAGTCAGGCAATGAGTTCATTTGGTTTTGAACAATTTTACTTTTTTCCTCATTTTCTATCTCATGGCTATCCATCAGTACGTTACTCTTATTAGAAATTGTCAAGTAAGTATATTTGGTATATTTGGTTTAACTACTATTAATATTAAAATTGTGAACAAAATATTCAAGTGTATTTGAGGCATTTTTATGTACTATGTGATTTTTTTGGTTTCTTTGTATGTTCCTCCCCCATGGTATAATCCCTGTTTTCACTGTATTTCATTCCAATGCCCTGTATAATATATATATATATATATATATATATATATATATAATTTATGGACGCTTAAATAGTGATATACATTGACCCATAGTAAAAATGAAGATGTACAAAATACTATGTTGAAAATGAACTTTACAAGTTGGAGAGGGCGTGGTATAGGAGTAGTTGGGGAGGTGGGAATTAAGGGATGGTAGGGAAAAACAAAGGAGGAATGTACAATGCTCAACAGGAAGTGTACTCGTTGCCTTACTCATAGAACTGTAACCCCTCTGTAAAAGATTTTCACAATATAAAACAAACTTAAAAAGAACAAAGAAAGACATATTCAAGTGAACACACAATATTAACAGGCCACCCTCACCATCCCCTAGTCCTTTAATTTCTGATGATAGTACATGTCTTCCTACAACTGTGAAACCACTCTCATCACACTTGGTGGATGACTACTTATCTTCCCACAATGAAGGGAGTGTCTCAGTGACATGTGCCACTTCCTGCCATAGGTGACACGAGCATTAGGAGCCTGAACACCTGATGACCTAGCAGGGCCCACCTCCCATGGAGATACCCAGCAATCGGAGCTGAGGGGGATGGAGCACCAGAGAAACACAATGTCATGTCTGGAAGTCAGCAAATGCCCCTCACAGACCTAAGCTCTACCCTGGCTGGCAGGTGACGCACCTCCCATCTCCAGCCTCCACTGTATAACTGCTCCTCTGAGGACTCATGTGGCTCCATTTCCTCCTCTCCCTCATGAGAACTTGGGTTTCTCAGTCTCAAGGCAAGAAAGGTTTTCCTCTACAACACTTTTGTTCATGTGGTTTTTGGGGTTTCTTTTCCTTTCATAGTGGTGCCAACACCCAGGATAGGTTTCCTGGTGGGTTCGCTCCACCTCCCATGGCTGCAAGGGATTGGGGGTCCAAACAGTGGCCCAGGACCTAACCCATATTCCTCAGCAGACCCAAAAGACTACCCAGCTGCCTTCCTCCTGGCTGAATGCCTCCAACCTAACCAGCTGAGGCTAATTCCTATCCTAATGAAGTAACGAGTCCGGAGGCTTAGATTCCTCTGTTTAGGCAACCAGGCCTCCATGCAGGCTTCAGGGCCCCATCAAGCCTGGCCCACTATCTAATCCTCACCACGAGAGCCTTCCATTTCTGAGGACACCCATGGGACAATGACAACACTAGTGAGCTCTTTTTTCTTTTTTGTCACATATGGGGCTTGAATTCTGGGCCTGGGCGCTGTACTTCAGCTCTTCAGCTCAAGGTGAGCATTCTGTCACTTCAGACAAAGTCACTTCTGTGTTTTGTAAGTGGTTTATTGGAGATAAGAGTGTCATGGTCTTTCTTGCCTGGGTTGTCTTTGAACTGTGATCCTCAGATCTGAGCCTTCTGAGTAGCTAGGATGACAGGGGTGAGCCACAACTGCCCAGCAATCTACCTTGTTTAGATGGATGAAACTCACTGCCAAGGACCCTAGACGGCAAACTTTTGGGTTCAGGTCACTTACTATGGTGTAGTCCAACGAAGGAACCCTTGGTAACTTTCTGGCCTCCCAGGGATACCGAGTCTCACCCACGAAGGTACAGGTGGTTCAGCAGTCAGAGACTTATCTGTGTATTCAACTGGGCCACACACAGGCTTTTACTATCCCCACCAAACACCTCATTACTAAGTGCCCTAGCCCTCCACTAAGAATGAGCTTCTCCCCTTTTTGAGTCTAGCTGACTACCTCAGGTCCTGGTCCCCCAACAACGCTCCCCTAACTTTCCACTTATATGAAGTAGCTAGAGGGTCACGGGGGGAAACCCTTTGAATGCCCTCCACTCACATTTCCTGAGAATGGAGTCCAGAGGGCCGGAGGTGTAACCATGGGTACAAATGGGAACCGACAGGGTCTCTGTTCGGCTGCAGGAGGGTGGTCCACCAGGCTCTGAAGTCCAAGCCAACTCTGGCAGTGAACAAACATGGCACTTGGTCACCTCACCACCACTCCTTGTCTTAGCTATGAGCTGTCATGTGCACTGGAGCCCAGGAGGCAGACTGACACTACAAACCACATGACCAAGAAGATTTCACAAATTAGAAAGACAGGAAAGAAATAAGTGGATGGCCACCGACTGGCAGGGGCCAGGGAAGATTCTGGGCTGGGACACCTGAGGCTGATGCTGATTTCTCCCCAATGACAGCCTCCCTGATTGTGGGCTCAGAAGCCTCAGCTCTCTGGGCTTTTCCTCCCCTTGCTTGTGTCTGGGATTCATCCCTCAGATAGAGGTCCGGATTATTGAAGGTCCTAAACTAGAGCAGCATGCTAGCAGTGTATTGGGGAGCAGGAACGGGGGGTGTGCTGGGGAAGTTCCCTCCAGCGAGCCATCCCATGACTGAAGCCGCCATATTCACAACACTGACCTCAGTGGCAGTGGCAGCTCCCAGCCCACAGCACAGGAGCAACTCCAGCGTGGCCCTGACAGCACCAGCAGGAACAACATGGAAGGGCCCTCATACAGTGGCCCTCTGTGCCCTGGTGTGACCAGCTCCCACCTGGACCTCCACAGGAGACTCAAGGGAGAATCCTCCCAAGAGAAGGAAACGGTGACACCCTGAACTTCTACTCCATTCCTATCTTATCCACTGGAGATGCAGCCAAGGGGTCAGGAAAGCCCTGTCCCTATAAACATCATATTCTTTGGAAGTCCTTAGAACTTCCTCCCAGGCTGGGACACCCATCTATGTCAAGGCCTCTCCTAATGTTGCTGTCTCTCAAGGTGAGGGCCTGCAAATCCTCCACTCCAGGGTCTTCTGGGATGATCTTAAATTCCAAAAGCACAGCCTTCCTTTCAACCTCCAATACAAAGGTGTCAGGATGGCCGAGTGGTCTAAGGCGCCAGACTCAACCTCCAGTACACCTGAGGCCAAGACAAGCAATAGTTAGAGTTGGAACTTAGGTCCGGAGAGCAATAGCTACCCCTTGTCTCCAACTAACAAGCAGGTGGGAGATGCCTGTCTCTTCAAGGTGAGCATGCCTGAGCACACGGGAAATGTCTACAAAGTATCATGGTGAGTGGGGCAGTATGACACTCCCCTGCTATCTTCAACAAGTAAGGACACAGGACAGTGGCAGTCTCCATGTCCATTTGCTTCCCTCCTGAAATTGGTCTTTCAGTAGAGACGGCAGAAACCCAGCATGCTGGAGGCAGTGGGCAGTGCTCAGGTCCAGACCTGACAGCAAGGAGGGAGGAACAGTGGACCCAGCCACTGACATGAACAAGACCACATCAGGGCCTCTGGAGAGTCAAGAAGGCAGATACATGGATCAAGGGGATGAAGACTTTGACTAGATAAGGCACAATGCAACAGGAACCTTCTTGACTTTCCTTAGAGGAAGGGAGATCCAGAGCCTCAGAGTTAAGATGGTAGGAATCTGGGTGTTACACAACCTGAAACACCAGAGTCTTTTCACAGGTAAAGTGGCCCAGTTCAGGAGAAGCCTCTTTCATCTTCCATGTTTTCAAGGGATCAGGAGTCATTTATCGTCTCTCCTTCCTCATGGAGATTCCATGACTTTCCATCATGCTCAGTCCTCTCCTGGCCTCAAGAGGGAGTGGCTGTCATTAGCAGCCAGCTGGGAGAATGTGTCTTCCTGTGTGCTCTGCTCAGAGACTCAGGGGAGCTGGAGAAGGCTGCTGGTGTGTCTTCCACTAGTGCAGCTTCCAGCCCAGTGGGGGCCTGAATGGTAGGAGGCAATGGGGCCCTGGCCTTGGGCCTGCTCCTTCTCTTGGGCTTGGGCAAATATCTCTGGTTAGTCCTAGGCCTATGCCTACTTGATTCTGTTAACGTATAGCCACAAGACCTGAACTTGAACCTGCCTGGGAAGAGGGGGCACAGTGCAGAGCAGAGGGGCTAGGAATTGTTCAGGTCAAGACCCATGGGAACCATTAGACCACCCTCTGTAAGGAAGACTTCTATCACCCGCATCATACCGTGTGTGATTCCTTTACTGAGCATGAGTGTCTTCAGAGTATTGCTGGCAATACCTGGTGGGAAGGGGGGCACTGCGAACAAGGTGTGATGTTCTGGCCTCTTCTGACCCATGTGACGACTCAGGAGAAGACACAGGTGTCATCCTGAAGCCCCTGAACAAAGCCTTACTGCAGGAGTCCAAGCCAGAGGTGTGCGAGCTGGTGCAGACCATCTCAGAGGATCAAAGGGAGTCAGAAGCGGTTAGCCAGGAAAATGGCAGAAGAGGGTGGGTGGGCATGCTCACCACCCCAGGTGGGAGGGCAGCCTCCAAAGTGTGGACATTAGGTACTGAGCCCAAGTAGGCACTGCTTACCCCAGTCCCAGAACTGCCCAATCAGCTGCTGCACATGCCTGCCTTGCATTGCCCAGCCCTGCCCTAGCTGGATCTCTGAGGAGGCAAGAAGCTGTGCAGAGACACCATCACTTTGGGGTCAGACAATGAGCTGCTATGGGGCTGGGTGGCCAAAGCCCTCACTAGGAGACACTTTGTCTTACTCTAATGGCAACCAGGGCTTCAGAATGAATGTCAAACTGGGGTGTAGCTCAATGGAAAAGGACTTGCCTTAACATCAGGCAAACCCTTGATTTCTCCCCAGAGCACAGTCCTCAAGAATCCAATCCTAGTCCAGCAAAGGTCATATGATCAAGCCATGCAAGTGACCACAAAAGCACACTTCTATGAACAGAGCCAGTGTTATGGAAAGATGATTCAGAACAGAATAGAGTCCAGGTGCAGGCCCATAGAGAGCCAGCGAGATCCTAGAGAACACAGGAGAGTTCCACCTCTTCTCTGCCAGTGTGTTTCTCTTTACAATTAGAGGACACTACCCAACATCGTACAAGGATGACAGACCTAGACACAGAGAAAAAGGGGTTCTGAGTCATGCACAGAAAGAGATAGAGAAATGGACAGACACATAAAGACAGAAAGACCGAGAAATAGACACGCTGAGATAGACAAAAACAGACACAAAGAGGGACAGCCTATGATGGAGAACCAAGCCTACTGTGATGGTGCCATTGATCTGTTATCTATATACTGAGTTGAAGAGCTATTCAGATACTTTGCCTAAGTGATCAGCACTGATTACCCTTGCCTGTTATATACCTTGCTGGCTACCTGCACTCTTCTCCGTGGGTAGGTGGCATGGTTTCCTTCTTCCAGAAAAGGAAGTCAGAAGCCTGGGGATCTTTCTTATGAGGAATGACCAACCAGCAAATGGGCAGAAGTTTGGGGTAGCCAGACAGAGTTGACAGGAAACTCATGGTCAGTGGAGACTGGGGAGAAAGAAGAGCTGCAGGAAAGACAAGTCTTCCTAAGTGCTGGGAGCCCACTGAGTAGGAGGCCCCTGGAATGAATGTTGTGCAGGGGGCCTGAACCACACCTGCCCCATGGGTCTTTCTTAGTATGACAGTGCTCTCATGAGGTGCTGTGCATTCTGGAAGGTCTGCTGAATGGGGTGAAATCGATTTTAAAACACATGTGCCAGCCCTGAAGCTGATACGAATATAATATTCAATACTGTTTCTACTGGAGTCTGGTCGTTGTGGTTGTATTTCTGGATCTCAAGTATGAAGGACATACACTCCGAAGTGAAAAAGGAATTTTACAGGATGATAGTGGACTTTAAGCAGAAGTAGGGAATGAACCCCACCACCCTTGTCCACCCAAGGAAGGAAGGGCCTGTCCACATGCACACAGCAGCTAGTATTCACTTTACTTGCAATAAACAGGGTATGTAAGGCAATCACATTTGTAACCCCAATGGCAGAAGAGAAAGTGTGAAGCCCCAGTCTTGCCAGGGAAATGGCAGCACCCTGAGGGCTGGCCAGGAACATGGGTGGGTCTGAGAATCCACAGCTTGTGGCCTCTGCAAGGAGTCACCAATGGAGTGGTTCATGCAGAGATACTACGGAGAATTCCACATCTCCCAACTTTAGGATATTCTACAAATATCTAAGACTAAGTACATCTCAAGTATTTTCTCACAGATGCTCTCCTAGGATATGTCTTATACCAAAGTTGTGAAAAAATAGGACCACAGGAAGTAGAGATGAAAGGCCAGCATAGCTTGAACTATAATCGAGTACCATAGTCTATGAGCCTGCACTTCAACAACAGTTTGGTTCATGGAGTTTATAGGGATCAGCTTAGAAATCAAACCTGTCTGAGTTATAGAGCAAATGAGTTTTGTGAATGGACAAAGGAAGTTCATCAATTACACCGTATTGAGAACAGACCATAAAAAGAAAGTGGATATGGTATATATACATAATGGAATTCTATGCCTCCATCAGAAAGAATGACATTGCCCCATTTGTTAGGAAATGGAAAGACTTGGAAAAAATTATAGTAAGTGAAGTAAGTCAAGCCCAAAGAAACATAGGTCCCATGGTTTCCCTTATTTGCAATAACTAGTATATGTCTGAGTCAAGTAGAAAAGGTCAGATAAGTTGATATTAGGGAAATGAACCCTAAGATATGTATTTGAATGTTTTTTTTTCTTTCATGGGATTGTTTCTAACACATTTATATGATTATTTCTTTGTTGCTTTGTATGTCCCTCCCCCACGGTATAACCCCTGCTTTTACTGTATTTAATGTTGGTATAATTTGTGAAGGGGAAGGGAAAAAACAAATCCTTTAAATAGGGATATGGGTGGACCCATTGCAACAATGAGATGTACAAGTTGTTATGTCAAAAACGAACTTTAGAACTTTGGTGGGGAGGGGGTGAGGAAGATTGGGTAGGAGAGCAGGGGAGGGGGAAGGATAGGAAGGGATGGGAAAGGGAAACAAAAGAGGAGGCTACAATGTTTGATAAGAAATGTACTCATTATCTTGCCCATGTGATTGTAACCCCTCTGTACAATATTTTCACAATAACAATAAATAAATAAGTAAATAAATAAAGATGAATAAATAAATATATATATAAATAAAAAAGAAAAAAGAAAGTGGACAAAATCATTAATTCAGGGCCACTGTGAAAATCACATCCTAGACTCAGACTGAGGAAGGAACTGCTGTACTCTACAAAATCTGTGCACTGAAAACTTAGCTGTCACCGAAAATGAGTGCAAACATCCATCACTCGACCAGAAAAATGGGCACTACTACCTTCAGTAATAACTGTCCACATGTTCTTTATCTCTGAAGATTCGCAATGGGAGGTACATATTCTATCTGACAGTAAGGCCTGTGATGTCTGCATGGGTACAATGGGAAGAAAGAGAGGTCTCACCCTCAGTCAGGGTGAGGTGTGAGGGGACAGCTAGAAGAGCCCCCAGGACTGAGTGTGAGGACACAGCTGTGAGACTCCACAGAAGTCTGGGCAACTCAGTGAAGTGTTGGTGGGCAGAGCTGGTAGAGGAGATGGGTCCCTCCCAAGCCATCAGAGCTCAGCCCAGGCCAGCCCTGCCCTGTCACTGCCCTTGTGCTCTCTGTGGACAGGAAAATGAGATCATTGAACACTTGAAACATCTACAACTCACTTGAAGCTGTTACATCAAACCAGAAAAAAAATTTCTGGCCTGATTCAGAGGTCTGAGGAAATTCAGGGAGGATGTCAGGTTTGTTGGCAGACACTGGCTGAAGGAGCGAGGAAACCCATAGAATGCGGTCCAAAGGTCCTGAAGTTTGTCCCTGGGTGAATGGGAATAGACAGAGTCTCTGGGCCTTAGCTTCCTCCCCTTGCTTGTGAATGGGATTCATCCCTCAGATAGGGATCCGGATGGGGGATCCGGGATGGTCCAAGATCCTACTCTGGAGCAGCATGCTAGCAAGATATTGGAGAGCAAATTCTGGGGGTATGCTTGGGAAGCTCCCTCCAGTAAGCTAGTAAGGCTAGAGCAGGGGCCTTCAGAGAGAATCACAAGGATTTCCCGAGGGAGAGAGCATCAGCTGTCTCAGACACAGGGAGGGGAGCCTGCTTAGTAGGCTGCAATCTGAACGATACTGTGGTTGGACAACCCATTCAAAAGCCACCTGGTAGCCTCAGAGTTAGTCAGGATGATGGGATTCTGGGTGATGTGCAACCCAGAAACAGCAGAATTTTCTCACATGTCCAGTTTAGGAGAAACCTCTCTCTTCCAAGTCCTCAAGGGAACAGGAGTCATTTGTAGCCTCTCCTTCCTCACGCTTCCTCATGGACAGTCCATGACATTCCATCATATTCAGAGTTGTCTGGGCCACAAGTTCGAGTGGCTATAGTTACTAGCCAGCTGGGTGAATGTGTCATCTTGGTCCTCTACTCAGAGCGTCAGAGGAATGGGACAAGGCTGCAGGTTGTGTCTTCCACCGCTGCAGCCTCCATCCCAGTGGAGGCCTGACTAGTAGGAGGCAATGGGGCCCTGGCTCTTGGGCTGCTCTCTCTCTTGGACTTGAGTCAGCATCTCCTGAGAGACCATGGTCCATGCCTACTTACTTCTGTTAACCTATAGCCAAAGGAGCTGAACGGGATCCTGCCTGGGAGGAGGAGGCACACTGCCAGAAAGGGTGAGGTAGGAACTGTTGAGTCCAACGCCCATCTTTATCTCCTAAGACCACACTCAGGAAGAAAGAGTTGAAACTCCCCCATCACATCATGGATGATTCCACTTTTAAACACGGAGAGGCTCCAGAGTTTCCTTGACCAGTGGGAATGGGGCACTCTGTACACGAGGCCCAGTAGTTTCTCTCCTCTTCTGACCTGAGTGTCCAACGGGGACAAGACACCAAACATCAAGACCATGATGAAACACTTGCTACAAGGGCACAAGCCAGAAATCTGAAAACACATGCAGATCATCTCAAAGGATCAAAGGGATTCAGAAGCAGACAGTCAGGGAAATGGCACAAGAGGCTGGATGGTCATGCTCAACCCCCAAGCTGGGAGGGCTGCAGCAGAAGTGGGAAGATTGGGTACTGACACCCAAGTGGGCACTGGATGATCCAGCACCCATCCCTGACCAATCAGCTTCTAGATATACCTGCCATTGCACTGCCCAGGCCTGCCCTACGTGGCCTGTCTGAGGAGGCAAGAGGCAGTACAGAGACACCATCACTTTCCAGGCAGACTATGCTGCTGCTATGGGCTGGTGGCCACAACCCTCACCAGAAGCCACTTGGAATTACTCCCATGGGATGCACAACTTCAGAAAGAATCTCAAACAGGGGTGCAGCCCAATGGAAAAGGACTTGCTTAGCATCCAGCAAAACCATGATTTCTCCCCAGAACATGGAAGAAACATGCTCCCTCCGGGCCCAAGATCCCTCCCATGTCACCAAAGGTCATATGATCAATCCATGCCAGTGACTGCAAAAGGACATTTTCGGGAGCAGAGACAGAGTTGTGGAATGATGATCCAGAACAGAATCAATGCCAGGTGTAGGCCTAGATAGAGCTAAAGAGATTGCAGTTCCCATGAGAAAATTCTGCCTCTTCTCTTCCAGTTTGTTCTACTTCACAAATAATGAAGAGTAGCCAACATCTTAGGAGGATGACAGACCGACAAAGAGGCAGACAGTGGGTAGGAGACATTCCCAGAAAGTGACAGAGGTATGCAGAGAGACAAAGAGATAGAGAGAAGTACAGAGAGAATGAGAGAGGGCCACAGAGAGGGGGACAGAAAAAGAGAAATTGGTGATTTGGGACCACAAGCTGTGCATGGTGTCACTGCTCTGTTGTCTTGATACTGAGCTGAAGACCTAATCAGGTGCTTTGCCTAAAGGACCAGCATTGTTTGCCCCTTGCCTGTCATCAAGCCTTGCTAGCTTCCTGCACTCTTCTCCTTGGGTAGGTGGCATGGGTTCCCTTCTCCCAGGAAAGGAAGTCAGAGGCCTAGGGAGGCTTCTGAATAGGAATGAGCAGCCAGAATATGAGCAGGAATTGTGTACAGTCTAGACATAGTTTGCTGGATACACATGGCCTGAAGAACCAGGGGAGAAAGAAGATGAGGAAAGATAGATATTCCTGAGTGCTAAGGGCTCAGTAGAGACCTGGAATACATGCTGTGCAGGGGGCCTGCATCCAAGCCTGGACATTGTGCTCCCAGGAGTGAGTCCTCCTTGTTCTCAGTAGGACTGCTCCCAGGAGGTGCTGTGCATTGTAGAAAGCCTGCTGTGCCTGGAGGTCCTGATCATCAAGTCAGCAGTGAGGATAGGAGAGGAATTCCCCGGTTATAACAAAGGAGGGCAGATATGCACTGGAGACCCAAGTTCTTTCCTAAGCAAGACAAGATAGATTTCCACAGATTCAGTTCCCAGGCAGAGGTCCCACTGCAGGCCTGGCAGAATCCTGGCTCAAAATGCATCTGTAGGAGCTTCTCCAAACCTTGATTCTTCCCAGTCTCCATCAGTACTGCTGACTTAGCTCTCTGTCCCAACTCCACCAGAGCTGAGGATCCCTAATGACTCAGATCTAATTTCCTCTATGAACTGTTTGGCAAAATACAATTATGAGCTCCAGAAGAGGATCATCCCCAAATGGCTAGATCAAGTGTGGAGCTGGTTTCAACCTTCTTCCTAGGAAGAGAAAGAGACAAAACACTTAAGAATGTATCTTCTTTCTCTGGATAGCCATGGGCTAAGCACATAGAGACCAGAGTGGACCAGGCCACACCCTCCTCTCCAGTGACCTCCAATCCTGAAACCACTCAGGAAGTTTTCTCGCCAATCCCTTTCTGATTGAGACAGTAAGTCTGTGGTCCAAGCAATAAGACACTGTCCTTGGATGCTCAATTCATGACATACTTCATATCTTTTATCTACAAATCCCTTCTGAGGTCAACATGACTGTAGAAATGTGGGTCAGGCTACACAGCACCTTCCCTCGACCTCACATCCAGGACATACTCATAATCCATCCTAACAAATCTTCCCCTAATATAGGAATGACAATTGCAATGTGGCCCCAGACAACACTAAGGATCATGTATCCTCAGTGTTATGCTAGTATCACAATGATGCCTGCCACTGGACTCACTGACCTGCCCTCCAGGGACTCCCTCAGTGCTTCACATATACGCTGTACTCTGCCATAGAAAAACAGCTGACATTTTGGTAGAGCAATGGACATGGTGCTCTCACTTGCCCCTGGCTCTGCCCTCTCTATTAGGATCTGACTTTGAGGATGTGATGCAGATCCCTGGCTCTGATGCTGTGAGGTCCACAGCACACACTCCCACCAAGCCGTGCTGACCTGTCTAGGTTGTCTTCCCAATGAGAGCATTTGAGCTCTGACCTTGCCTTCCCTCCTCTACAGCTATTCCCACCTTTTTCAGTATTCACCAAACTTTCCCATGAGTGTTGATTGAGAGACAGTGAGTGTTGCCCACCAGAAACCCCAGGGCTCCAAGATCCTAGAGGAAAAACCGGTGCCAGCCCTCATCCCTCACCCTTGACTGAGTGCAGAGAGTGCCGTGGGCTCAATGCAGGACCGAGGATAAGCCATTCCACTCAGAGATGCATCCAGGGCACTGGAGCACAATGGAGATTGCAGTTATTTCAGGTGTAGGTTCTTGCCCTGTTTCCATTCAATTTGAATGAACAATAGAAAGGAAAATATTTACTGATTGGGGTGAAAACCAATTTAGGACACACATGTCAGCCTTGACTATGAGTATAATATACAAATCTGTTTCTACTGGTGTCTGGTCATTGTGGTTGTATTCCTGGATCTCAAGTGTGAAGGAGATATACCCAGACTTGGTGTAAAAAAGGAACTTTACAGGATGTTAGTGGACTCTACGCAGAAGTAGTGAATGAATATCACCACACTGTCCACCAATGGAAGAAGGGGCTGTCCACCTGCTCTAAGTATCTAGTGTTCAGTGTACTTTCTCTAAACTAGATTTCTATGCCAAACACATCTGTAACCCAAATGGCAGAGGAGAAAGTGTGAAGCCCCAGTCTTGCCAGGCAAATGTCACCCTGAGGGCTGGCCAGGGAGGTGGGTGGGTCTGAGAATCCACAGCTAGTGTCCTCTGCAAAGAGATCACACACAGTCACCAAAGGAATGCTTCATGCAGAGATGCTGCTATTGCTAATGACACGTTTCCCTCCTTTAGAATATTCCAGAAATATCTAAAACTAAGTACATCTCGAAGATTTCTTCATCAGATATTCTCCTAGGATATCTCTTAAGCCAAAATTGTGAGAAAAAAAAAAGGACCACTATGAACTGGAGATGAAAGGCCAGCATAGCTTGCACTATCATTGAGCACTGTGGTCTATGGGCCTGTACTTCAACAACAACAGTTTTGGTTCACAGAGTTCACAGAGATCAGCAGTAGAAATCAAGCCTAGCTGAGTCACAGAGGAAATGAGTTTTGCCAATGGCCATAGAAAGTTCATAAATTACACAGTATTGAGAACAGACCAAAAAAAAGTGGACAAAATCATTGAGTCAGGGCCACTGTCAAAAATCATATCCCAGACACAGACTGAGGAAGGCACTGCTGTACTCTCTAAAAGCTGTGCACTGAAAACTTAGCTCTCACCGAAAACATGGCAACAATGAATGCCAAAAATGTTGAATCCCTGGACACAGCCCTCACAGACCTGAAAAATGGGCACCACCACCTCCAGGAATAACTGTCCACATGTTCTTTATCCCTGGAGATTCGCCATGGGTGGTTTATATTCTATCTACCACAGAAATTGGGATAAAATTAGTGTACCAAACTCCTGATTACTAACTGCCCTAGCGCTCCACTAAGAATGAGCTTCTCTCCTTTTTGAGTCTAGTCAACTACCTCAGGTCCTGGACCCCCAACAACTGCCTCTGAACTTGCCACTTATATGAAGTAGCTAGAGGGTCACCCGAGGAAACCCTTTGAATGCCCTGCACTCACATTTCTCCCTTCAGCAGACGGGTTCCAAACGGCCTCCACACAGGCCTCTGCTCTCAGGCTGCCAGAGCCTTCACACCTGTTCTTTCTGTATGGAACTGAGAACGAGGGTTTTACATTGGGAGTTTGAGGTCAGCAGATCGGACCTCATTTGTGCCTGTTGCTTATTTGTCCAAATTCATAAACCCTACCATGAGGGGCTGGGCTCCTTGCCTCAGTGGCCTAGCTATCACTTCAGTCCTATTACAGAAGTCAAAGAAGCTAAACCTGGGCACAAGCCTACCATTGTCACCCACCATCACCTCTCTCAGTGACTAACCTATAGAGGGCTCAAACTCAGCCTCCCTCCCACAATCTCTGGTGTCCTGTCACTGGTAGAGGCCCCACTCTGACCTTCCAGCTCTGCCTTCCATTAAACCCCACACCCTATTACCCATTTCAGATACAAAGAGCTCCCCAGCACACTCCTCTGTAGAGAATCTGGATAACCTGATAACTTACCCAGCACGCATTAGAGAGAGGTTGTTAAAGCCCCAAAGGAACCTGCCTGGTGACTTTCATCCCTGCCCAGGTCCTGTACTCCCAGCATCTCTCTCATGTCCAGGCCAAGAGATGATGGCTGTGTCAGGCAAGATTCACACAATCTTCCTCTCCAGGCTTGCCAAGACCTGAGGAACTTCTCCTCACTCCATGCCATCTTCTCTGCCCTGCAGAGCACGGCCATCTTCCGACTGAAGACATCAAGGCAAGAGGTCTGCAGGTGGGTCCCTATTCCCACAGCAGTTGCCCTGTGGGAAAACATGGTAGGTGTCACACTCCCTAAGCCCTGGACACAAACATACATCTGAGACCCCCATTGCCAAAGTCCAGGTGGGTAATTATTATCAGGACTCAGACATGTCCTGTCAGACTGAACATACACAGACACACAGACACACAGACACACACACACACACACACACACACACACATGCACACGCACACACACACACACACACACACACACACACACACACACACAAGCTTACCAGTTTTCTGTCGTGGCTACGAATCTGCATCCACTTGAATTGAAAGCAGAGCTGCCTAGTGGAAGAGGGATGGCTCATGGTTATGACAGGAAGAAGAACTTGCTCTTGCCTGGTGGATTCTTGGGGGCTATTTGAACCCATTTTCAAACCTTTTGTAGAGCCACATTGTTTCCTTTCTTCCAAAATGAAATGGAATCCAACTCCCTCCTCCCCACCTTCCAACTGTCAACTTCTCTCTGCCCCTCCCACAGAGACTCCTTCTGCACATTCCACAAACTGGAAAAAATTACTTCTCCTACAAACAATTACTCCAAGAGCAGAGAGCTGCTGGCAAAGCTATGACATGAGGAAGTGAAGACAGGGGGCAGAGGTGGAGGGTGAACATGGGGGGGTCAGTGCCATCCTGAAGGGGTTTAGAAACATGGCTTGCTTTCTATTGGGGAGGAGGGCAAGGGAAGATTCCGCTAGGCACACAGTGGGCAGAGGGGTGCTACAGCACTTTGTGATCTGCATATACCAGCCTAGATTTGGACCTGGGGAAGTTTGGAAAACCAGGCAGCAAGAACAGGCCTTAGACACAAGGAGGTTCACAGGTTTCACAAGTCACTGTGCCATGGAAGCAACTGTAAAGTTGAAGATTGACTGAGATGCCCTATGTGGTTGGGTATGAGATGGGCCCTGGGCCTTGACCATCACCCACCCAATCCTACACCTGATGTCAACGGGAATCTTTCTGTACCTGGGAATCTTCTTGATGGACCTCATGATGAGAGATAATGCATATCAGGATATCCACGACGTGAGTAGCCAGGCCCCAGCTGTCTCTTGGCAAGTGGAGAACAAAGGCCCCTGGGAGTCCTGAGCTCTGGCACTCCTTACAGTGTCCTGGCCATGCCCAGTGCCCAGTCCTATGCCCCTCTGACCTTCTGCTGGCCAAACCTGCCTGAGCCCTGAGCTGTGTGCACACACACGCCAGCTGGGGTTTCAAGTCCTTTAAGGGAGGTCCGTGTGGCACAACTGAAGCCAGGCTTTCCTAAGAAAAGCAACTTGTGGCCCAACAAAGGCCTTTTCACCTGATGTTTCAGTCACCCTCCTAGCTTCCCAGGGGTTAGACAACAAAATCCCTCATCCTGACTTGATGCTCGGTTCACAGCGTTCCTCTGAATGATGACCCTACGCCTGTGTATGCACACATGTTGCCCAGATTAGAGGAGGCCCTGGTTGGGTGTGCTGAGGGAAGAGAGGCCCCATTCTAACTCCATTGCCCTCTGCCTTCTAGGACAAAACACAAAGGATGAAATTAATTCAGGTCAGTATCAGCTGTCCAGACAGGACAGCCTGGGAAGGGACCAGCAAGTTTCTCTGGTCAACCATGTCCAGCTGCCATTTCTTCATGGGTTCAATGGGAGGAGAGAGAAGGTCCAGCCCTTGTCGTGGTAGGCTGCAAAGCAGCATCCAGGAGATCCCCACATTCAGTGCGAGATCCCACAGAAGTCAGGGGAACTCAATGGCTGCTTGCTGGGCAGAGCTGGTAGAGGAGCTGGGTCCCTCCTCAGCCAGCAAAGCCCAGTCCAGGCCAGTCTTGCCCTGTCACTGCTCTTGTGCTCCTCAGGACCAGGAAAATGAGATCATCCCAGCCTTGAAACACCTACAACATACCTGCAGATATTATCACCTAAAAAAAAAGCAGAAAATTCTGGACCGGCTCAGTGAGGAAGCCAGGTGGGTAGGCAGACACTGACTGAATGAGCGGGGACAGCCTGAGAATGGGATCCTGAGGGCCGGATGAGTGGCTGTGGGTTGGAGTGGGAACCGACAGAGTTTCTGTTCGGCTGCAGGAGGGTGATTCACCAGGCTCTGAAGTTCAAGCCAACTCTGGCAGTGAACAAACATGGCACTTGGTCACCTCACCACCACCCCTTGTCTTAGCTGAGCTGTCATGTGCACTGGAGCCCAGGAGGCAGACTGACACTACAAACCACATGACCAAGAAGTTTTCACAAATGAGAAAGGCAGGAAAGAAATAAGTGGATGGCCACCGACTGTCAGGGGCCAGAGAAGATTCTGGGCTGGGACACCTGAGACTGATGCTGATTTCTCTGCACTGAAGCAACCCTGATTGTGGGCTCAGAGGCCTAAGCTCTCTGGGCTTTTCCTCCCCTTGCTTGTGTCTGAGATTCATCCCTCAGAAAGGGGTCGGGATTATCAGAGGCCCTAGACTGGAGCAGCATGCTAGCAGTGTATTAGGGAGCATGAATTTGGGGGTGTGCTGGGAAGTTCCCTCCAGCAAGCCATCCCATGACTGAAGCCGCCATATTCACAACACTGACCTCAGTGGCAGTGTCAGCTCCCAGCCCACAGCACAGGAGCAGCTCCAGCGTGGACCTGACAGCAGCAGCAGGGACACCGTGGAAGGGCCCTCGTACAGTGGCCCTCTGTGCCCTGGTGTGACCAGCTCCCACCTGGACCTCCACAGGAGACTCAAGGGAGAATCCTCCCAAGAGAAGGAAATGGTGACACCCTGCACTTCTACTCCATTCCTACCTTATCCACTGAAGATGCAGCCAAGGGGTCTGGAGAGACCACCTCCTGTTCACATCATATAGTTTTGGAAGGCCCTAGACCTTCCTCCCAGGCTGGGCCGCCATCTATGTCAAGGCCTCTCCTCAGGTTGCTGTCTTTCCAGATCAGGTCCTGCAAATCCTCCTCTCCAGGGACTTCTGGATTGCTCTTAAATTCCAAAAGCCCAGCCTTCTCTTCCACCTCCAATGCACCTGAGGCTAAGACAAGCAATAGTAAGAGTTGGAATTTAGGTGACTCCAACTAACAAGCAGGTGGGAGATGCCTGTCTCTTCAAGGTGAGCATGCCTGAGCACGTGGGAAATGTCTACATAGTATCATGGTGAGTGGGGCAGTATGACACTCCCATGCTGCCTTCAACAAGTAAGGACACAGGACAGTGGCAGTCTCCATGTCCATTTGCTTCCCTCCTGAAATTGGTCTTTCAGTAGAGACGGCAGAAACCCAGCATGCTGGAGGCAGTGGGCAGTGCTCAGGTCCAGACCTGACAGCAAGGAGGGAGGAACAGTGGACCCAGCCACTGACATGAACAAGACCACATCAGGGCTTCTGGAGAGTCAAGAAGGCAGATACATGGATCAAAGAGATGAAGACTTTGACTAGATAAGGCACAATGCAACAGGAACCTTCTTGACTTTCCTTAGAGGAAGGGAGATCCAGAGCCTCAGAGTTAGGATGGTAGGAATCTGGGTATTACATAACCTGAAAGAGCAGAGGCTTTTCACAGGTGAACGGGCCCTGTTCAGGAAAAGGCTTTTTCATTTTCCAAGTCTTCAAGGGATCAGGAGTCATTTATAGCCTCTCCTTCCTCATGGAGATTCCATGACTTTCCATCATGCTCAGTCTGATCCTGGCCTCAAGAGGGAGTGGCTGTCATTAGCAGCCAGCTGGGAGAATGTGTCTTCCTGTGTGCTCTGCTCAGAGACTCAGGGGCCCTGGAGAAGGCTGCTGGTGTGTCTTCCACTAGTGCAGCTTCCAGCCCAGTGGGGGCCTGACTGGTAGGAGGCAATGGGGCCCTGGGCCTGCTCCTTCTCTTGGGCTTGGACAAACATCTCTGTTGAGTCCTAGGCCAATGCCTACTTGATTCTGTTAACCACAAGCCACAAGACCTGAACATGATCCTGCCTGGGAGGAGGTGTCACACTGCTGATGAGACTGGCTAGGAATGGACAAGGCCCATGCTCTCTTCTGAGACCACCCTCAGGAAGACTTGAATCACCCCCATCACACAGTGGCTGATTCCTTTTCTGAGCATGAGTGGCTTCAGAGTATTTCTGGAACTGACTGGTGGGTAGGGGGCACTGTGCACAGGGCTTGATGTTCTCTCCTCTTCTGACCCATGTGACGAATCAGAAGAAGACACAGGATGTCATGCTGAAGCCCTTGAACAAAGCCTTACTGAAAGAGTACAAGCCAGAGAAGTGTGAGTTTGTGCGGACGATCTCAGAGGATCAAAGGGAGCCAGAAGCAGTTAGCCAGGGAAATGGCAAAAGAGGGTGGGTGGGCATGCTCACCACCCCAGGTGGGGGGGCAGCCTCCAAAGGGTGGACATTAGGTACTGAGCCCAAGTAGGCACTGCTTACCCCAGTCCCAGAACTGCCCAATCAGCCCCTGGACATGCCTGCCTTGCATTGCCCAGCCCTGCCCTAAATGGCTGTTTGAGGAGGCAAGAGGTAGTGCAGAGACACCATCACTTTGGGGGCAGACAATGAGCTGCTATGGGGCTGGGTGGCCAAAGCCCTCACTAGAAGACACTTTGTCTTACTCTAATGGCAACCAGGGCTTCAGAATGAATGTCAAACTGGGGTGTAGCCTAATGGAAAAGGACTTGCCTTAACATCAGGCAAACCCTTGATTTCTCCCCAAAGCACAGTCCTCAAGAATCCAATCCTAGTCCAGCAAAGGTCATATGATCAAGCCATGCAAGTGACCACAAAAGCACACTTCTATGAACAGAGCCAGTGTTATGGAAAGATGATTCAGAACAGAATAGAGTCCAGGTGCAGGCCCATAGAGAGCCAGCGAGATCCTAGAGAACACAGGAGAGTTCCACCTCTTCTCTGCCAGTGTGTTTCTCTTTACAATTAGAGGACACTACCCAACATCGTACAAGGATGACAGACCTAGACACAGAGAAAAAGGGGTTCTAAGTCATGCACAGAAAGAGATAGAGAAATGGACAGACACATAAAAACAGAAAGACCGAGAAATAGACACAGTGAGATAGAAAAAAACAGACACAAAGAGAGACAGTCTATGATTTGGGACCACAAGCCTACTGTGATGGTGCCATTGATCTGTTATCTATCTACTTAGTTGAAGAGCTATTCAGATACTTTGTCTAAATGATGAGCATTGAATACATCTTGCCTGTCATTAGGCCTTGCTAGCTACCTGCAGTCTTCTCCTGGTGTAGGTGTTACGGTTTCCTTCTTCCAGTAAAGGAAGTCAGAAGCTTGGGGAGCTTTGTGATTAGGAATGAGTAACCTGAAAATGGGCAGGAGTTTGGGGTAGCCAGACATAGTTGACAGGAAAGTCATGGTCAGTGGAGACAGGGGAGAAAAAAGGGCTGGCAGGAAAGACAAGTCTTGCTAAGTGTTGGGGGCCCACTGAGTAGCAGGCCTCTGGAATGAATGCTGTGCAGGGGGCCTGAACCACACCTGCCTCATGGGTTGTTCTCAGTAGGACAGTGCTCCCATGAGGTGCTGTGCATTCTGGAAGGTCTGCTGTGTTTGGAGGTGCGGATCATCCAGTCAGCAGTGAGGACAGGAGGGGAATAACTTGCCCTACCCCCAGGCAGAGCAGGCATAAGCTACTGTCCCAAGGTCTTTCCTAAATACGACAAGAGAGATTTCCACCAGATTCAGTTCCCAGGCAGGGGTCCCAGGCCCTTGGTGCTCCTGCTGCTGGACTGCAGGCATGACAGCATCCTGCTCAAAATGCATCTTTTGGAGCTTTTCAAGTGCTTGGTGTGTCCCGGTCCCCATCAGGACTGCTGACTTAGCTCTCAGTCCTTCTTCCACCAGAGCTGAGGATCCCTGAGAACACAATTGTGTTGGCAAAACACAACTTTGTTCTCCAGAAGAGGACCTCCAACACACTGCCAAGATCAAGTGTGGAGCCAGCTCTTCACCTCTTTCCAAGAAGAGGAGATGACACAACACTTAAGGATGTCTCACTTTAGTCCGGATGGCTATGTACAAGCGCATCCAGAGAAGACAGGCCCATGCTATACTGTAGCCTCCAGTGACCTCCACTCCTAAAAACACTCAGGATCTTTTCTCCATAATCCCCTCCTGATATCAGGACCACAGTGGCTCTGTGGTCCAGGCAATAAGCCATCTTCCTTGGATGCTCAATCCCAGACACACTTCAGATAGTGATCTACAAATTTCCTCTGAGATCAAACTGAAAGTTGTAATGTGGCCCAAGCCACAACCTCTCCATTCCACTTCAAATCCAGGAAAACACCAAGGATCCTGTATCCTCTTAGTACTAATAATGTAACAATGATGCCTGCCACTGAACACACTGACCAGCCCTCCAAGGACTCCCTCAGTGCTTCACATGGTAGAGCAATGGGCATGGTGCTCTCACTTGCCTCTGGCTCTGCCCTCTCTATTAGGATCCAACTTTTAGGAGGACGATGATGCAGATCACTGGCTCTGATGCTGTGAGTTCACAGCACACATTCCCGCCAAGCCATGCTAACCTGTGTAGGTTGTCTTCCTGATGAGTGCATTTGAGCTCTGACCTTCCCTTCCCTCCTCTTCAGCTATTCTAGCCTTTCTCAGGGTACACCAGGGTTTCTCATGAACATTGATTGAGAGACAGTGAGTGTTGTCCATTGCAAACATCAGAGCTCAAAGAGCCTAGAGGAAAGGCCTGTGCTAGCCTTCATCCCTCACCCATTGACTGAGTGCAGAGTGCCATGGGCTCAATGCCATGCCTGAGGAGAAGCCATTCCACTCAGAGACTGCCTCCAGGGCACTGGAGAACAAAGGAAACGGCAGTTATTTCTGGTGTGGGTCCTTGCCCTGATTCCATTCAATTTGAATGAACAATGGAAAGGAAAATATTTTCTGAATGGGGTCAAATCGATTTTAAAACACACGTGCCAGCCCTGAATCTGATACGAATATAATATTCAATACTGTTTCTACTGGAGTCTGCTCATTGTGGTTGTATTCCTGGATCTCAAGTATGAAGGACATACACTCCGATGTAAAAAAGGAATTTTACAGGATGATAGTGGACTTTATACAGAAGTAGGCAATGAACGCCACCACCCTTGTCCACCCAAGGAAGGAAGGGCCTGTCCACATGCACACAGCAGCTAGTGTTCACTTTACTTGTAATAAACAGAGTGCGTAAGGCAATCACATTTCTAACCCCAATGGCAGAAGAGAAAGTGTGAAGCCCCAGTCTTGCCAGGGAAATGGCAGCACCCTGAGTGCTGCCCAGGAACGTGGGTGGGTCTGAGAAGCCACAGCTTGTAGCCTCTGCAAGGAGTCACCAATGGAGTGGTTCATGCAGAGATACTATGGCGAATCCCACATCTCCCAACTTTAGGATATCATAAATACCTAAGACTAAGTACATCTCAAGGATTTCTTCACCAGATGCTCTACTAGGATACCTCTTACACCAAAGTTGTGGAAAAAATAGGACCACAGGAAGTAGAGATGGAAGGCTAACATAGCTTGAACTATAATCGAGTACCATAGTCTGTGGGCCTGCACTTCAACAACAGTTTGGTTCATGGAGTTTATAGGGATCAGCTTAGAAATCAAGCCTGACTGAGTTAAAGAGGATATGAGTTTTGTGAATGGACATAGGAAGTTCATCAATTACACAGTTTTGAGAACAGACCATAAAAAGAAAGTGGATGTGGTATATATACATAATGGAATTCTATGCCTCCATCAGAAAGAATGACATTGCCCTATTTGTTAGGAAATGGAAAGACTTGAAAAAAATTATATTAAGTGAAGTAAGCCAAGCCCAAAGAAACATAGATTCCATGGTTTCCCTTATTTGCAATAACTAGAATATGTCTGAGTCAAGTAGAAAAGGTCAGATAAGTTGATGTTAGGGACATGAACACTAAGATATGTATGCGAATGTATTTTTTCCCTCATGGGATTGTTTCTAACACATTTATAAGATTATTTCTTTGTTGCTTTGTATGTCCCTCCCCCATGGTATAACCACTGATTTCATTGTATTTGATGTTGGCATAATTTGTGGAGGGGAAGGGAAAAAACAATTGTTTAAATAAGGATACATGTGGACCCACTGCAACAATGAGACGTACAAGTCGTTATGTCGGAAAACGAACTGTACAACTTTGGTGGAGGGGGGGGAGGACTGGCTGGGGTCGTGGGGGAGGATAGGAAGGGATGGGAAGGAGAAACAAAGGAGGAGGCAACAAAGCTTGATAAGAAGTGTACTGATTGCCGGGCACTGGAGACTCAGGCATGGAATCCTAGCTACTCAGGAGCCTGAGATCTGAGGATCTCGGTTCAAAGCCAGGCCGGGCAAGAGAGACTGTGAGATTCCTATCTCCAATAAACCACCAGAAAACAGGAAGTGGCGCTGTAGCTCAAGTGGCAGAGCGCTCGCCTTGAGCTGAAGAGCTGAGGGACAGCGCCCAGGCCCAGAGTTCAAGCCCCACGACCGACCAAAAAAAAAAGAAATGTACTCATTGTCTTGCCCATGTAATTGTAACACCTTTCAGAATTAAAAAAAAATACAATACAAGACTGGACCCCAATGTGGGCAAGTAACATCTTCATAACCATCATGACCTTGGTCCAATTCCTGTTCAATACCTGCCCTCCCACGCCCAGTGACTACCTCGGCCCCTCTCGGCAGAAGGAGCTCCAGAAGAAATAACCCTCACCCATACTCCCAGCCAGAAACAGTACATATTCAACCAAAAAAGGGTGATATTAACATCAGCAAACACTCCCTCCCAGACAGAAGCCCCGCCCTGGAAGGCAGCACCTGTGGAGCAGGAGAGGCACCTCCCACCTCCAGCCCCAGACTAGAAAAAGGGTTCTGAGAAGGTGGACGATGCCATTTCTCCTCTCCCTCATCAGAACTTAGCCTTGTCAGTTCAACAGCCAATACATCTTTTCTTTGTGACTTTTTCTTGAGTGGTTTTTGGGTTATTTTCTTTAATGGCCATGGTCATATCTGCATGCGTGGAGGAAGTGTGCATATGATCCAACAAGCATACATCTCTATGAAGGTGGAAGCCTCTTCCTCCTAGTCTAACAGGGTCCTTGTGCTGGGGGTTGGAGTCATCCTGGCCAGTGGTGTTCATGGGCTACATGAGTACAAGTCATAAACAGGGGACTCTGGAGAGGGCGAGGTCAGAAGGGCTCCAGTGAAGAGATGACATTACAATGGCTCAGAGGACTTAAACCCTGGTCCTTGCCAGAACCCACAGTCCCCACAAGCTGCCCGCTAGTACACTTGTGTGGAACGTGCTTATTGAGAACATGTTTACTTGTTGTTGTTGGAGGAGGAGAAATTCAAGAGAGAGTGAAGGGCGGAGAAGGTTCCTGGGACACCTGGATCCACGCTGGGTGCCCCCAGGACCCTACCGCCGCTTCTGGAGATTTTTCCGCAGGACTTCACAGGTGACATGGGGAACCCAGGCCAATTCCACGACCCTTATCCTCACTGGATCTTCCTGTGTCCTGTTGTGTGTGTGTGTGTGTGTGTGTGTGTGTGTGTGTGTGTGTGTGTGTTTGTGTGTGTGTGTGTGTCTATGTCTGTGTGTGTCTCTGTGTGTGTGTGTGTGTGTGTGTGTGTAGGTGTGAGTGTCTGTGTGTCTGTGTCTATGTGTCTATGTGACAAGCAAACGTTTGTGTGAGCAGTCAGTTTGTTTTCAGGTTTTTCTATCATGTGTATGACCATGAATCTTCTTGTAGTTTTCTAGATGGCATTTGAACCATCCCTCCTGGGTTCTCCTCCAGAATGAAGATCACTTGTCCCCAGACCTGGCCAATGCCTGCAGGTTTGAGGTCCTTGCGGCTGGCACCCTGGAGGAGCAGGTGGAGGGCTTGGTGACTGCCCAGTTGATGGAGGACTCCATCTTTGTACAGAACTTCTTCAACAACTACAGGAGTTCTGCAGACACAAAGCAGGTATTGGACCTGCTATTCACAAGGTGCGTGCTAACTCCAATAAGATAGGATTAGACAGCTACAGTGAGACCCTTGGCAATGGAAGCTGGCTTGTGGTGGGTTCACAGAACCTATTTCACTGGCACTTGCCAGAATTTGAGGAACCAAGCATGCAAGGCCTGGGCTAGGCTGGGCTGGGCTATTCAAGTATAGCGCCTGTCTAGGACTGTGGTATATTCTCTGTCACTCTGCTTCCCTGAGGCCTCAGACAAAGCAGTGTGTTTCTTTAGCCAGAAGGAAACCAATTGTCTCTGGGACCACGGTCCCACCCAGGTGTAGGCAGAGCAGGAATGGCTGGGGCCAGAGAGAAGGCCTCTGGGCTCCTAAGTTGATCAGGACAGGAGTTGATTGCTCATCCTTGAAAGAAATTGCAAGAGAAGGGAAGAGATAGGAAGGACCGATGTACACACCATGAGCTTAGTGGTGTGAGAAGAGCAAGAACTTGCTGGCTGTCCTGGGCTGGCCAGTGATGCTTGGAATTCTCAACAGGTTCAGGACTTTTGAAGCCCCCATGGAGTCCTTTGCACAGACGGACACCCTCGCTGACTCCAGACAGGATGTCATTCCCCAGCACCAGATCAGCTAGTGAGTAGTGGGCTTTGGTCTACAGCGAGAGTATGAGTGTCCAGAGTGGTGACAAATGAGTGGGTGGAAGGTTGGAGAGATGGGGCCAAGTCAGGAGCCCTCAATTCTTGTGCTGCTTGTCACCAGATCTTGGGGTGTGAGACTTCACCGATAGTACTAGGAGGACAACATTACTATGGGGTAACTGCTGTGAGCAGAGGTAGTGGCTGGGGCCTTTGGGTGAATCCCAGGAGAATGCATCCTAACTGTACCATAGCCCATGCCATTCATGTTTGGCCAGCTCCCCATGAGCTCCACTGTAGGCCTAGGGACATCGGTCCTTGGTCAGATCCCTGGAGATGCTGCTAGGGGTGGCAGTGAGAGCAAGGGCCACCCTGTGGCAGCTACACAAGGAGAACAAGCTGGAGGTAGGCAGACAGCCCATGTGAGGCTCCTGGGGAAGGAGGCAGCAGAGCTCCTGAGGAGGTGTGCCAGAACCCTATGCAGGCCAGGCAAGACAGCAAGACCTTTAGAGTCCAGCATCTGGAGGCCCACGGGAGAGATGATGGGCACATTGCAGAAGAGGACAGAGCTGCTCCCAGCATTTGGACTTGGTTCCCTCCTTGGATGACATTTCTCTGCAGGCCATGGCTGGGTGGGCTTGCCACTGTTGGTACAGAGAAAAGGGGCTGATGTTGGAAGGTGCTGGTCTCTGCAAAGGCAGCGATCATCGTAGGGGACTGAGGGAGACCAGGGCAGGTGTTAGGCTTTATTCAGACGCTGCTTCCCACCCATGTTCCTCTAGTGCTATCTCAGGCCTTCTGAGCACCTGGCTGGACTGCCACCCAGAAGACTTCCTGGAACCCATGCACCATCCCTGCCTCCAGGGGTTCCTGGCTCACTTGAGGCTCCATATGCGTGGCTCTGACATGGAGCTCCATGTCTCCCACCTCCTGGCACAGTTGGGGATCCAGGACTTCAGGCAGGATGAGACTCTAGGTGCGGAGTTGGGATGGAGACAGGGCCTGGGGAGGGGTGGGAGGTGCAGGGCACCACTGGGAGGAGGCTCCAAAAGTAACCAGGAGCCAGGGACAAGAGAAATCTCAAGCCCTGCATGCCCATGAAGAGGTTGAGCCATAGGGTGTATGAAAGTTTCTAAGCTGGAAATCTCAGGGAGGAGGGTGCTGTGGGACTTTGCAAACACTCTGAAGAAAGCAGTCATGGAGAAGACCTTGTCTCCTCCTGCAGCTCCACCCCCAGCTCCAGTGGTAGATGTCACACCAACTTCAGAGCCCCATTCAAGTCCATCCCTGAATGGGACCCCCACTGCAGTGGGAGGAGCCTCATCAGGAGCCCAAGCAGAGGCCACTTCTGCCTTGAATCTGGATGGCAGCCCTCAGGGAGCTGAAACTTCTTGTGTGGCTGAAGAGCCTCAGGCCAAGCTGGCTCTACTGCTGAGTCCTGAAGCGACAAGAGCAGCTATTGATGAAGTGAAGTCATCCCCCACTATCTCTTCAGTGCTCAGTGTCCAGGAAGCGGCGGCCAGTGCTGAGTTGGAGCCCAATGGCACCTCAGCCCCGGGGATGAGTGTGGGAGAAGCGGCCATAGGTGGTGGGGAGATGGAGCTCTGCTCTAGCTCTCCTCCTGTGCTCAGGCCCCATCACACATCAAAAGCCACTGCTGAGGAAGAGCCAGCATCCACCTCACCTCTGCCTCATGTTCCCGGACAAGCAGCCTTCTGTGCTGAGCTGAATGTGCTTTTGCCCTTGGCTCTGCTGCTCTTTATTGTAGGAGCACCAGCAGGCCTACTGTGTCTGGTGGGAGTACTCATTCTGGTGATCTGTGGCCTGACACTACTAAACTGTTGTGACAAATCAGAGCCAGTTGTCAACAGGGATGCATCTCATGGTGCTGATGGCACTGCAGCAGAGAGTGCTGACAGGAAGACTTTTGTCAGATTGGCTCCCATTCTGCATTCCAGAGAACCAGGCTACAGTGCTGAACTGACCATGTTTCTGATCCTAACTCTACTCTTGTTCATTTTAAGAGGACCGGCTGGGGGACTCTCACTTGTTGGAGTGCTGACACTGGTGCTCTGTGCCGTAAGAGCATTCTGTTCTTGCACAGAGTCAGAGCCAGCTACCACCATGGCTGCTGTCCACAGTGCTCAGAGAGCACCAGAATATAGTGCTGAGAAGGAACCCTGTGTCGGCGTGGTTCCAGTTCTTAATCACAAAGAACCACCCTCCAGTACAGAACTGGAGTTCCTTCTATCCTTGTGTGTGATGTTCTACCTGTTAGGAGCACCTGCGGTAGGGTTCTTTGTGCTTGGAGTACCAACTGTGGGCTTCTGGGTTGTGAGAGCTACAGCATCTCATGCACAATCGGGGCCATCTGCCAACTTGGCTCTGGAGAGCAGAGCAGACAGAGCACCAGCCTCGGGGGATGCTACAGAGCCAATTTCTGCCTCAGCTCCACATCTTAGTCCTGCAGAACCAGCCTCCAGTTCGGAGCTGCATATCCTTTTACCCATAGCTGCAATGCTGTCTCTGGCACAAACCCCAGCGTTGGCCATCTTTGTTGGGGGAGCCCTAGTTCTGGTGCTCTCCTTTGTAGGACCACCACAAAACCATACACCATATTGGAGGGCTGAGTTGAAGCCAGGTTCCACCATGGCTTTGGAGCCCAGGCCTGAGGACACAGCAGCCTCCAGGGCTGAGAGGGAGTCACCTTGCTCCTCCACTCCGCTGTTGACCCTCCAGAAGGCAGCGGCTTGCAACGCTGAGATAGAGGCGTCTTGTGTCTCAGCTGCGCTGCTCCATGCCCAGGGAGCAGCAGTGGCCAGTGCTGCCACAGAGCCACCATCCAGTGCAGCCCCTCCAATATGTGTTGAGGACACACTGTCTTCGAGGACTGAGCCAGAGCCACATCCCAACTTGGCTCAAGGACTCAGTGCAGAGACATCAGCTGCCTGCAATCCTTCCCCAGAGCCCTTGGCTGTGGTGATGGAGCAGGCTACCTCTGCTTCTTGGGAATCTGAGTTGCCATGCACCTCTGCTCCTGTCCAAGAAGCTTGCCATCCTGCTTTGATGACCGGAGAGACTTCACGCAGCCAGGACATGCCTTGTTTCCTGGCTGTCCACCCCCACCTGGAGGCAGAGCAGCTCACAACGATGGATGCGGTGAGGGGCTGGGCAGGGTGGCTGTGGTGAAGGAGGCCTCCCTGTGTCCTCTGCTGCTCTGGCCTGTGTCACATTTCCTTGCTGCCCATCTCTTCTTCTCCAGCCTTAGTTCAGCACACCTAGCACCACTTTGTCTAGTTCCATTTGGTTACACGCACTCCCTGAAGCTGAGATGAGACCCGCTCCCATGCCAGGAGCTGTGCAGAATCAAGCCTGGGGCAGAAAAAAGGCCAGCCAGCACACAGCTCACCCTCCTGTGCCAGGAGCCCTGTGAACCTCAGCACTCATTCAGCAGGCACCTGGTGTGGACCTGATGAGTGCCCAGCCCAGACACAGAATTGAGTGCTAGTTCTAGTGGTGTAGGACATAGGCATTAGATCAAGGGAAGGACATTTGTTGTCTGAGCTAGGTCAGATTAGGTGTTGGGTGGAGCATGTAGTCCTCTGGGAAGAATGAGAAAGCTTGGGAAATCACTGCTCTTCTGTTCCCACATTTGTTACCTTGAGGTCCCTTCTGTGCTCTGTGTGCTGGGTGTTAGCACAGGAGATACACACACTCCACAGGTTTCAGGGCCCTCCTCCATCCTTGCATCTCCATGCCTTTGTGCAAGTGAAGAGGGATCCCAGGGACTGGGCCTGGGCACTGTGGTGTGTCCCAGCCTGGTGACCCTGGCCATCTTCCTCAGGAGCTGTTCGAGAAGGCAGTGCCCAACCACTGCCTGGGATCCATCTGGTCCCAGAGGCACAAGAAGGGCAAGGAGCACTTGGCCCCCACCATCCGGGACATGGTGGCACACTTTAACAACGTATGTTCCTGTGTCATCACCACCTGTCTCGGGGACTTCAGCATGAAAGCCCCAGACAGAGCGCGTGTGGTCGAACACTGGATTCAGGTGGCCGCGGTACGCGACAGGCTCTGCTGCCTAGTTTATCTCCTCTGCTTTTCCATATCTCTATTCTGCATTTTGAAATTGTGATCAGAGCTCTCCATGGAGCCCAGTCCCTCCTACCACAGGCCCATGTGTCCCAGGGATAGCCAGACCCAGCCACCCCTTGGCTGGCCCCTCACTGATCTGCTCCTCAGCCCCAGGGGAACCACAATACTGCTGGGTGCCCTACATCCCTGGCCAAGACTTGACACTCCTAGAATCCCTCTCTTGTCCAGGCCAAGAGGTGGCGGCTGTGGCAGGCAAGACTCACACAATCTTCCTCTCCAGGCTTGCCGAGACCTGAGGAACTTCTCCTCACTCCATGCCATCATCTCTGCCCTGCAGAGCGCGGCCATCTTCCGACTGAAGACAACATGGCAAGAGGTCTCCAGGTGGGTCCCTATTCCCACAGCACTTGCCCTGTGAGCAGACATGGTAGGTGTCACACGCCCTGAGCTCTGGACACTCACGTCCACTTCGGATCATTGTTCCCTGGGCCCAGCTTGGGTAATTCTTGTCAAGCTTCAGACATCTCCTGTCAGACTGAACATACACAGATGCACACATATCCACAGACAGAGAACAAACACACACACAAACGCACAGAACACACACAGACGCTCATCAGGATTTTGTGGTGGCTAAGAATCGGCATCCACTTGAAATGAAAGCAGAGCTGCCTAGTGGCAGAGGGATGGCTCATGGTTATGCCAGGAAGAAGCAGCTGCTCCTGCCTGCTGTACTCTTGGGCTCTTTGCACCCGTTTGCAACCCTGTTGGGCAGCCACATGGGCAGCTTCCTGCCCAACCCAAATGGAGTCCAACTCCCTCTTCTCCACCTTCCAACTGTGTCCTTCTCTCTGTCCCTCCCACAGAGACTCCTTGCACACATTCCACAAATTGGAAAAAATCACTTCTCCTGAAAACAATTACTCCAAGAGCAGAGAGCTGCTGCAAAAGGTATGGCATGAGGAAGTGAAGACAGAGGGCAGAGGTGCAGGGGGAACACGCGGGAGTCAGTGTCATCCTGAGGGGTTTAGAAACATGACTTGCTTTCTATTGCGGAGGAGGCCAAGGGAAGAGTCTGCTAGGCACTTATGCAGGTCAGGGCACGTGGAGTCCTAGGAAGCCACTGAGGTTGAGAATGTTGTGAGGGGACACAGGGTGGTCCGGGGAAGCAGAGGGTACCCAGGATTGGGGAATCCCCCTACTGAGAGCTCCAGCATCCCACTTGTTGCCCAATGTGCCATAGGCCTAGGGGCATATTCTTGCCCTTCTCTAAACTATGCTGCACAGGACTGCACAGAGAAACAATTTCCTGTCCCAGACCATGCGCAGAGGCTGTTTTCCAGTGGTCTGGAATTCTACCCTACTCTGCTGGGGATAGGCACGACTGTGTGGTCAGGAAGGAGTCTGAAATCCATGGCTCACCTTTTCTAAGGACCCTGATGCACAGAAAAACACCAGCAAAATGGAATCTTCTCAGAGCCTCGGGTCCCCTTCCTTTGCTGACCTTCAGGGCATTGGACAGACCACTAGCCTTGTCCATACCTCAGTTTTCTCCTCCCTAATAGGAAGGGTTTGGGAGCTCACAGGGCTGAACAACCAGGCTGGCATGTGAGCTACACAAACAGGAGAAACAGATGAATCCTCCAGGGCTGTGAGGAGACCCTGGGCACACATGCCAGTCAGCACAGCACCACTGGTAGCAGACAGCAGGAGTCCCTGAGGCCCCCCGCTGCCAGGAGGCAGACCTGACAGATGAGGCAGCAGGCAGAGGAGGCCAGCTCCCCAGGCCAGAGCCCACAGTAGTGAGTGCTGGAGCAAAGCCAGAACTAGAACTCCTCTGCCAGGTGGTAGATGCTTAGACACAATCTAGCAGCCATGTCAGTCCCTATAGTAAGACAATGACACTAGAAAGACAGACAGCACAGAGCCCTCACTAACAACCTCCACAATCTTGGCAGGAGTCTTGCAAGTTGGCCACAAAGGAGAAGCAGCTCCAACGAGGTCCCAGGTGGTTGCAGAAGATGGTGAGTGACTGGGACCTAGGTCAGGTTGCTGAGAGAGAAGCGGCACAGCGAGCCTACCTCTGCTCACCTTTCATCTCACACCCAAGGGGGCAGATGGAGAAGGGCATTTGCACTCTCACAGATGTGACCCTGAGGAGCTGGCTGTCAGAAGGGATAGAGGAACTAGAGCCAACAGAGCAAGGAATTTGCAAAGCCTATGGGGGGTAGGTGGTGGGCAGAATAGTACTACAGAATGTTGTGTTCTACATATGCCAGCACAGATTAGGATCTGGGGCAGTTTGAAGAACCAGGCAGCGAGAACCTGGGCCTAGACACAAGGGGGTTCACAGGTTCCCCAAGACACTGTGCTATGGAAGCAGGTGTAAGGCTGAGGACTGACTGAGGAACCATGTGAGTTTGGGTCTGAGATGGGCCCTGGGCCTTGACCATCACCCATCCAATCCTACAGGTGTTGACAAAGGGCATCATTCCCTACCTGGGAATCTTCCTGACAGATCTTTCGATGATACATTCTGCATATCAGGATATCCATGATGTGAGTAGCCAGGCCCATGCTGGCAGCCTGGAACCTTGAGGTCAAAGTTCCCTGGGAATCCTGAGCTCTGTCACTCCTGACAACCTCGAGGCCATCCTAAGAGCTGAGTCCTGTGCCCCTCTGAGCAGCTGCTTGCCAAAGCTGTATGACCGAGTTTGTGCACATTGAGTAGCTGGGATTTCAAGTCCCTCATGGGGTGGCACTGGGGCCAAATTGAAGCGAGCCTCTTCTAAGAGAAATGCCTTTTCACCCTATGCTGCAGTAACTCTCCTTGCATCACAGGTGTTAGACAACACAGGCCCTAATCCTGGCTTGATGCCCTGTGCCCAGCCCTCCTCTGAAAGCTGGCCCTACTCTGGTATAAGCACACATTTGCCCAGGCTAGAAGAGGCCCTGGGTGGAGGTGCTGAGAGAACTGGGGCCAAATCCTGACTCCATTGCCCTGTCTTCTAGGAAAAATCCCAAATGGAGAAATTAAATAAGGTAAGTGTCAGCTGTTCAGAAAGGACGGGGTAGGTAGGGACCTGCAACTTTCTCCTGTCCAGCTTGATGAGCGGCCATTTCTGCATGGGTACAATGGGATGAGAGAGAAGATCCACCCTTGTCATGGTAGGCTGTGTAGTAACATCCAGGAGAGACACAGGATTGAGTGTGAGGAAACAACTGTGGGATCTCACATGCATTTGGGAATCAGTGGAGGGTTGGTGGGCAGAGCTGCTGGAGGAGGTGGGCCCCTCCCTAGACAGCAAAGCCCAGCCCAGGCCAGCCCTGCCCTGTCCCTTCCCTTGTGCTCTCCATGACCAGGAAAACAAGATCATCCAACATTTGAAAGACCTGCAGCATACCTGCACATATTATCACCTCCACAAAGCAGAAAATTTTCTGGCCTGGTTCAAGGGCCTGGAGCGGCTCAGTGAGGAAGCCAGGTGGGTTGGCAGACACTGGTTGGACCAGGGGGACATCCTGAGAATGGGGTCCAGAGGGCCTGAGGTATGACCATGGGTGAGTGGGAACCGACAAAGACTCTGGTCGGCTGAATGTGGGTGACCCACAAGGCTCTGAATTCCAAGCCAACTGTGGCAGTGAACAGGCATGGCACTTGGTCACCTCACCACCACCCCTTGTCTTAGCTATGAGCTCTCCTGTGCACTGGAGCCCCCGAGGCAGACTGACCCTACAAACAAGAGCAAGACCTTCCCAGGAATTCCAAAGGCAAGAAAGAAGTAAGTGGCTGGGGAATGGCTGGCAGGGTTCAGGTAGGATGCCGGGCAGGTACCAGGGACGCCTGAGGCTGTTGTTGATGAGACAGAAGAGCTGGTAGGAAAGACAAGTCTTGCTAGGTGCTGGGGGCCCACTCAGTTGGAGGCCCCAGGAATGAATGCTGTGCAGGGGGCCTGCCTCCAGGCCTGCCCCATGGTGGTGTTCTCAGTAAGATCGGGCTCCTAAGAAATGCTGTGCATTCTGGAAAGCCTGCTGTGTCTGCAGTTCCTGATTATGAAGGCAGCAGTAATCACAACCTGCTTGAGCCACACTCCCAAGTTCTTTCCTAAGCAAGACAACATACATTCCCCATAGGCTCTGTTTCCAGGCAGGGGTCCCAGGACCTTTGTGTTTCTGGAGCTGGACTGCAGAAATGGCAGTCTCCTGGCTCAAAACGTGTCTGTAGGAGCTTCTCAAATGGTTGCTGTGTCCCACTTCCCATCAATACTGCTGACTTAACTCTCTGTCCCTCTTCCACCAGCCTGAGGATGCCTGAGAACAAGAATGTGTTGGCAAAATATGAGTTTGTCCTCCAGAAGAGGACCTCTCCCACCCTGCCAAGATCACATGTGGAGCCGACTCCTAACCTCTTCACAAGAAGAGGAGACCACACAACACTGAACAGTGTCTCTACTTAGTCTGGATGGCTATGGTTGAGCACATCCAGAAAAGAATGGCCCAGGCCATACCCTACCCTAACCGCCAGTGACCTCCACTCCTGAAAACACTCAGGATCTTTTCTCCACAATCTCTTCCTGATGTCAGGACCACAGTGGTTCTGTGGTCCAGGCAATAAGCCATCTTTCTTGGATACTCAATCCAAGACACACTTCAGATATTTTTCTACAAATGCTCTCTGCTGTCACAATGATAATGAAAATGTGGCCCAGGCCACAGAAATCCTCTGTTGCACTTACAATGCGGGAAAATACAAAGGATGCTTAATCCTCAGTGTTCTACTAATACCTGCCACTGGACACATTGCCCTGCCCTCGAGGAACTCCCTCAGAGCTTCACATATTCTCCGGACTCTGCCATAGAGGAACAGCTGACATTTTGGTAGAGCAGTGGGCATGGTGCTCACATTTGCCTCTGGCCCTGCCATTTCTATTAGGATCTGATTTTGATGACTGTGATGCAGATCAGTGGCTCTGATGCTGTGAGGTCGACAAGACACACTCTGCCCAAGCCATGCTGACCTGTGTAGGTTGTCTTCCTGATGAGAGCATTTGAGCTCTGACCTTGCCTTCCCTCCTCTTCAGCTATTCTGGCCTTTGTCAGCGTGCACGAGAGTTTCCCATGAGCGTTGATTGAGAGACAATGAGTGTGGCACATTGCCAACCCCAGGGTTCCAAACATCCTAGAGGAAAGGCCTGTGCTAGCCCTCAACCGTCAGTCCTGGTCAGAGTACAGATAGTGCCATGGCCTCAATGCCAAGACCCAGGATAAACCCTTCAACTCAGAGACTGCATGCAGGGCACTGGAATACCAAGGAAACTGCAGCTATTCCAGGTGGGATTCCTTGCCCTGTTTCCATTTAATTTGAATGCACAAGAGAAAGGAGCGTATTTTCTCAATGGGGTGAAATGGATTTGAAGATACACATGTCATTGCTATGGTAAATAATGCTTCAATAAACATGGTTGTTCTGGTAGCTTTAGGATGGTTTTGTTTGTGATCATTTGGATAAATGCCCGTAAATGGGATTGATGGGTCATAGGGGAGCTCTATGCGAAGTCTTTTGAGGAACCTCCATACTACTTTCCAAAGTTGTTAAACAAGTTTACACTCCCACGAACAATGCAGTAGGGTTCCCTTCTGGCCACATCCCCTCCAGCCGTTGTATAACCCCTGTTTCCCTGTATTTGATGTTGGTATAATATTGGGAAGAGAAGGGAAAAAGCAAAATGTTTAACTAGGGATACAGGTTGACCATTGCAACAATGAGATGCAGAAGACGCTATGTTGAAAAATGAACTTTACAATTTTGATGAGTGGGGGGCAGATGAAAGGGGGAGTGTAATTGTGGAGGTGGGTGGGAAGTGATGGTAGGGGAAAAACAGAGGAGGAGACAACAATACTCAATAGGAAACGTACTCATTACTTTCCTCATGTAACTGTAACCGCACTGTACAGTATTTTTAAAATAAAAATCTTACAAAAAGAGATGAAGCTATGGAGATTGAACTGCAAGACACGGACACAAGAGGTTTTTTTTGTTTCTATTGTTTTCAATCAACTTTGGGATTTTTTGTTTCTTTTGTATATTCTTCCTCCTTTGGTATAATCTATGTTGTTCTTGTAGTTGATTCTGGTAACTGGGACACTAGATAACATTTATTGGAATTAGAAAAAGGAAGGAATCAAAAAAATAAGGAGGAAACCAATGCAATAGCCATATGAACAAGACAATATGTTGGACTCGATCTGTACAACTTGGGTGTGGAGTGGGATAGGAGGAAATCAAAGTCGTTGAACTTTGAAGGGTGGGATAACAAGATTGACTAGGAATTTACTCATTACCTAACATATAACTGAAAGCCCTCTGTATATTGTCTTGACAATAAAATATATTGTGTATATATCTAGTGCTTCCAGTAGCATGTCTATAAAACATCAAACAAGCATAGGATCAAAAGAAGATAAACAGAGGGGGATACCCAGGACATAAAGTAAAAAGATAACAGTATAAGCTAATTTAATTCATTGGTCAGATTAAGGTTCTCCTGCAAGGTACCAGCGGTTATGAGATGAACCTGAAATGCAGCTAAAATTATGATGAATTACATGTTGTAGTAGGAGCATATTTTGGAATCTACATATATACCATCATCAAAATGTATGTCCTTGAAATATATATGAGAAGGTATATTCCCATAGGTCCTTTCTTATACTTGTCTACTAAGCCTTGGAAGGAAAAGGTGCTCTGGCACTTAAAAAATGACAAAACAACAACTTCATTCCAATATCTGCTTCCTCAATATTTCCAGAAAACACATCGCCCACTCACTATTTTCCTTCAGAATTTCCCTAGGATCTCTGACTTTCTTTTTGCCTCCCTGGTTTATTGTCTTTGTCTGTTGCAAGGTGGAAGTTCCTTACTGACATCCTCTAGCCTTTCTATTCAGCTCAGTGCTATAGCCTTTCTGAAAATCTCCCTTCTCCATTCAAGAATTCCTCCAGTGCAGACATGGGCAGGAGGAACACACCGTAGTCCTACCCTTCTCCACAAGTTCACCTCCCCAATTATCAGCTGCCCAGAGGCAAGCATGCTCTGAAAATATTCAATGGAAAACTCCGGTTGTTTAGAATTGGGAAAGTGTAAATTTTCAGAATAAGGAGAATATAAACACTAAATTGTATTGGAAGAAAATAACATTGAAAATTTGCATGTGGAGTCAGCTAATAATTTCTTATTCTTGGGACCCTGGTTGTTCATGCTTGATAGCCTAGATGCTTGAGAGATAAAAAGGAGAAAGATCACAGCTTGAGGACAAAGAGTTCACACCAAAGTTCTCATGACCTCATTTTCATTGGTAGCCAGGTGAGAAAACTTGCTCCTGCCATCCCAGTCTACACAGGAAGCTCAGATTGAGAGGCCTGCACTTGCATTCCAGCCCAAGGAAACAATCCACAAACCCCCATGTCAACAGAAAAGGCCTAGCATGGTGGTGTGTGCCTGTCATCCTAGCTATATGAGATCTTCAGTAGGGGCTGTGATCCAGCTGACCAGGAAAACAAGTGAGACTGAATCTCAAAAGAAACTGCAGCACCTAGGCACCAGTGGCTCATGCCTATAATCCTCCCTACTTAGGAGGCTGAGATCAAAGGATTGGGGTTCAAAGTCTGTCAGGGCAGGAAAGTTCATGAGACACTTAGCTCCAATTAACCACCAGAATTTCAGAAGTAGCACTGTGGCTCCAAAGGTAGAGCAACCATGTGAGCTGAAGAGCTCATAGAGAGATTGTAGGGTCAGATGCATGATCAATAAATATGAATATCAATCAATCACTGAAACTTCAACAAATAAACACCAATCAATTAATCAATCAAGAATAAACCTGCAGCAAACTGTGCTTGGATTGGGGCTCAAGCATTCAAGTGGAATAGAGCCTGTCCAGCAAGTAGGTCATCTGTGCTTAAGCATAAGGAAAGCCATCAGTTCAAACATCCACAACACCAAAAAACAAACATATCACATTCTTGTCTATGTGAGGGTTGGCCTGAGAAGCAGTGTGTGTACTGTGTGTTCCCATTCCCTTGATACCATGGTAGAGTCGGCTCTATACTACCTTGGACAGGCAGGAAGAGAAAGAATTGGCCTACAGTTGAAGGGAAATGAGTCCAACTGATGAAGGGAATCAATACTAAGGATTAACTCTTACATGCAAGATCAAGAGACAAAGGGTCTATGGCTTCCTAAGCATTTCCAGTTCCCCATTTTATTCCAGTTCCAGATCCTTCCTTTACCACATTTTCAAACATTCAAAATTGCTTTGAATTTCTTTCACACAGATTTTTCTCTTCTTGATGCTATAATCTGCCAGTGATCTGCTAGTTCTCCCTGCATCATTGAAAACTTTAGTATTGTTTCTCTATGTTGGTCTAACACTATTAGTCATTTTAAGAAAATTTCAACACTAACACAATCTAGAGTTTATCTACCTAACATCTTGAATTCTGAGTCTTCCACAATCTCTCAGCTGGCTTCATGTCAGTGACACTTTCCTGTGGTCTAACTTACATATCACCAAGAATGGCACCAACTGGGGAGATAATGTGAAATATTTCCCTTTTTACCACCTTCACTTTGTCCTGCTTACTTCATCCTGTTCTCACATATCTACTATTCAGCAACTGATACTTAGTATATTTATTGTTCCTATAAATTACTTTTATATTATCTATCACCAAATTTGCTATATCTACCCCTGATAAACATGTTTATATTCCAAGATCCAAATCACCTTGTTATTTAAAATCCTCAATCAATTTCCCTGTTTATTTATTTAAGCAAAAATCCAATCTATAAATAAGTCTAATGTTAAATCCCATATCCATGCAAGTCTATTGTTTTTCTTTTTAATCATGTTTATTTTTACTATAAACGTGATATACACAGGGGTTACAGCTGCATAAGTCAGGCAATGAGTTCATTTGGTTTTGAACAATTTTACTTTTTTCCTCATTTTCTATCTCATGGCTATCCATCAGTACGTTACTCTTATTAGAAATTGTCAAGTAAGTATATTTGGTATATTTGGTTTAACTACTATTAATATTAAAATTGTGAACAAAATATTCAAGTGTATTTGAGGCATTTTTATGTACTATGTGATTTTTTTGGTTTCTTTGTATGTTCCTCCCCCATGGTATAATCCCTGTTTTCACTGTATTTCATTCCAATGCCCTGTATATATATATATATATATATATATATATATATATATATATATATATATATATATATATATATATATATATATATATATATATAATTTATGGACGCTTAAATAGTGATATACATTGACCCATAGTAAAAATGAAGATGTACAAAATACTATGTTGAAAATGAACTTTACAACTTGGAGAGGGCGTGGTATAGGAGTAGTTGGGGAGGTGGGAATTAAGGGATGGTAGGGAAAAACAAAGGAGGAATGTACAATGCTCAACAGGAAATGTACTCGTTGCCTTACTCATAGAACTGTAACCCCTCTGTAAAAAATTTTCACAATATAAAACAAACTTAAAAAGAACAAAGAAAGACATATTCAAGTGAACACACAATATTAACAGGCCACCCTCACCATCCCCTTGTCCTTTAATTTCTGATGATAGTACATGTCTTCCTACAACTGTGAAACCACTCTCATCACACTTGGTGTATGACTACTTATCTTCCCACAATGAAGGGAGTGTCTCAGTGACATGTGCCACTTCCTGCCATAGGTGACACAGAGCATTAGGAGCCTGAACACCTGATGACCTAGCAGGACCCACCTCCCATGGAGATACCCAGCAATCGGAGCTGAGGGGGATGGAGCACCAGAGAAACACAATGTCATGTCTGGAAGTCAGCAAATGCCCCTCACAGACCTAAGCTCTACCCTGGCTGGCAGGTGACGCACCTCCCATCTCCAGCCTCCACTGTATAACTGCTCCTCTGAGGATTCATGTGGCTCCATTTCCTCCTCTCCCTCATGAGAACTTGGGTTTCTCAGTCTCAAGGCAAGAAAGGTTTTCCTCTACAACACTTTTGTTCATGTGGTTTTTGGGGTTTCTTTTCCTTTCATAGTGGTGCCAACACCCAGGATAGGTTTCCTGGTGGGTTCGCTCCACCTCCCATGGCTGCAAGGGATTGGGGGTCCAAACAGTGGCCCAGGACCTAACCCATATTCCTCAGCGGACCCAAAAGACTACCCAGCTGCCTTCCTCCTGGCTGAATGCCTCCAACCTAACCAGCTGAGGCTAATTCCTATCCTAATGAAGTAACGAGTCCGGAGGCTTAGATTCCTCTGTTTAGGCAACCAGGCCTCCATGCAGGCTTCAGGGCCCCATCAAGCCTGGCCCACTATCTAATCCTCACCACGAGAGCCTTCCATTTCTGAGGACACCCATGGGACAATGACAACACTAGTGAGCTCTTTTTTCTTTTTTGTCACATATGGGGCTTGAATTCTGGGCCTGGGCGCTGTACTTCAGCTCTTCAGCTCAAGGTGAGCATTCTGTCACTTCAGACAAAGTCACTTCTGTGTTTTGTAAGTGGTTTATTGGAGATAAGAGTGTCATGGTCTTTCTTGCCTGGGTTGTCTTTGAACTGTGATCCTCAGATCTGAGCCTTCTGAGTAGCTAGGATGACAGGGGTGAGCCACAACTGCCCAGCAATCTACCTTGTTTGGATGGATGAAACTCACTGCCAAGGACCCTAGACGGCAAACTTTTGGGTTCAGGTCACTTACTATGGTGTAGTCCAACGAAGGAACCCTTGGTAACTTTCTGGCCTCCCAGGGATACCGAGTCTCACCCACGAAGGTACAGGTGGTTCAGCAGTCAGAGACTTATCTGTGTATTCAACTGGGCCACACACAGGCTTTTACCATCCCCACCAAACACCTCATTACTAAGTGCCCTAGCCCTCCACTAAGAATGAGCTTCTCCCCTTTTTGAGTCTAGCTGACTACCTCAGGTCCTGGACCCCCAACAACGCTCCCCTAACTTTCCACTTATATGAAGTAGCTAGAGGGTCACAGGGGGAAACCCTTTGAATGCCCTCCACTCACATTTCCTGAGAATGGAGTCCAGAGGGCCGGAGGTGTAACCATGGGTACAAATGGGAACCGACAGGGTCTCTGTTCGGCTGCAGGAGGGTGGTCCACCAGGCTCTGAAGTCCAAGCCAACTCTGGCAGTGAACAAACATGGCACTTGGTCACCTCACCACCACCCCTTGTCTTAGCTATGAGCTGTCATGTGCACTGGAGCCCAGGAGGCAGACTGACACTACAAACCACATGACCAAGAAGATTTCACAAATGAGAAAGGCAGGAAAGAAATAAGTGGAGGGCCACCGACTGGCAGGGGCCAGGGAAGATTCTGGGCTGGGACACCTGAGGCTGATGCTGATTTCTCCCCAGTGACAGCCTCCCTGATTGTGGGCTCAGAAGCCTCAGCTCTCTGGGCTTTTCCTCCCCTTGCTTGTGTCTGGGATTCATCCCTCAGATAGAGGTCCGGATTATTGAAGGTCCTAAACTAGAGCAGCATGCTAGCAGTGTATTGGGGAGCAGGAACGGGGGGTGTGCTGGGGAAGTTCCCTCCAGCGAGCCATCCCATGACTGAAGCCGCCATATTCACAACACTGACCTCAGTGGCAGTGGCAGCTCCCAGCCCACAGCACAGGAGCAGCTCCAGCGTGGCCCTAACAGCACCAGCAGGAACAACATGGAAGGGCCCTCATACAGTGGCCCTCTGTGCCCTGGTGTGACCAGCTCCCACCTGGACCTCCACAGGAGACTCAAGGGAGAATCCTCCCAAGAGAAGGAAACGGTGACACCCTGCACTTCTACTCCATTCCTATCTTATCCACTGGAGATGCAGCCAAGGGGTCTGGAAAGCCCTGTCCCTATAAACATCATATTCTTTGGAAGTCCTTAGAACTTCCTCCCAGGCTGGGACACCCATCTATGTCAAGGCCTCTCCTAATGTTGCTGTCTCTCAAGGTGAGGGCCTGCAAATCCTCCTCTCCAGGGTCTTCTGGGATGATCTTAAATTCCAAAAGCCCAGCCTTCCTTTCAACCTCCAATACAAAGGTGTCAGGATGGCCGAGTGGTCTAAGGCGCCAGACTCAACCTCCAGTACACCTGAGGCCAAGACAAGCAATAGTCAGAGTTGGAACTTAGGTCCGGAGAGCAATAGCTACCCCTTGTCTCCAACTAACAAGCAGGTGGGAGATGCCTGTCTCTTCAAGGTGAGCATGCCTGAGCACACGGGAAATGTCTACAAAGTATCATGGTGAGTGGGGCAGTATGACAACAAGTAAGGACACAGGACAGTGGCAGTCTCCATGTCCATTTGCTTCCCTCCTGAAATTGGTCTTTCAGTAGAGACGGCAGAAACCCAGCATGCTGGAGGCAGTGGGCAGTGCTCAGGTCCAGACCTGACAGCAAGGAAGGAGGAACAGTGGATCCAGCCACTGACATGAACAAGACCACATCAGGGCCTCTGGAGAGTCAAGAAGGCAGATACATGGATCAAGGGGATGAAGACTTTGACTAGATAAGGCACAATGCAACAGGAACCTTCTTGACTTTCCTTAGAGGAAGGGAGATCCAGAGCCTCAGAGTTAAGATGGTAGGAATCTGGGTGTTACACAACCTGAAACAGCAGAGTCTTTTCACAGGTAAAGTGGCCCAGTTCAGGAGAAGCCTCTTTCATCTTCCATGTTTTCAAGGGATCAGGAGTCATTTATCGTCTCTCCTTCCTCATGGAGATTCCATGACTTTCCATCATGCTCAGTCCTCTCCTGGCCTCAAGAGGGAGTGGCTGTCATTAGCAGCCAGCTGGGAGAATGTGTCTTCCTGTGTGCTCTGCTCAGAGACTCAGGGGAGCTGGAGAAGGCTGCTGGTGTATCCTCCACCAGTGCAGCCTCCAGCCCAGTGGGGGCCTGAATGGTAGGAGGCAATGGGACGCTGGCCCTGGGCCTGCTCCTTCTCTTGGGCTTGGGCATATATCTCTGGTTAGTCCTAGGCCTATGCCTACTTGATTCTGTTAACGTATAGCCACAAGACCTGAACTTGAACCTGCCTGGGAAGAGGGGGCACAGTGCAGAGCAGAGGGGCTAGGAATTGTTCAGGTCAAGACCCATGGGAACCATTAGACCACCCTCTGTAAGGAAGACTTCTATCACCCGCATCATACAGTGTGTGATTCCTTTACTGAGCATGAGTGGCTTCAGAGTATTGCTGGCAATACCTGGTGGGAAGGGGGGCACTGCGAACAAGGTGTGATGTTCTGGCCTCTTCTGACCCATGTGACGACTCAGGAGAAGACACAGGATGTCATCCTGAAGCCCCTGAACAAAGCCTTACTGCAGGAGTCCAAGCCAGAGGAGTGTGAGCTTGTGCAGACCATCTCAGAGGATCAAAGGGAGTCAGAAGCAGTTAGCCAGGAAAATGGCAGAAGAGGGTGGGTGGGCATGCTCACCACCCCAGGTGGGAGGGCAGCCTCCAAAGGGTGGACATTAGGTACTGAGCTCAAGTAGGCACTGCTTACCCCAGTCCCAGAACTGCCCAATCAGCTGCTGCACATGCCTGCCTTGCATTGCCCAGCCCTGCCCTAGCTGGATCTCTGAGGAGGCAAGAAGCTGTGCAGACACCATCACTTTGGGGTCAGACAATGAGCTGCTATGGGGCTGGGTGGCCAAAGCCCTCACTAGAAGTCACTTTGTCTTACTCTAATGGCAAGCAGGGCTTCACAATGAATGTCAAACTGGGGTGTAGCTCAATGGAAAAGGACTTGCCTTAACATCAGGCAAACCCTTGATTTCTCCCCAGAGCACAGTCCTCAAGAATCCAATCCTAGTCCAGCAAAGGTCATATGATCAAGCCATGCAAGTGACCACAAAAGCACACTTCTATGAACAGAGCCAGTGTTATGGAAAGATGATTCAGAACAGAATAGAGTCCAGGTGCAGGCCCATAGAGAGCCAGCGAGATCCTAGAGACCACAGGAGAGTTCCACCTCTTCTCTGCCAGTGTGTTTCTCTTTACAATTAGAGGACACTACCCAACATCGTACAAGGATGACAGACCTAGACACAGAGAAAAAGGGGTTCTGAGTCATGCACAGAAAGAGATAGAGAAATGGACAGACACATAAAGACAGAAAGACCGAGAAATAGACACGCTGAGATAGACAAAAGCAAAGAGAGATAGCCTATGATGGAGAACCAAGCCTACTGTGATGGTGCCATTGATCTGTTATCTATATACTGAGTTGAAGAGCTTTTCAGATACTTTGCCTAAGTGATCAGCACTGATTACCCTGGCCTGTCATATGCTTTGCTTGCTACCTGCACTATTCTCCGTGGGTAGGTGGCATGGTTTCCTTCTTCCAGAAAAGGAAGTCAGAAGCCTGGGGATCTTTCTTATGAGGAATGACCAACCAGCAAATGGGCAGAAGTTTGGGGTAGCCAGACAGAGTTGACAGGAAACTCATGGTCAGTGGAGACTGGGGAGAAAGAAGAGCTGCAGGAAAGACAAGTCTTGCTAAGTGTTGGGAGCCCACTGAGTCGGAGGCCCATGGAATGAATGTTGTGCAGGGGGCCTGAACCACACCTGCCCCATGGGTCTTTCTTAGTATGACAGTGCTCTCATGAGGTGCTGTGTATTCTGGAAAGTCTGCTGAATGGGGTGAAATCGATATTAAAACACATGTGCCAGCCCTGAAGCTGATACGAATATAATATTCAATACTGTTTCTACTGGAATCTGGTCGTTGTGGTTGTATTCCTGGATCTCAAGTATGAAGGACATACACTCCGATGTGAAAAAGGAATTTTACAGGATGATAGTCGACTTTATGCAGAAGTAGAGAATGAACCCCACCACCCTTGTCCACCCAAGGAAGGAAGGGCCTGTCCACATGCACACAGCAGCTAGTGTTCACTTTACTTGCAATAAACAGGGTATGTAAGGCAATCACATTTGTAACCCCAATGACAGAAGAGAAAGTGTGAAGCCCCAGTCTTGCCAGGGAAATGGCAGCACCCTGAGGGCTGCCCAGGAACGTGGGTGGGTCTGAGAAGCCACAGCTTGTGGTCTCTGCAAGGAGTCACCAATGGAGTGGTTCATGCAGAGATACTATGGCGAATCCCACATCTCCCAAGTTTAGGATATCATAAATACCTAAGACTAAGTACATCTCAAGGATTTCGTCATAGATGCTCTCCTAGGATATGTCTTATACCAAAGTTGTGAAAAAATAGGACCACAGGAAGTAGAGATGAAAGGCCAGCATAGTTTGAACTATAATAGAGTACCATAGTCTATGAACCTGCACTTCAACAACAGTTTGGTTCATGGAGTTTATAGGGATCAGCTTAGAAATCAAACCTGACTGAGTTAAAGAGGAAATGAGTTTTGTGAATGGACAAAGGAAGTTCATCAATTACACAGTATTGAGAACAGACCATAAAAAGAAAGTGGATATGGTATATATACATAATGGAATTCTATGCCTCCATCAGAAAGAATGACATTGCCCCATTTGTTAGGAAATGGAAAGATTTGGAAAAAATTATAGTAAGTGAAGTAAGTCAAGCCCAAAGAAACATAGGTCCCATGGTTTCCCTTATTTGTAATAACTAGTATATGTCTGAGTCAAGTAGAATAGGTCAGATAAGTTGATATTAGGGAAATGAACCCTAAGATATGTATTTGAATGTTTTTTTTTCTTTCATGGGATTGTTTAAAACACATTTATATGATTATTTCTTTGTTGCTTTGTATGTCCCTCCCCCACGGTATAACCCCTGCTTTTACTGTATTTGATGTTGGTATAATTTGTGGAGGGGAAGGGAAAAAAACAAATCCTTTAAATAGGGATATAGGTGGACCCATTGCAACAATGAGATGTACAAGTCGTTATGTCAAAAACGAACTTTAGAACTTTGGTGGGGAGGGGGTGAGGAAGATTGGGTAGGAGAGCAGGGGAGGGGGAAGGATAGGAAGGGATGGGAAGGGGAAACAAAAGAGGAGGCTACAATGTTTGATAAGAAATGTACTCATTATCTTGCCCATGTGATTGTAACCCCTCTGTATAATATTTTCACAATAACAATAAATAAATAAATAAGTAAATAAATAAAGATAAATAAATAAATAAATAAGTAAAAAGAAAGTGGACAAAATCATTAATTCAGGGCCACTGTGAAAATCACATCCTAGACTCAGACTGAGGAAGGAACTGCTGTACTCTACAAAATCTGTGCACTGAAAACTTAGCTGTCACCGACAATGAGCACAAAGATCCATCACTCGACATAACCCTCACAGACCAGAAAAATGGGCACTACCACCTCCAGGAATAACTGTCCACATGTTCTTTATCTCTGAAGATTCGCAGTGGGAGGTACATATTCTTTCTGCCATGGAAATTGGGAGAGCAACATCAGTTCTTCCGTTTTATGGAATTTCTTATAAAATGGTGAAAAGGGGCACCCTAGCATTGTCATCTCCATAGGGCAAGACTCTGTGGGTGCCGAGAACTAAAGACCACCCCAACTCTTTAACTCATGGGTCTTTGAATGACCCATTGAGGGTATACCATAAAGTCTATTGTCTCAGCATGCTGTTGGTTATTTCTGGTCATGGAGAATAGGTTCAAAATCCAGTGTTTTCCAACCAATTAAAATGCCAAGAAAACATCCGATTCATGAGCACTGGATCAAAAGAAGAGAAAGAGAGGAGGATCACCCAGGACATGTGGGAGAAAGATACAAGTATGAGTTAATTTAATTCTTTTGTCCAGATGAGGGTTCTCAGACAAGATGTGAGTGCTTAGATGATGAAGTTGAAATGTAGCTAAAAATATGACAAATTACATATGGTACTGGAGGCATAGTTTGGAAGGTAAGTCTTAATTAAAATGTGTACCCTTCAAATGTATTTGAGCAGGTCTATTCCCTTAGGTCTTTGCTTATAACTGTCTAATATTGCTTCTAAGGAAGAAGAATCTCTGCACTTATAAAATGACAACACAAAGAATACATTCCAATTTTGACTTCCTCATTTTTCCAAAAACACGTTTCACACCCAATATTTTCCTTCTGCATTACCCTAATAACTTCGACTTTATTTTTTGCGTCTCTGCCTTATTTTCTTTGTCTGTTACAAGATGATACTTCATTTATTGACCTCTTCTAGCCTTTGTAATGTGATTAGGCTCAATTCTTAGTGCTATAGCCTTTTCTTAAAATTTCCCTCTCCCATTCACAAATTCCTCCAGTGGAGAGATGGGCAGGGGGCACCGTAGTAGTCCTACACTTCTTCACAGGTTCACTTCCTCCATTTTCAGCTGACAGGAGGCAACCATGCTCTGAAAAGATTCAAAGGGAAAATCGAGACATTCTGAATGTGTAAAGTTTAAATTCTTCAGAATAGGGAGAAATTAAACACTAAAATAATATTGCATGTGGAGTCAGCTCATGTTTTATATTTCTTGAGGCCATGGTGGCTCACTTTTGTAATCCTACCTGCTTGGGAGATAAAGAGGAGAAAGCTCACAGCTTGAGGATAAATGGTTCAGATAACAAGTCCCATGACCTCAATTCCATCAATGGTTAGGTGAGAGACATGCACCTGCCATCCCCATGTACATGGAAGCTGAGACTGAGAGAACTGCACTTCTAGGCCAGACAAGGAAACAATCCACAAAACCCCCATCTCAACAGGAAAGCCTAGCATGGTGGTGTGTGCCTGCCATCCTAGCTACAAGGGATGGATCTTAAATAGGGGAGTGTGATCAAGCTGAACAAGGAAACAAGTCAGACTCTATCTCAAAATAGATGGAAGCAAACTGGGTTGGAAGGGTAGCTCAAGAATTCAAGTGGTAGAGAGCCTATCCAGCAAGCAGGGAATCTTGAGCTTAAACATAAGGAAAGGTTGGGGTTCAAACCTCAGCAAAACCAAACAACAAATAAGCACACAGTTGTCTACATGAGGGCTGGTCTCAGCAGCAGTGTCTGTACTATGTGTTTGCATTCTCTAGACAAATTTCATACCAAGATGAACATGGCTCAATACGGTCATGGAGGCACTAGGGGGAGAAAGGATTGACCTACAGAGAAAAAGGAAAATGAATCCCAGAAGGGAAGCAATATGAAGAAAGGAAATAATTCCCTAATTGCAGAGTAACCGACAAAGGATCAGTGGCTTCCTAAGAGTTTCCAGTTCCCCATTCTATTCCAGTTCTAGATCCTTCCTCAGCATATTTTCAAACATTCAAAATTGCTTTGAAAATCCTTCCCACTGACTTTTCTTGAGACTATAGTATGTCAGTCCTCTGGTGGTTCTCCCTTCACTATTGATACCTTAGCATTGATTCTCTGACTTGCTTTAACACTATTTGAGGGTCATTAAAAATATTTCAGCACCAGTAAAATCTATAGTCCATGGACCTAATCCTTGAATTCCAAGTTTTCCACAGTCTCTCATCTTTTCTTTGTTTTTGTTTTTTTTTATTTTTATTTGTGAACATACTCTACAGAGGGGTTAAAATTACATGGGCAGGATAATGCGTACATTTCTTACCAAATATTGCAGCCTCCTCCTTTTGTTTGCCCTTCACATCCCTTCCCAGCCTCCCCCCTCCCCCCAATCCCAATCCTTCTCCTTCCCCACCTTCCCCCCCCACACCCGCACCGACGTTGTAAAGCTCGTTTTGGACATGACAACTTTTACTTCTCGTTGTTGCAACAGGTACACCTGTATCCTTAAACAACTGGTTTTTCCCCATCTCCTCCTCAAGTTATACTGACATCAAATATAGTGAAAGCAGGGGTCACAATCTCTCATCTTGTTCCATACCAGGAACCCTTTCTGCGGTCTAGTTTAGATATCACCAATAATTGCACCAACTGGGGAGATTACGTTAAATGTTTCACTTTTCACCACCTTCTCTCCTTCCAGTTTACTTAATCTAGTTCTCACATTTCTGCTATTCTGCGACTAATACTATAAAAGATATTCCTTGTCCCCTTGAATCATTTTTACATCATCATCTACTTTGCTCTTTCTACCCTTGATGAATATTAGTTTTATAGTCCAAGTTACACACCACCTTGTTATTAAGAATCCCCAATTGTTTTCCCTCATTTCAATTCCTTAAGCAAAAATCTCATCTCTAAGTCTAGTGTTTTTCTTTTTGTAAATTTTTTATTTTATTTTTAATTGCAAAGGTGATGTACACATAAGATACAGCTACAGAAGTTAGGTAATGAGTTCATTTCTTTTTGAACAGTGTCACATCTTCCCTCATTTCTCTAACTTATGGGTACACATCAGTACATTAGTACTAGAGATTATCAACCAACTCAGTTTGGTTTAACTAACATTAAACTTGAGAACAACATGAACAAGTGAGCACTGGCTATTATCAGACAATCCCTCACCATGCCTAGTCTTTTACTTCCTGCTGATAGAAAGTAATGGTTTCCTACAACTAGAAAACCAATCTTCTCGAAGTAGATTCCATCCCATCCACCCACAAACAAGGCAGAACCTCAGAGCCACCTCCTTCCCATCAGACAGAGACTTAGGAGTCCAAACACCTGATGGCCTAGCAGGAAACATCTGCCAAGGGGATCCCCAGGAATGGAGTTGAGGGGGTTGGGAGGCCGAGAGGGACACAATGTCAGTTGCAGGGTCACATGTGGGTGTGTGGAGGAAGTGTGCTTATGAACCCAAATGTAGAGATTTCCTGAGGGTGATCACCACTGCCCCCCAGGCCTGCCAGGGGACATTGCCCTGTGGGGTTGGAGTTATCCTGGCCAGTGGTGCTCAAGGGCTATGCCAGTACAAGGCATGAACAAGGGACTCTGAAGGGTTCTGGTCAGAAGGGCTCAAGTGAAGAGCTGTAGAGAGAGGACATCACAATGGCTCACAGGACTTAGCCCCCTGGTCCTTCTAGACACCACAATCCACAAAAGGCGCAGCTAGTGCACACGGTGGATTGTATGTATGGCAAAATTGTTTGGTTGTTGTTGGCAAATGAGTTGAGGCTCAGGCCTGAGTGAAGGGTGGAGAAAGTGTTTGGAACACATGAGTCAACACAGAGTGTGCCCTGGTTTGAGCTGCCACTTCTGGAGATGGTGAGAAGGAACTCCACAGGTGACATGGGACAGACATAATGAAAATAGACTCTGCCTAACAGGATGTCCAGTATGTGAGTAGCCAAGGTCCATCTAGGGGCAGGAAAGTAGAAGACAAAATCCCCTGGGAGGCCTGAGCTCTGGCACTCCGTTCAGTCTCAAGGCCATCCTAAGAGCTCGGTCCTATGCCCCACTGACCAGCTGCTGGCCACAGTTGCCTGACCACTGAGCAGTGTGCACATACCCCAGTTGGGATTTCAAGTCCTTCAAGGGAGGGCAGTTGGCCCATCTGAAGCCGGGCTTTCCTAAGACAAGCAACTTCTGGCCCAACAAGGCCTTGTCACCTGATGTTGTGGTCTCTCTCTTAGCATCACAGGTGTTAGACAACACCTTTTCTGATCCTGACCTGATGCCAGCTGCTCAGCCATCCTCTGAACACTGGTCCTACTCGTATATGCACATGTGTTGCCCTGGCTAGAGGAGGGCCTGGTTTGAAGTCCAGAAGGAAGACGGACCCCATTCTAATTCCATTGCCCTCTGTATTTGAAGGAAAATCACAAATGATGAAATGGATTAGGGTGAGTGTCAGCTCTCCAGACAAGACAGGATGGGTTGGGTCCAACAAGGTGGTCCAGTAAGGCCTGTGATGTCTGCATGGGTACAATGGGAAGAAAGAGAGGTCTCACCTCAGCCAGGGTGAGGTGTGAGGGGACAGCTAGAAGAGCCCCCAGGACTGAGTGTGAGGACACAGCTGTGAGACTCCACAGAAGTCTGGGCAACTCAGTGAACTGTTGGTGAGCAGAGCTGGTAGAGGAGATGGGTCCCTCCCCAGCCAGCAGAGCCCAGCCCGGGCCAGCCCTGCCCTGTCACTGCCCTTGTGCTCTCTGTGGACAGGAAAATGAGATCATTGAACACTTGAAACATCTACAACTCACTTGCAGCTGTTACATCAAAACAGAAGAAAATTTTCTGGCCTGGGGAAATTTAGGGAGGATGTCAGGTTTGTGGGCAGACACTGGCTGAAGGAGAGAGGAAACCCATAGAATGCGGTCCAAAGGTCCTGAAGTTTGTCCCTGGGTGAATGGGAATAGACAGAGTCTCTGGGCCTTAGCTTCCTCCCCTTGCTTGTGAATGGGATTCATCCCTCAGATAGGGATCCGGATTGGGGGATCCGGGATTGTCCAAGACCCTACTCTGGAGCAGCATGCTAGCAAGATATTGGAGAGCAAGATCTGGGCGTGTGCTTGGGAAGATCCCTCCAGTAAGCTAGTAAGGCTAGAGCAGGGGCCTTCAGAGAGAATCACAAGGATTTCCCGAGAGAGAGAGCATCGGCTGTCTCAGACACAGGGAGGGGAGCCTGCTTAGTAGGCTGCAATCTCAACGATACTGTGGTTGGACAACCCATTCAAAAGCCACCTGGATGTGTCATTCAATTGCTAGTTTCAGATCTCTCCAATTTGTTGATGTAGGAGCTCAGAGCTATAAACTTGCCTCTGAGTACTGCCTTTGCTGTGTCCCAGAGGAGATGGTAATTTGTGTGTTCATTTTTGTTGAATAGCATGAACATTTGAAGTTCCTTTCTAATCTCTTCCATGACCCACTCTTGATTCAGCAGTGTGTTGTTCAGCCTCCATGTGATACCGGACTTTCTTTGGTGGCTTTTGGTGTTGAGTTCTAATTTTATTCCCTTGTGGTCACAGAGAATGCAAGGTATAACTTCAATGTTTCTGAATTTAGACAAGTTTGCTTTGTGGCCTGAAATGTGGTCTATTTTAGAAAACGTTCCATGTGCTGCTGAGAAAAACGTGTGTTCTGATGCTGCTGGGTGAAATGTTCAGTAGATGTCTGTTAAGTCTAGTTGATCTATGCAGCTGTTTAGATCTGCGGTTTCTCTGTTGAGTTTTTGCCGAGTTGATCTATCTAGTGGGGAGAGTGGTGTGTTAAAATCCCCAACAATTAATGTCTTTGGATCTATATGCGATTTGAGGGAAAGTAGTGTTTCTTTGATAAATTTGCGTGCTCCATTGTTTGGCGAATAGATGTTTAGAATTGTAATATCCTCCTGAAGGAGAGATCCTTTAATTAGTATGTAGCGACCTTCTTTATCTCTTCTCACGAATTTTAATTTGAAGTCTATTTTATCTGATATTAGGATTGCAACTCCCGCCTGTTTATGGGGGCCGTTTGCTTGGTAGATTTTGTTGCAGCCTTTAACATTGAAAATGTGTTTGTTTTTACGGGCAAGATGTGACTCCTGCAGGCAGCAGATAGAAGGGTCTTGTTTTTTAATCCAACTAGACAGTCTATGTCGCTTAATTGGAGAGTTCAGTCCATTAACGTTAAGAGATAGGACTGAGAGGTATTTGGGAGTTCCTGCCATGTTATCCACCTTCTTGGGGGCTGCGAAAACTGGGTTCTTCCTATGGTTCTTGGATTCTCAGTTTGGGTGCAGTTTCTTGGCCTTTGTTGCGGTCTTGTTGGTTTTCTATGTGTAGGACATCTTTAAGAATCTTTTGTAGGGCTGGTTTGGTGGAGATGTATTGTTTCAATTTTTCTTTGCTATGGAAGGTTTTTATTTGGCCTTCAGTTATGAAGGAGAGTTTAGCTGGGTACAGTATTCTTGGTTGATAGTTGTTTGTTTTTAGGGCATGGCATACGTCATTCCAGGCTCTTCTTGCTTTGATTGTCTCTGCTGAGCAATCTGAGGTGATTCTAATTGGTTTCCCTTTATAGGTGATTAACCTTTTCTCCTTGACAGCTTTAAGGATCTTTTCCTTGGTCTGAGTTGATCCTGTGTGGATTATAATGTGCCGGTGGGATGTCCTATTCTGGTCTGGTCTATTTGGGGTTCTAAAAGCTTCTTGTATCTGAATAGGCCTATCTTTTTGTATGTTTGGGAAGTTCTCTGCTAGCATCCTGTTTAACAAATTTCCTAGACCATTAACTTCTGTTTCTCGGTGCTCCTCTACACACATTATCCTTAGATTAGGCCTTCTGATGGTGTCTTCCAGGTGTTGGATAGATCTATCATATTTCTTGGACTTGTCTTGGATGGTTGTATGTTCTTTCTCTATAATATCTAGGCTGTCTTCAATCCCTGAGATTCGATCTTCTGCATGGTCTAACCTGCTGTCAAGACTCTCTACTTTGTTTTTTATCTCTTCCTTCTATTTGGTCAGCTTTGATGGCTTCAAGTTCTTTGTTGAAGCTCTGTTTTAGGTCTTGTATGAATTTCTTTACTTCCTTAATTTGGTGTTCAGTGTTTGTTCTCAAATCACTTCGTTGATTGGTTATGTTTTCTTTGGACTCCCATTCCTTCTGTTGGGTTCCATTCAGCATTCCCTTTGTGATCTCCCTGACTTCCTTCAGCTCTTTGTTAATGGATTCCATGAATGCCTTTAGTGATCTTTGTGTATTCTCTACCTGGTCTCTCAATATCTGAGTTACTCTTTGATTAGCTTCCTCCCGTCTGTGGGATTCCTGCAGTTCTCTTTCTTCCCGTTCGTGGGATTCCTGCAGTTCTCTTTGAGTGTTCTCAGCCTGCTCACGCCATTCCTCCCTTTCTCTTTGAGTATTCTCAAGTTGTTCATGCAAATCCTGTATCAGTTTTTGAGTAGCTTCCTTACGCTTATTATATTCCTGTATAAAGTTTGGGGATGCCTCCTCTCTCTCCCTATCACGCTCATACAGAGTCCTTTGTAAGTTTTCAAACTTCTCATTTATCATGTTTGCCACCAGTGTTTGTAGGGCTATTTGGGAACTCTCCTCTGGTTGTTAATTATCTGATCTGACCCCTGATTATCAAGATTGGGAATTGAGATACCCGGATTTGCCATTTTTCTTGTGTTTTTCCGGCTTACTCTGCCCATTTGAGATGAAAATACACCAGTCTGTGGGCTTTCTATTGATCTTGCTAGCTATGTCATTTGCCCTGCAGAAGCTCTGCAACCTTATGCAATCCCATTTGTCCAACCTTTCTTTGATTTGTTGTGTTTCCGGGTCTCTATTCAGAAAATTCCGCCGGAGCCAAGGAGACCTAGGGTTTCTCCTATTCCATCCTGTAATGGTTTCAGAGTGTCTGCTTTGACTTCAAGGTCTTTGATCCATTTGGAGTTGATTCTGCTGCAGGGTGATATATAAGGATCTAGCTTTAGTTTTCTACATGTAGTTAACCAATTTTGCCAGCACCATTTACTGAAGAGGCTGTCTTTCTTCCATTCTATTGTTTTAGCTTCCTTATCGAAGATTAGATGGCTATAGGTCTGTAGGTTCATTTCTGGGTTTTCAATTCTATTCCATTGGTCCAGAGGTCTGTTCTTATGCCAATACCAAGCTGTTTTGATTACTATGGCTTTATAGTAGAGTTTGAAATTTGGTATTGATATTCCTCCAGCAGTGTTCTTTGCGTTGAGAAGTGTTTTTGCTATTCGGGGTCTTTTATTGTTCCATATGAATTTTTGGATTGCCTCTTCTATTTCCTTGAAGAATGAGGGTGGAATTTTGACAGGTATTGCGTTGAATTTGTAGAAAGCCTTGGGAAGTATTGCCATTTTCACGATGTTAATCTTGCCAATCTAGGAGCATGGGAGGTTTTGCCATTTTTTAAGTTCTGTGTTGATTTCCTTTTTCAAGTTTTTAAAGTTTTCATCATAGAGGTCCTTGAAGTCAAAGCAGACACTCTGAAAACATTACAGGATGGAATAGGAGAAACCCTAGGTCTTCCTGGCTCAGGCCGAAATTTTTTAAATAGAGACCTGGAAACACAACAAATCAAAGAAAGGTTGTACAAATGGGATTGCATAAAGTTGCAGAGCTTTTGCAGGGCAAATGACAAAGCTAGCAAGATCAATAGAAAGCCCACCGATTGGGAGAAGATCTTTACTAGCCATACAACGGACAAGGGTCTCATATCTAAAATATACTTGGAACTCAAAAAATTAAACCCCCCAACAACAAATCCTCAAAGAAACAACTGCCCAATGAATAAGTGGGCAAAAGACTTAAAGAGAAACTTCTCTGAAGAAGAAAGAAGGATGGCCAATAGACAAATGAAGAAATGTTCAACATCCCTAGCCATAATAGAAATGTAAATCAAAACCACATTGAGATATCACCTCACCCCAGTTAGAAAGGCAAAAATCAAGAACTCTAACAACAACAGATGCTGGAGGGGATGTGGACAGAAAGGAACCTTACTTCATTGTTGTTGGGAATGTAAACTTGTGCAACCACTTTGGAAAGCAGTATGGAGGTTCCTCAAAAGACTTCACATAGATCTCCCCTATGACCCAGCAATCCCACTTTTGGGCATTTACCCTAATGTTTACAAACAAGACCACACTAAAGCTACCAGCACAACTATGTTTATTGCAGCATTATTTACCATAGCTAAGATATGGAACCAACCCAGATGCCCCTCAGTAGATGGATGGATCAAGAAAATGTGGCATATATACACAATGGAATTCTATGCCTCCATCAGAAAGAATGACATTACCCCATTTGTTAGGAAATGGAAAGGCTTCGAAAAATTTATATTAAGTGAAGTAAGCCAGGCCCAAAGAAACATAGGTCCCATGGTTTCCCTTATTTCCAATATGTATTATAGGTATGAGTCGAGCGGAAAAGTTCAGATAATGTGATGATTGGGGTTCGTTTGAACCCTTAAATATGTATTTTAATGTTTTCGTTTCTTTCATGCATGTGTTTCTAACGCATTTATAAGATTATTTCTTTGTTGCTTTGTATGTCCCTCCCCCACAGTGTAACCCCCGCTTTCACTATATTTGATGTCAGTATAACATGTGGAGGAGATGGGGACAAACAAGTCGTTTAAGGATTCAGGTCGACCTGTTACAACAATGAGAAGTACAAAATTTCATGTCAAAACCAGCTTTACAATGTCAGTGTGGGGGGGGGGTATGATTGGGTGGGGGGGAGGGGGGAGGCTGTGAAGGGAGGTGAAGGGTAAACAAAGGAGGAGGCTGCAATGCTTGGTAAGAAATGTATGCATTATCCTGCCCATGTAATTGTAACCCCTCTGTACAGTATGTTCTCAAATAAAATAAAATAAAAAAACAAAATCCAAGATTTTATAAAGTCCCTTATAACAACACAAGAAGACAACTTTACTGTATTTGGAAAAATATTAAAATTAACAAATACCTTAATAGTTAAAAAAAAAAGAAAATAGCACCAGTTTTTTGCTAGTACACTATCTTAAGGCAACCATCAACCAACGTTTGCATTTATACAGTCAATAGTCTACAGATACAATCTAGTTCAACAGATACATCTATTCAACATCAAACAACTATATGTTAATGGGTTTTGAACCGCAGAGAAGAATTTGGAAAACCAGAAATTTTTAGGGTTAGGGAGAGATGTGGGTAAAAAATAGGAATAGATTGGTGTGGGGAGGCACAGGGAGAGTTAACTATGTCCTAATCTCAATGCAGGAAATAGGTTGGGTAGGATGCAAGTAGAGAGAGAGAGAAAAGGAAGAAAGGGAAAAGGAAATGAAAAGAGACCAGAAAAATAGAAACGTAAAAATTAATATTATTATGGAGATTAAAAGACCATCTATTTAGAGAGGAATGTGAGTATATTAATAGAAGGGTAGGGACATAGAGGAGAAGTGAAAACCTTAAAAAAATGTTTAAAATACTATATAGGTATAAAGAGGTAGTACTGCTATTAATGAATTTAAGTCTCAGAGGTTTTGAATTGAGTAATAAATTTGTGGATTAAGTGTGTACACAATGGGGGATAGGGTCTACTAGTTAACTACGGGTTTATCTGAGGATGTGCAGGAAAAGAGTTAAGTCACATACAGAAGATCAAAAGAGAGGAAAAGGTGAAAAGGATTAGAAAGGGAGAGAAAAAGATCAGAAGTTCAGTAGAGCTAGACAAAAAAACAAAAAGATAGTTAAGAAAGAAAGAAAAAGAGAAAGAAGACAAGAAAAGAAAGAAAAACGCACATTCATGTATTCCTAAAATAAAAATTATAAGAGGAAAAAAAAGTTACTGGAAAACAATTATTTTTTCAAAAAAGGCAAAAATTAAAGATTAATAAAATTTTTAGAAAAGGAAAAAAAAATTATACATATAAGGTACCAAAAAAAGGAAAAAAAGAGAGAAAAAAAGAAAAGAAGAGGAAGAGAAAATAAAAAAAAGTTCTTTGATTTTTTTTTTTGATTTTTTGGGAGGGGTGGGAAGAATCCTGTATCTCCCTTTTGTCTGTAACCAGCCTCTTGTTGGAGTCTCTGGTCAGCTTGAGGTCCTGTGGCTTGATTGGTTTCTTAAGTCAGTTTGTTGGAACAGGCAGAAAAATGCTCTGCTTTACCCAAGATTTTGAGATCCCCCTCCCAGATTAGTTTACTGGGAGGGTGATCTGCTTTGAGAATCACAAAAGAGGGGGATGCAGTGGTAAGGCTAGGTTCTGGGAAGAGTTGAGGCCTTTCAACAATCAGTAGCTTTTTTCTGGGGCTATTTTGTGGAGAAAAAAAAAAAAAAAACAACTCACAGAGCCCAGCCTGGAGCCATTCTCAGGGTTTCTGTTTTTCAATTGATTGTTGAGGCTGCTAGAGGGAGGGGCAGCCTCTGGCTCTGGTTACCCAGTGAAGAAAGCCACTCCAATGGCTGGTGCCTGAGCTGGATGACTTTTCCCTGGATGGAGCCGAGTCTGGCAGGTCACTTCGCCGCCGTTAAGTTCTTGTGACCTGCTAAATGACTCGTTTTATTCCAAGGCCTGGGTTGGAGCTGGCAGCTCCTCCGAGCTTTGTCGGTATCCAAGATGGAGATCACCAGTGCTGGTGGGGGATGGGTGGCCTTCCCTCCTCTGCTCCCTGAGAAGGAGTGAGGATGTCGGGCTTCTACTCACGTCGAGTCTTGGATCCTGGGTCGTCTCTGGTCTGCAAACTGCAGGATGAAGATGTCCGCTCCTTGTCGGTTCTTGCTGGTGTTGAGTAGAATCCACTCGCCCGCTGTGTCTGGCTCCTTCGTCCTGGATTGTCTCTAACTTACTCTTATTAGAAATTGTCAAATAAGTGTATTTGGTTTAACTACTGTTAAAATTGTGAACAAAATATTCAAGTGATTTTGAGGCATTTATAATGTACTATGTGATTTTTTTGGTTTCTTTGTATGTTCCTCCCCCATGGTAGAATCCCTGTTTTCACTGTATTTGATTCCAATGCCCTGCATCTTGCATATATATTTCTCTAAGTTGTGGATGGGAAGGGAAAAAACAAAATGCTTAAATAGTGATATACACTGACCCATTGTAAAAATGAGATGTACAAGACACTATGTTGAAAATGAACTTTACAACTTGGAAGGGGGTGGTATAGGAGTAGTTAGGGAGGTGGGAATTAAGGGATGGTCGGGGAATAACAAAGGAGGAATGTACAATGCTCAATAGGAAATGTACTCACTGCCTTACTCATGTAACTGTAACCCCTGTAAAGAATTGTCACAATATAAAACATACTTAAAAAGAAAAAAGAAAAACATATTCAAGTGAACACTCAACATTAACAGGCCAACAAAGCAAACTTGTCTAAATTCAGAAACATTGAAGTTATACCCTGCATTCTCTCTGACCACAAGGGAATAAAATTAGAACTCAACACCAAAAGCCACCAAAGAAAGTCCGGTATCACATGGAGGCTAAACAACACACTGCTGAATCAAGAGTGGGTCATGGAAGAGATTAGAAAGGAAATTCAAATGTTCATGCTATTCAACAAAAATGAACACACAAATTACCAGCTCCTCTGAGACACAGCAAAGGCAGTACTCAGAGGCAAGTTTATAGCTCTGAGCTCCTACATCAACAAATTGGAGAGATCTGAAACTAACAATTTAATGACACATCTAAACCTCCTTGAAAAAGAGCAGCAAGATAAACCCCAATTCAGTAGACGGAAAGAAATGATCAAAATTAAATCAGAATTAAATGAATTAGAATCCAAAAAAACTATAGAAAGAATCAACAAAACAAAGAGTTGGTTCTTTGAAAAACTTAACAAAATTCACAGACCCTTAGCAAATCTTATCAGAAAAAGAAGAGAACACACCCAAATTAATAAAATCAGAGATGAGAATGGAAACATCACCATGGAAACAACCAAGATTCAGAACATTATAAGGGAATACTTCTCAAAACTTTACGCTAATAAGTTTGAGAACTTGACAGAAATGGACCTCTTCCTAGCAAATATTGACATGCCAAAACTAAACCGAGATGAGTTAAACTATCTTAACAGGCCCATATCAAGCATTGAAATAGAAACAGCAATACGAGACCTCCCAGCTAAGAAAAGTCCAGGACCAGATGGTTTTACAGCAGAATTTTACAAGGCCCTCAAAGCAGAGCTCACACCAATTCTCCTCCAACTCTTCAATGAAATTGAAAGAGAAAGCTCACTACCGAACACATTCTATGAAGCCATCATAACCCTCATCCCAAAACCGGGCAGGGACTCATCAAAGAAAGAGAACTATAGACCCATTTCTTTGATGAACATTGATGCAAAACTTCTCAACAAAATTTTGGCCAATCGACTTCAACAATTCATCCAAAAAATCATACACCACGATCAAACAGGATTCATTTCAGGGATGCAAAGTTGGTTCAATATACACAAATCAATTAATATTATTCATCACATCAACAGGAGCAAGAACAAGAACCACAAGGTTATCTCAATAGACGCAGAAAAAGCATTCGACAAGATCCAACACCCCTTTATGAAGGTTTTGGAAAAATTAGGAATCCATGGAACATTCCTCAATACAACAAAGGCTGTATATGACAAACCTACAGCCAGCATTATACTCAATGGTGAAAACCTAAAGCCATTTCCTCTTAACTCAGGAACAAGACAAGGATGCCCACTATCTCCACTTCTCTTCAATCTAGTATTAGAATGCCTAGCTACAGCAATAAGACAAGATGCAGACATAAAGGGGATCCAAATAGGGAAAGAAGAAATATAACTCTCCCTCTTTGCAGATGACATGATCTTGTATTTAAAGAATCCCATAGAATCCACTCCCAAATTACTCAAGCTGATTCAAAACTTTGGCAAAGTAGCAGGTTATAAAATTAACCCCCAAAAATCAATGGCTTTTCTGTATGCCAACAATGAGAAAAGTGTGGCTGAAATTAGGAAAGCAACTCCATTTGTAATAGCCCCACAAAAAATAAAATACCTAGGAATTAACTTAACTAAAGAAGTGAAGGACCTCTATGATGAAAACTTTAAAAACTTGAAAAAGGAAATCAACACAGAACTTAAAAAATGGCAAAACCTCCCATGCTCCTGGATTGGCAAGATTAACATCGTGAAAATGGCAATACTTCCCAAGGCTATCTACAAATTCAACGCGATACCTGTCAAAATTCCACCCTCATTCTTCAAGGAAATAGAAGAGGCAATCCAAAAATTCATATGGAACAATAAAAGACCCCGAATAGCAAAAACACTTCTCAACGCAAAGAACACTGCTGGAGGAATATCAATACCAAATTTCAAACTCTACTATAAAGCCATAGTAATCAAAACAGCTTGGTATTGGCATAAGAACAGACCTCTGGACCAATGGAATAGAATTGAAAACCCAGAAATGAACCTACAGACCTATAGCCATCTAATCTTCGATAAGGAAGCTAAAACAATAGAATGGAAGAAAGACAGCCTCTTCAGTAAATGGTGCTGGCAAAATTGGTTAACTACATGTAGAAAACTAAAGCTAGATCCTTATATATCACCCTGCAGCAGAATCAACTCCAAATGGATCAAAGACCTTGAAGTCAAAGCAGACACTCTGAAAATATTACAGGATGGAATAGGAGAAACCCTAGGTCTCCTTGGCTCAGGCCGAAATTTTCTGAATAGAGACCCGGAAACACAACAAATCAAAGAAAGGTTGGACAAATGGGATTGCATAAGGTTGCAGAGCTTCTGCAGGGCAAATGACATAGCTAGCAAGATCAATAGAAAGCCCACCGATTGGGAGAAGATCTTTACTAGCCATACAACGGACAAGGGTCTCATATCTAAAATATACTTGGAACTCAAAAAATTAAACCACCCAACAACAAATCCTCAAAGAAACAACTGCCCAATAAATAAGTGGGCGAAAGACTTAAAGAGAAGCTTCTCTGAAGAAGAAAGAAGGATGGCCAATAGACACATGAAGAAATGTTCAACATCCCTAGCCATAAAAGAAATGCAAATCAAAACAACAATGAGATATCACCTCACTCTAGAAAGGCAAAAATCAAGAACTCTAACAACAACAGATGCTGGAGGGGATGTGGACAGAAAGGAACCTTACTTCATTGTTGGTGGGAATGTAAACTAGTTCAACCACTTTGGAAAGCAGTATGGAGGTTCTTCAAAAGACTTCACATAGATCTCCCCTATGATCCAGCAATCGCACTTTTGGGCATTTACCCAAATGTACACAAACAAGACCACACTAAAGCTACCAGCACAACTATGTTTATTGCAGCATTATTTACCATAGCTAATATATGGAACCAACCCAGATGTCCTTCAGTAGATGAATGGATCAAGAAAATATGGTATATATACACAATGGAATTCTATGCCTCCATCAGAAAGAATGACATTTCCCCATTTGTTAGGAAATGGAAAGGTTTGGAAAAAATTATATTAAGTGAAGTAAGCCAGGCCCAAAGAAACATAGGTCCCATTGTTTCCCTTATTTGCAATATCTAGTATAGGTATGAGTCAAGCAGAAAAGGTCAGATAATGTGATATTAGGAAAACGAACCCTTAAATATGTATTTTAATGTTTTCGTTTCTTTCATGCATGTGTTTCTAACGCATTTATAATATTATTTCTTAGTTGCTTTGTATGTCCCTCCCCCACAGTGTAACCCCCGCTTTCACTTTATTTGATGTCAGTATAACATGTGGAGGAGATGGGGACAAACAAGTCGTTTAAGGATACAGGTGGACCTGTTGCAACAAGGAGAATTACACAATGTCATGTCAAAGCAAGCTTTACAATGTCGCTGTGTGGGGGGGAAGGGGGTATGATTGGGTGGGGGGGAGGAGGGAGGCTGTGAAGGGAGGTGAAGGGTAAACAAAGGAGGAGGCTGCAATGCTTGGTAAGAAATGTATGCATTATCCTGCCCATGTAATTGTAACCCCTCTGTACAATATGTTCTCAAATAAAATAAAATTAAATTAAAAAAAAAAACATTAACAGGCCTCCCTCACCATCCCGTAGTCCTTTAATTTCTGATGATAGTACAAGTCTTCCTACAACTGTGAAACCACTCTCAACACACTTGGTGGATGCCATCTTATCTTCCCACAATGAAGGGAGTATCTCAGTGACATGTGCCAATTCCTGCCATAGGTGACACAGAGCATTAGGAGCCTGAACACCTGATGACCTAGCAGGACCCACCTCCCTTGGAGATAGCCAGCAATCGGAGCTGAGGGGGATGGAGCACCAGAGAAACACAATGTCATGTCTGTTAGTCAGCAAATGCCCCTCACAGACCTAAGCTCTGCCCTGGCTGGCAGGTGTGGCACCACCTATCCAGCTGATACTAATTCCTACTCCCAATTACTTGACCAGTCTGGAGGCTTAGATTCCTCTGTTTAGGCAACCAGGCCTCCATGCAGGCTTCAGGGCCCATCAAGCCTGGCCCACTATCTAACCCTTACCATGAGAGCCTTCCATTTCTGAGGAAACCCAAGGGACAATGACAACTTTACACATGTGGGGATTGAATTCTGGGCCTGGGCGCTGTACTTCAGCGATTCAGTTCAAGGTGAGCATTCTCTCACTTCAGACACAAAGCTACTTCAGTGTTTTGTGAGTGGTTTATTGGAGATAAGAGTGTCATGGTCTTTCTTGCCTGGGTTGTATTTGAACTGTGATCCTCAGATCTGAGCCTTCTGAGTAGCTAGGATGACAGGGTGAGCCACAACTGCCCAGCAATCTACCTTGTTTAGATGGATGAAACTCACTGCCAAGGACCCTAGACGGCAAACTTTTGGGTTCAGGTCACTTACTATGGTGTAGTCCCACCAAGGTAACCCTTGGTAACTTTCTGGCCTCCCAGGGATACCGAGTCTCACCCACGAAGGTACAGGTGGATCAGCAGTCATAGACTTGTCTGTGTATTCAAATGGGCCATACAAAAGGCTTTCATTATCCCCACCAAACTCCTGATTACTAACTGCCCTAGCGCTCCACTAAGAATGAGCTTCTCTCCTTTTTGAGTCTAGCCAACTACCTCAGGTCCTGGACCCCCAACAACTGCCTCCGAACTTGCCACTTATATGAAGTAGCTAGAGGGTCACACTAGGAAACCCTTTGAACACCCTCCACTTGCATTTCTCCCTTCAGCAGACTGGTTCCAACCGGCCTCCACACAGGCCTCTGCTCTCAGGCTGCCACAGCCTTCACACCTGTTCTTTCATTATGTAACTGAGAACTAGGGTTTTACATTGGGAGTTTGAGGTCTTCAGATTGGACCTCATTTGTGCCAGTTGCTTATTTTTCCAAATGCATAGACCCTACCATGAGGGGCTGGGCTCCTTGCCTCCATGGCCTAGCTATCACATCAGTCCTATTACAGGAGTCAAAGAAGCTAAACCTGGGCACAAGCCTACCATTATCACCCACCATCACCTCTCTCAGTTACTAACCTATAGAGGGATATAAACTCAGCCTCCCTCCCACAATCTCTGATGTCTTGTCACTGGTAGAGGCCCCACACTGACCTTCCAGCTCTGCCTTCCATTAAACCCCACACCCTATTACCCATTTCAGATACAAAGAGCTCCCCAGCACACTCCTGTGTGGAGACTCTGGATGACCTGCTAATTCACCCAGCTCACATTAGAGAGAGGTCCTTAAAGCCCATAGGGAAATGTAATTCTTCCTTGGTGACCTTCACTTTCATCCCTGTCCAGATCCTGACACTGCCAGCATCTCTCTATTGTCTAGTCCAAGAGGTGGTGGTTGTGTCAGGCAAGACTCACACAATCTTCCTCTCCAGGCCTGCCGAGACCTGAGGAACTTCTCCTCAATCCATACCATCTTCTCTGCCCTGCAGAGCACGGCCATCTTCCGACTGAAGACATTAAGGCAAGGGGTCTACAGGTGGGTCCCTATTCCCACAGCAGTTGCCCTGTGGGAAAACATGGTAGGTGTCACACTCCCTAAGCCCTGGACATAAACATCCACCTGAGATCCCCATTGGCGGGGTCCAGGTGGGTAATTATTATCAGGATTGAGACATCTCCTGTCAGACTGAACATACACAGACACACACACATACACACACACACACACACACACAGATACAAACACAGACACGCGCCCCCCCCCACACACACAAGCTTACCAGTTTTCTGTCGTGGCTACGACTCTGCATCCATTTAAATTGAAAGCAGAGCTGCCTAGTGGAAGAGGGATGGCTCATGGTTATGACAGGAAGAAGAACTTGCTCTAGCCTGGTGGATTCTTGGGGGCTATTTGAACCCATTATTCAAATTGTTTGAACCCATTGCCACATTGTTTCCTTTCTTCCAAAATCAAATGGAATCCAACTCCCTCCTCCCCACCTTCCAACTGTCACCTTCTCTCTGCCCCTCCCACAGAGACTCCTTCTGCACATTCCACACACTGGAAAAAATCACTTCTACAAACAATTTCTCCAAGAGCAGGGGGCAGAGGTGGAGGGTGAACACGGGGGAGTCAGTGCCATCCTGAAGGGGTTTAGAAACATAACTTGCTTTCTGTTGGGGAAAAAGGCAAGGGAAGATTCCCCTAGGCACACAGTGGGCAGAGGGGTGCTACAGCCCTATGTGATCTGCATATACCAGTCTAGATTTGGACCTGGGGAAGTTTGGAAAACCAGGCAGCAAGAACAGGCCATAGACACTAGGGGGGATCACAGGTTATGCAAGTTGCTGTGCCATGGGAGCAACTGTAAGGTTGAAGACTGACTGAGATGCCCTGTGAGATTGGGTATGAGATGGACCCTGAGCCTTGACCATCACCCACCCAATCCTACAGCTGATGACAAAGGGCATCTTTCCCTACCTGGGAATCTTCCTGATGGACCTCATGATGATAGATACTGCATATCAGGATATCCATGACGTGAGTAGCCAGGCCCCAGCTGTCTCTTGGCAAGTGGAGAACAAAGGCCCCTGGGAGTCCTGAGCTCTGGCACTCCTTACAGTGTCCTGGCCATGCACAGTGCCCAGTCCTATGCCCCTCTGACCATCTGCTGGCCAAACCTGCCTGAGCCCTGAGCTGTGTGCACACACACGCCAGCTGGGGTTTCAAGTCCTTTAAGGGAGGTCCCTGTGGCACAACTGAAGAAGCCAGGCTTTCCTTAGACAAGCAACTTGTGGCCCAACAAAGGCCTTTTCACCTGATGCTGCAGTCACCCTCCTAGCTTCCCAGGGTTTAGACAACAAAATCCCTCATCCTGACTTGATGCTCGGTTAACAGCGTTCCTCTGAATGCTGACCCTAAGCCTGTGTATGCACACATGTTGCCCAGACTAGAGGAGGCCCTGGTTGGGTGTGCTGAGGGAAGAGAGGCCCCATTCTAACTCCATTGCCCTCTGCCTTCTAGGACAAAACACAAAGGATGAAATTAATTCAGGTGAGTATCAGCTGTCTAGACAGGACAGCCTAGGAAGGGACCAGCAAGTTTCTCTGGTCAACCATGTCCAGCTGCCATTTCTTCATGGGTCCAATGGGAGGAGAGAGAAGGTCCAGCCCTTGTCTTGGTAGGCTGCAAAGCAGCATCCAGGAGATCCCCAGCATTGAGAGTGAGATCCCACAGAAGTCAGGGGAACTCAATGGCGGGTTGCTGGGCAGAGCTGGGAGAGGAGCTGGGTCCCTCCTCAGCCAGCAAAGCCCAGTCCAGGCCAGTCCTGCCCTGTCACTGCTCTTGTGCTCCTCAGGACCAGGAAAATGAGATCATCCCAGCCTTGAAACACGTACAACATACCTGCAGATATTATCACCTAAAAAAAAAGCAGAAAATTCTGGAGCGGCTCAGTGCGGAAGCCAGGTGGGTTGGCTAACACTGGCTGAAAGAGCGGGGACAGCCTAAGAATGGAATCTGGAAGACCGGAGGTGTGGCTGTGGGTTGGAGTGGGAACGAACAGTTTCTGTCGGGCAGAATGAGGGAGGCCCACCAGGCTCTGAAGTCCAAGCCAACTCTGGCAGTGAACAAACATGGCACTTGGTCACCTCACCACCACCCCTTGTCTTAGCTATGAGCTGTCATGTGCACTGGAGCCCAGGAGGCAGACTGACACTACAAACCACATGACCAAGAAGTTTTCACAAATGAAAAAGGCAGGAAAGAAATAAGTGGAGGGCCACCGACTGTCAGGGGCCAGGGAAGATTCTGGGCTAGGACACCTGAGACTGATGCTGATTTCTCTGCACTGACAGCATCCCTGGTTGTGGGCTCGGAGGCCTAGGCTCTCTGGGCTTTTCCTCCCCTTGCTTGTGTCTGGGATTCATCCCTCAGAAAGGGGTCGGGATTATCAGAGGCCCTAGACTGGAGCAGCATGCTAGCAGTGTATTGGGGAGCAGGAATTGGGGGTGTACTGGGAAGTTCCCTCCAGCAAGCCATCCCATGACTGAAGCCGCCATATTCACAACACTGACCTCAGTGGCAGTGGCAGCTCCCAGCCCACAGCACAGGAGCAGCTCCAGCGTGGCCCTGACAGCAGCAGCAGGAACAACATGGAAGGGCCCTCATACAGTGGCCCTCTGTGCCCTGGTGTGACCAGCTCCCACCTGGACCTCCACAGGAGACTCAAGGGAGAATCCTCCCAAGAGAAGGAAACGGTGACACCCTGCACTTCTACTCCATTCCTACCTTATCCACTGGAGATGCAGCCAAGGGGTGTGGACAGCCCAGCTCCTGTTCACATCCTAAAGTTTTGGAAGGCCCTAGACCTTCCTCCCATGCTGGGGCCTCTATCTATGTCAAGGCCTCTCCTCATGTTGCTGTCTTTCCAGATCAGGTCCTACAAATCCTCCTCTCCAGGGACTTCTGGATTGCTCTTAAATTCCAAAAGCCCAGCCTTCTCTTCCACCTCCAATGCACCTGAGGCTAAGACAAGCAATAGTAAGAGTTGGAATTTAGGTGACTCCAACTAACAGGTGAGAGATGCCTGTCTCTTCAAGGTGAGCATGCCTGAGCACATGGGAAATGTCTACATAGTATCATGGTGAGTGGGGCAGTATGACACTCCCCTGCTGCCTTCAACAAGTAAGGACACAGGACAGTGGCAGTCTCCATGTCCATTTGCTTCCCTCCTGAAATTGGTCTTTCAGTAGAGACGGCAGAAACCCAGCATGCTGGAGGCAGTGGGCAGTGCTCAGGTCCAGACCTGACAGCAAGGAGGGAGGAACAGTGGACCCAGCCACTGACATGAACAAGACCACATCAGGGCCTCTGGAGAGTCAAGAAGGCAGATACATGGATCAAGGAGATGAAGACTTTGACTAGATAAGGCACAATGCAACAGGAACCTTCTTGACTTTCCTTAAAGGAAGGGAGATCCAGAGCCTCAGAGTTAGGATGGTAGGAATCTGGGTATTACATAACCTGAAAGAGCAGAGGCTTTTCACAGGTGAACGGGCCCTGTTCAGGAGAAGGCTTTTTCATCTTCCAAGTCTTCAAGGGATCAGGAGTCATTTATAGCCTCTCCTTCCTCATGGAGATTCCATGACTTTCCATCATGCTCAGTCCTCTCCTGGCCTCAAGAGGGAGTGGCTGTCATTAGCAGCCAGCTGGGAGAATGTGTCTTCCTGTGTGCTCTGCTCAGAGACTCAGGGGAGCTGGAGAAGGCTGCTGGTGTGTCTTCCACTAGTGGAGCTTCCAGCCCAGTGGGGGCCTGACTGGTAGGAGGCAATGGGGCCCTGGCCCTGGGCCTGCTCCTTCTCTTGGGCTTGGACAAACATCTCTGTTGAGTCCTAGGCCCATGCCTACTTGATTCTGTTAACCACAAGCCACAAGACCTGAACATGATCCTGCCTGGGAGGAGGTGTCACACTGCTGATGAGACTGGCTAGGAATGGACAAGGCCCATGCTATCTTCTGAGACCACCCTCAGGAAGGAAGACTTGAATCACCCCCATCACACAGTGGCTGATTCCTTTTCTGAGCATGAGTGGCTTCAGAGTATTTCTGGCACTGACTGGTGGGTAGGGGGCACTGTGCACAGGGCTTGATGTTCTCTCGTCTTCTGACCCATGTGACCAATCAGAAGAAGACACAGGATGTCATGCTGAAGCCCCTGAACAAAGCCTTACTGAAAGAGTACAAGCCAGAGAAGTGTGAGTTTGTGCGGACGATCTCAGAGGATCAAAGGGAGTCAGAAGCAGTTAGCCAGGAAAATGGCAGAAGAGGGTGGGTGGGCATGCTCACCACCCCAGGTGGGAGGGCAGCCTCCAAAGGGTGGACATTAGGTACTGAGCCCAAGTAGGCACTGCTTACCCCAGTCCCAGAACTGCCCAATCAGCCCCTGGACATGCCTGCCTTGCATTGCCCAGCCCTGCCCTAAATGGCTGTTTGAGGAGGCAAGAGGCAGTGCAGAGACACCATCACTTTGGGCGCAGACAATGAGCTGCTATGGGGCTGGGTGGCCAAAGCCCTCACTAGAAGACACTTTGTCTTACTCTAATGGCAAGCAGGGCTTCAGAATGAATGTCAAACTGGGGTGTAGCCTAATGGAATAGGACTTGCCTTAACATCAGGCAAACCCTTGATTTCTCCCCAGAGCACAGTCCTCAAGAATCCAATCCTAGTCCAGCAAAGGTCATATGATCAAGCCATGCAAGTGACCACAAAAGCACACTTCTATGAACAGAGCCAGTGTTATGGAAAGATGATTCAGAACAGAATAGAGTCCAGGTGCAGGCCCATAGAGAGCCAGCGAGATCCTAGAGAACACAGGAGAGTTCCACCTCTTCTCTGCCAGTGTGTTTCTCTTTACAATTAGAGGACACTACCCAACATCGTACAAGGATGACAGACCTAGACACAGAGAAAAAGGGGTTCAGAGTCATGCACAGAAAGAGATAGAGAAATGGACAGACACATAAAGACAGAAAGACTGAGAAATAGACACACTGAGATAGACAAAAACAGACACAAAGAGAGACAGTCTATGATTTGGGACCACAAGCCTACTGTGATGGTGCCATTGATCTGTTATCTATATACTGAGTTGAAGAGCTATTCAGATACTTTGTCTACATGATCAGCATTGAATACACCTTGCCTGTCATTAGGCCTTGCTACCTACCTGCACTCTTCTCCTGGTGTAGGTGTTACGGTTTCCTTCTTCCAGTAAAGGAAGTCAGAAGCTTGGGGAGCTTTGTGATTAGGAATGAGTAACCTGAAAATGGGCAGGAGTTTGGGGTAGCCAGACATAGTTGACAGGAAAGTCATGGTCAGTGGAGACAGGGGAGAAAAAAGGACTGGCAGGAAAGACAAGTCTTGCTAAGTGTTGGGGGCCCACTGAGTAGGAGGCCTCTGGAATGAATGCGGTGCAGGGGGCCTGAACCACACCTGCCTCATGGGTTGTTCTCAGTAGGACAGTGCTCCCATGAGGTGCTGTGCATTCTGGAAGGTCTGCTGTGTTTGGAGGTGCGGATCATCAAGTCAGCAGTGAGGACAGGAGGGGAATAACTTGCCCTACCCCCAGGCAGAGCAGGCATAAGCTACTGTCCCAAGTTCTTTCCTAAATACTACAAGAGAGATTTCCACCAGATTCAGTTCCCAGGCAGGGGTCCCAGGCCCTTGGTGCTCCTGCTGCTGGACTGCAGGCATGACAGCATCCTGCTCAAAATGCATCTTTTGGAGCTTTTCAAGTGCTTGGTGTGTCCCGGTCCCCATCAGGACTGCTGACTTAGCTCTCAGTCCTTCTTCCACCAGAGGTGAGGATCCCTGAGAACACAATTGTGTTGGCAAAACACAACTTTGTTCTCCAGGAGAGGACCTCCAACACACTGCCAAGATCAAGTGTGGAGCCAGCTCTTCACCTCTTTCCAAGAAGAGGAGATGACACAACACGTAAGGGTGTCTCACTTTAGTCTGGATGGCTATGTACAAGCGCATCCAGACAAGACAGGCACAGGCTATACTGTAGCCTCCAGTGACCTCCACTCCTAAAAACACTCAGGATCTTTTCTCCACAATCCCCTCCTGATTTCAGGACCACAGTGGCTCTGTGGTCCAGGCAATAAGCCATCTTCCTTGGATGCTCAATCCCAGACACACTTCAGATAGTGATCTACAAATTTCCTCTGAGATCAAAACGAAAGTTGCAATGTGGCCCAGGCCACAACCTCTCCATTCCACTTCAAATCCAGGAAAACACCAAGGATCCTGTATCCTCTTAGTACTAATAATGTAACAACGATGCCTGCCACTGAACACACTGAGCTGCCCTCCAAGGACTCCCTCAGTGCTTCACATGGTAGAGCAATGGGCATGGTGCTCTCACTTGCCTCTGGCTCTGCCCTCTCTATTAGGATCCAACTTTTAGGAGGACGATGATGCAGATCACTGGCTCTGATGCTGTGAGTTCACAGCACACATTCCCGCCAAGCCATGCTAACCTGTGTAGGTTGTCTTCCTGATGAGTGCATTTGAGCTCTGACCTTCCCTTCCCTCCTCTTCAGCTGTTCTAGCCTTTCTCAGGGTACACCAGAGTTTCTCATGAACATTGATTGAGAGACAGTGAGTGTTGTCCATTGCAAACATCAGAGCTCAAAGAGCCTAGAGGAAAGGCCTGGGCTAGCCTTCATCCCTCACCCATTGACTGAGTGCAGAGTGCCATGGGCTCAATGCCATGCCTGAGGAGAAGCCATTCCACTCAGAGACTGCCTCCAGGGCACTGGAGAACAAAGGAAACGGCAGTTATTTCTGGTGTGGGTCCTTGCCCTGATTCCATTCAATTTGAATGAACAAAGGAAAGGAAAATATTTTCTGAATGGGGTGAAATCGATTTTAAAACACACGTGCCAGCCCTGAATCTGATACGAATATAATATTCAATACTGTTTCTACTGGAGTCTGCTCATTGTGGTTGTATTCCTGGATCTCAAGTATGAAGGACATACACTCCGATGTAAAAAAGGAATTTTACAGGATGATAGTGGACTTTATACAGAAGTAGGCAATGAAAGCCACCACCCTTGTCCACCCAAGGAAGGAAGGGCCTGTCCACATGCACACAGCAGCTAGTGTTCACTTTACTTGCAATAAACAGGGTGCTTAAGGCAATCACATTTCTAACCCCAATGGCAGAAGAGAAAGTGTGAAGCCCCAGTCTTGCCAGGGAAATGGCAGCACCCTGAGGGCTGGCCAGGAACGTGGGTGGGTCTGAGAACCACAGCTTGTGGCCTCTGCAAGGAGTCACCAATGGAGTGGTTCATGCAGAGATACTATGGCGAATCCCACATCTCCCAACTTTAGGATATCATAAATACCTAAGACTAAGTACATCTCAAGGATTTCTTCACCAGATGCTCTACTAGGATACCTCTTACACCAAAGTTGTGGAAAAAATAGGACCACAGGAAGTAGAGATGGAAGGCTAACATAGCTTGAACTATAATCGAGTACCATAGTCTGTGGGCCTGCACTTCAACAACAGTTTGGTTCATGGAGTTTATAGGGATCAGCTTAGAAATCAAGCCTGACTGAGTTAAAGAGGATATGAGTTTTGTGAATGGACATAGGAAGTTCATCAATTACACAGTTTTGAGAACAGACCATAAAAAGAAAGTGGATGTGGTATATATACATAATGGAATTCTATGCCTCCATCAGAAAGAATGACATTGCCCTATTTGTTAGGAAATGGAAAGACTTGAAAAAAATTATATTGTAACACCTTGTACAGTATTTTCAGAATTAAAAAAAAATACAATACAAGACTGGACCACAATGTGGGCAAGTAACATCTTCATAACCATCATGACCTTGGTCCAATTCCTGTTCAATACCTGCCCTCCCACGCCCAGTGACTACCTCGGCCCCTCTCGGCAGAAGGAGCTCCAGAAGAAATAACCCTCACCCATACTCCCGGCCAGAAACAGTACATATTCAACCAAAAAAGGGTGATATTAACATCAGCAAACACTCCCTCCCAGACAGAAGCCCCGCCCTGGAAGGCAGCACCTGTGGAGCAGGAGAGGCACCTCCCACCTCCAGCCCCAGACTAGAAAAAGGGTTCTGAGAAGGTGGACGATGCCATTTCTCCTATCCCTCATCAGAACTTAGCCTTGTCAGTTCAACAGCCAATACATCTTTTCTTTGTGACTTTTTCTTGAGTGGTTTTTGGGTTATTTTCTTTAATGGCCATGGTCATCTCTGCATGGGAAGAGGAAGTGTGCATAGGATCCAACAAGCATACATCTCTATGAAGGTGGAAGCCTCTTCCTCCTAGTCTAACAGGGTCCTTGTGCTGGGGGTTGGAGTCATCCTGGCCAGTGGTGTTCATGGGCTACATGAGTACAAGTCATAAACAGGGGACTCTGGAGAGGGCGAGGTCAGAAGGGCTCCAGTGAAGAGATGACATTACAATGGCTCAGAGGACTTAAACCCTGGTCCTTGCCAGAACCCACAGTCCCCACAAGCTGCCCGCTAGTACACTTGTGTGGAACGTGCTTATTGAGAACATGTTTACTTGTTGTTGTTGGAGGAGGAGAAATTCAAGAGAGAGTGAAGGGCGGAGAAGGTTCGTGGGACACCTGGATCCACGCTGGGTGCCCCCAGGACCCTACCGCCGCTTCTGGAGATTTTTCCGCAGGACTTCACAGGTGACATGGGGCACCCAGGCCAGAAAACTATAGGCTGACCCACCAATTCCACGACCCTTATCCTCACTGGATCTTCCTGTGTCCTGTTTGTGTTTGTGTGTGTGTGTGTGTGTGTGTGTATGTGTGTGTGTGTGTGTGTGTGTGTGTCTATGTCTGTGTGTGTCTCTGTGTGTGTGTGTGTGTGTGTAGGTGTGAGTGTCTGTGTGTCTGTGTCTATGTGTCTATGTGACAAGCAAACGTTTGTGTGAGCAGTCAGTTTGTTTTCAGGTTTTTCTATCATGTGTGTGACAATGAATCTTCTTGTAGTTTTCTAGATGGCATTTGAACCATCCCTCCTGGGTTCTCCTCCAGAATGAAGATCACTTGTCCCCAGACGTGGCCAATGCCTGCAGGTTTGAGGTCCTTGCGGCTGGCACCCTGGAGGAGCAGGTGGAGGGCTTGGTGACTGCCCAGTTGATGGAGGACTCCATCTTTGTACAGAACTTCTTCAACAACTACAGGAGTTCTGCAGACACAAAGCAGGTATTGGACCTGCTATTCACAAGGTACGTGCTAACTCCAATAAGATAGGATTAGACAGCTACAGTGAGACCCTTGGCAATGGAAGCTGGCTTGTGGTGGGTTCACAGAATCTATTTCACTGGCACTTGCCAGAATTTGAGGAACCAAGCATGCAAGGCCTGGGCTAGGCTGGGCTGGGCTATTCAAGTATAGTGCCTGTCTAGGACTGTGGTATATTCTCTGTCACTCTGCTTCCCTGAGGCCTCAGACAAAGCAGTGTGTTTCTTTAGCCAGAAGGAAAGCAATTGTCTCTGGGACCACGGTCCCACCCAGGTGTAGGCAGAGCAGGAATGGCTGGGGCCAGAGAGAAGGCCTCTGGGCTCCTAAGTTGATCAGGACAGGAGTTGATTGCTCAACCTTGAAAGAAATTGGAAGAGAAGGGAAGAGATAGGAAGGAGCGATGTACACACCATGAGCTTAGTGGTGTGAGAAGAGCAAGAACTTGCTGGCTGTCCTAGGCTGGCCAGTGATGCTTGGAATTCTCAACAGGTTCAGGACTTTTGAAGGCCCCATGGAGTCCTTTGCACAGACGGACACCCTCGCTGACTCCAGACAGGATGTCATTCCCCAGCACCAGATCAGCTAGTGAGTAGTGGGCTTTGGTCTACAGCGAGAGTATGAGTGTCCAGAGTGGTGACAAATGAGTGGGTGGAAGGTTGGAGAGATGGGGCCAAGTCAGGAGCCCTCAATTCTTGTGCTGCTTGTCACCAGATCTTGGGGTGTGAGACTTCACCGATAGTACCAGGAGGACAACATTACTCTGGGGTACTGCTGTGAGCAGAGGTAGTGGCTGGGGCCTTTGGGTGAATCCCAGGAGAATGCATCCTAACTGTACCATAGCCCATGCCATTCATGTTTGGCCAGCTCCCCATGAGCTCCACTGTAGGCCTAGGGACATCGGTCCTTGGTCAGATCCCTGGAGATGCTGCTAGGGGTGGCAGTGAGAGCAAGGGCCACCCTGTGGCAGCTACACAAGGAGAACAAGCTGGAGGTAGGCAGACAGCCCATGTGAGGCTCCTGCGGAAGGAGGCAGCAGAGCTCCCGAGGAGGTGTGCCAGAACCCTATGCAGGCCAGGCAAGACAGCAAGACCTTTAGAGTCCAGCATCTGGAGGCCCACGGGAGAGATGATAGGCACATTGCAGAAGAGGACAGAGCTGCTCCCAGCATTTGGACTTGGTTCCCTCCTTGGATGAAATTTCTCTGCAGGCCATGGCTGGGTGGGCTTGCCACTGTTGGTACAGAGAAAAGGGGCTGATGTTGGAAGGTGCTGGTCTCTGCAAAGCAGCGATCATCGTAGGGGAATGAGGGAGACCAGGACAGGTGCTAGGCTTTATTCAGACGCTGCTTCCCACCCATGTTCCTCTAGTGCTATCTCAGGCCTTCTGAGCACCTGGCTGGACTGCCACCCAGAAGACTTCCTGGAACCCATGCACCATCCCTGCCTCCAGGGGTTCCTGGCTCACTTGAGGCTCCATATGCGTGGCTCTGACATGGAGCTCCATGTCTCCCACCTCCTGGCACAGTTGGGGATCCAGGACTTCAGGCAGGATGAGACTCTAGGTGCGGAGTTGGGATGGAGACAGGGCCTGGGGAGGGGTGGGAGGTGCAGGGCACCACTGGGAGGAGGCTCCAAAAGTAACCAGGAGCCAGGGACAAGAGAAATCTCAAGCCCTGCATGGCCATGGAGAGGTTGAGCCATAGGGTGTATGAAAGTTTCTAAGCTGGAAATCTCAGGGAGGAGGGTGCTGTGGGACTTTGCAAACACTCTGAAGAAAGCAGTCATGGAGAAGACCTTGTCTCCTCCTGCAGCTCCACCCCCAGCTCCAGTGGTAGATGTCACACCAACTTCAGAGCCCCATTCAAGTCCATCCCTGAATGGGACCCCCACTGCAGTGGGAGGAGCCTCATCAGGAGCCCAAGCAGAGGCCACTTCTGCCTTGAATCTGGATGGCAGCCCTCAGGGAGCTGAAACTTCTTGTGTGGCTGAAGAGCCTCAGGCCAAGCTGGCTCTACTGCTGAGTCCTGAAGCGACAAGAGCAGCTATTGATGAAGTGAAGTCATCCCCCACTATCTCTTCAGTGCTCAGTGTCCAGGAAGCGGCGGCCAGTGCTGAGTTGGAGCCCAATGGCACCTCAGCCCCGGGGATGAGTGTGGGAGAAGCGGCCATAGGTGGTGGGGAGATGGAGCTCTGCTCTAGCTCTCCTCCTGTGCTCAGGCCCCATCACACATCAAAAGCCACTGCTGAGGAAGAGCCAGCGTCCACCTCACCTCTGCCTCATGTTCCCGGACAAGCAGCCTTCTGTGCTGAGCTGAATGTGCTTTTGCCCTTGGCTCTGCTGCTCTTTATTGTAGGAGCACCAGCAGGCCTACTGTGTCTGGTGGGAGTACTCACTCTGGTGATCTGTGGCCTGACACTACTAAACTGTTGTGACAAATCAGAGCCAGTTGTCAACAGGGATGCATCTCATGGTGCTGATGGCACTGCAGCAGAGAGTGCTGACAGGAAGACTTTTGTCAGATTGGCTCCCATTCTGCATTCCAGAGAACCAGGCTACAGTGCTGAACTGACCATGTTTCTGATCCTAACTCTACTGTTATTCATTTTAAGAGGACCGGCTGGGGGACTCTCACTTGTTGGAGTGCTGACACTGGTGCTCTGTGCCGTAAGAGCATTCTGTTCTTGCACAGAGTCAGAGCCAGCTACCACCATGGCTGCTGTCCACAGTGCTCAGAGAGCACCAGAATATAGTGCTGAGAAGGAGCCCTGTGTCGGCGTGGCTCCAGTTCTTAATCACAAAGAACCACCCTCCAGTACAGAACTGGAGTTCCTTCTATCCTTGTGTGTGATGTTCTACCTGTTAGGAGCACCTGCGGTAGGGTTCTTTGTGCTTGGAGTACCAACTGTGGGCTTCTGGGTTGTGAGAGCTACAGCATCTCATGCACAATCGGGGCCATCTGCCAACTTGGCTCTGGAGAGCAGAGCAGACAGAGCACCAGCCTCGGGGGATGCTACAGAGCCAATTTCTGCCTCAGCTCCACAACTTATTCCTGCAAAACCAGCCTCCAGTTCGGAGCTGCATATCCTTTTACCCATAGCTGCAATGCTGTCTCTGGCACAAACCCCAGCGTTGGCCATCTTTGTTGGGGGAGCCTTAGTTCTGGTGCTCTCCTTTGTAGGACCACCACAAAACCATACACCATATTGGAGGGCTGAGTTGAAGCCAGGTTCCACCATGGCTTTGGAGCCCAGGCCTGAGGACACAGCAGCCTCCAGGGCTGAGAGGGAGTCACCTTGCTCCTCCACTCCGCTGTTGCCCCTCCAGAAGGCAGCGGCTTGCAACGCTGAGATAGAGGCGTCTTGTGTCTCAGCTGCGCTGCTCCATGCCCAGGGAGCAGCAGTGGCCAGTGCTGCCACAGAGCCACCATCCAGTGCAGCCCCTCCAATATGTGTTGAGGACACACTGTCTTCGAGGACTGAGCCAGAGCCACATCCCAACTTGGCTCAAGAACTCAGTGCAGAGACATCAGCTGCCTGCAATCCTTCCCCAGAGCCCTTGGCTGTGGTGATGGAGCAGGCTACCTCTGCTTCTTGGGAATCTGAGTTGCCATGCACCTCTGTTCCTGCCCAAGAAGCTTGCCATCCTGCTTTGATGACCGGAGAGACTTCACGCAGCCAGGACATGCCTTGTTTCCTGGCTGTCCACCCCCACCTGGAGGCAGAGCAGCTCACAACGATGGATGCGGTGAGGGGCTGGGCAGGGTGGCTGTGGTGAAGGAGGGCTCCCTGTGTCCTCTGCTGCTCTGGCCTGTGTCACATTTCCTTGCTGCCCATCTCTTCTTCTCCAGCCGTAGTTCAGCACACCTAGCACCACTTTGTCTAGTTCCATTTGGTTACACGCACTCCCTGAAGCTGAGATGAGACCCGCTCCCATGCCAGGAGCTGTGCAGAATCAAGCCTGGGGCAGAAAGAAGGCCAATCAGCACATAGCTCACTCTCCTGTGCCAGGAGCCCTGTGAACCTCAGCACTCATTCAGCAGGCACCTGGTGTGGACCTGATGAGTGCCCAGCCCAGACACAGAATTGAGTGCTAGTTCTAGTGGTGTAGGACATAGGCATTAGATCAAGGGAAGGACATTTGTTGTCTGAGCTAGGTCAGATTAGGTGTTGGGTGGAGCATGTAGTCCTCTGGGAAGAATGAGAAAGCTTGGGAAATCACTGCTCTTCTGTTCCCACATTTGTTACCTTGAGGTCCCTTCTGTGCTCTGTGTGCTGGGTGTAAGCACAGGAGATACACACACTCCACAGGTTTCAGGGCCCTCCTCCATCCTTGCATCTCCATGCCTTTGTGCAAGTGAAGAGGGATCCCAGGGCCTGGGCCTGGGCACTGTGGTGTGTCCCAGCCTGGTGACCCTGGCCATCTTCCTCAGGAGCTGTTCGAGAAGGCAGTGCCCAACCACTGCCTGGGATCCATCTGGTCCCAGAGGCACAAGAAGGGCAAGGAGCACTTGGCCCCCACCATCCGGGACATGGTGGCACACTTTAACAACGTATGTTCCTGTGTCATCACCACCTGTCTCGGGGACTTCAGCATGAAAGCCCCAGACAGAGCGCGTGTGGTCGAACACTGGATTCAGGTGGCCGCGGTACGCGACAGGCTCTGCTGCCTAGTTTATCTCCTCTGCTTTTCCATATCTCTATTCTGCATTTTGAAATTGTGATCAGAGCTCTCCATGGAGCCCAGTCCCTCCTACCACAGGCCCATGTGTCCCAGGGATAGCCAGACCCAGCCACCCCTTGGCTGGCCCCTCACTAATCTGCTCCTCAGCCCCAGGGGAACCACAATACTGCTGGGTGCCCTACATCCCTGGCCAAGTCTTGACACTCCTAGAATCCCTCTCTTGTCCAGGCCAAGAGGTGGCGGCTGTGGCAGGCAAGACTCACACAATCTTCCTCTCCAGGCTTGCCGAGACCTGAGGAACTTCTCCTCACTCCATGCCATCATCTCTGCCCTGCAGAGCGCGGCCATCTTCCGACTGAAGACAACATGGCAAGAGGTCTCCAGGTGGGTCCCTATTCCCACAGCACTTGCCCTGTGAGCAGACATGGTAGGTGTCACACGCCCTGAGCTCTGGACACTCACGTCCACTTCGGATCATTGTTCCCTGGGCCCAGCTTGGATAATTCTTGTCAGGCTTCAGACATCTCCTGTCAGACTGAACATACACAGATGCACACATATCCACAGACAGAGAACAAACACACACACAAACGCACAGAAACACACAGACGCTCATCAGGATTTTGTGGTGGCTAAGAATCGGCATCCACTTGAAATGAAAGCAGAGCTGCCTAGTGGCAGAGGGATGGCTCATGGTTATGCCAGGAAGAAGCAGCTGCTCCTGCCTGGTGTACTCTTGGGCTCTTTGCACCCGTTTGCAACCCTGTTTGGCAGCCACATGGGCAGCTTCCTGCCCAACCCAAATGGAGTCCAACTCCCTCCTCTCCACCTTCCAACTGTGTCCTTCTCTCTGTCCCTCCCACAGAGACTCCTTGCACACATTCCACAAATTGGAAAAAATCACTTCTCCTGAAAACAATTACTCCAAGAGCAGAGAGCTGCTGCAAAAGGTATGGCATGAGGAAGTGAAGACAGAGGGCAGAGGTGCAGGGGGAACACGCGGGAGTCAGTGTCATCCTGACGGGTTTAGAAACATGACTTGCTTTCTATTGCGGAGGAGGCCAAGGGAAGAGTCTGCTAGGCACTTATGCAGGTCAGGGCACGTGGAGTCCTAGGAAGCCACTGAGGTTGAGAATGTTGTGAGGGGACACAGGGTGGTCCGGGGAAGCAGAGGGTACCCAGGATTGGGGAATCCCCCTACTGAGAGCTCCAGCATCCCACTTGTTGCCCAATGTGCCATAGGCCTAGGGGCATATTCTTGCCCTGCTCTAAACTATGCTGCACAGGACTGCACAGAGAAACAATTTCCTGTCCCAGACCATGCGCAGAGGCTGTTTTCCAGTGGTCTGGAATTCTACCGTACTCTGCTGGGGATAGGCACGACTGTGTGGTCAGGAAGGAGTCTGAAATCCATGGCTCACCTTTTCTAAGGACCCTGATATACAGAAAATCACCAGCAAAATGGAATCTTCTCAGAGCCTCGGGTCCCCTTCCTTTGCTGACCTTCAGGGCATTGGACAGACCACTAGCCTTGTCCATACCTCAGTTTTCTCCTCCCTAATAGGAAGGGTTTGGGAGCTCACAGGGCTGAACAACCAGGCTGGCATTTAAGCTACCCAAACAGGAGAAACAGATGAATCCTCCAGGGCTGTGAGGAGACCCTGGGCACACATGCCAGTCAGCACAGCACCACTGGTAGCAGAAGCAGGAGTCCCTGAGGCCCCCCGCTGCCAGGAGGCAGACCTGACAGATGAGGGAGCAGGCAGAGGAGGCCAGCTCCCCAGGCCAGAGCCCACAGTAGTGAGTGCTGGAGCAAAGCCAGAACTAGAACTCCTCTACCAGGTGGTAGATGCTTTGACACAATCTAGCAGCCATGTCAGTCCCTATAGTAAGACAATGACACTAGAAAGACAGACAGCACAGAGCCCTCACTAACAACCTCCACAATCTTGGCAGGAGTCTTGCAAGTTGGCCACAAAGGAGAAGCAGCTCCAACGAGGTCCCAGGTGGTTGCAGAAGATGGTGAGTGACTGGGACCTAGGCCAGGTTGCTGAGAGAGAAGCGGCACAGCGAGCCTACCTCTGCTCACCTTTCATCTCACACCCAAGGGGGCAGATGGAGAAGGGCACTTGCACTCTCGCAGATGTGGCCATGAGGAGCTGGCTTTCAGAAGGGATAGAGGAACTAGAGCCAACAGAGCAAGGAATTGGCAAAGCCTATGGGGGTGCAGGTGGTGGGCAGAATAGTACTACAGAATGTTGTGTTCTACATATGCCAGCACAGATTAGGATCTGGGGCAGTTTGAAGAACCAGGCAGCGAGAACCTGGGCCTAGACACAAGGGGGTTCACAGGTTCCCCAAGACACTGTGCTATGGAAGCAGGTGTAAGGCTGAGGACTGACTGAGGAACCATGTGAGTTTGGGTCTGAGATGGGCCCTGGGCCTTGACCATCACCCATCCAATCCTACAGGTGATGACAAAGGGCATCATTCCCTACCTGGGAATCTTCCTGACAGACCTTTCGATGATACATTCTGCATATCAGGATATCCATGATGTGAGTAGCCAGGCCCATGCTGGCAGCCTGGAACCTTGAGGTCAAAGTTCCCTGGGAATCCTGAGCTCTGTCACTCCTGACAACCTCGAGGCCATCCTAAGAGCTGAGTCCTGTGCCCCTCTGAGCAGCTGCTTGCCAAAGCTGTATGACCGAGTTTGTGCACATTGAGTAGCTGGGATTTCAAGTCCCTCATGGGGTGGCACTGGGGCCAAATTGAAGCAAGCCTCTTCTAAGAGAAATGCCTTTTCACCCTATGCTGCAGTCACTCTCCTCGCATCACAGGTGTTAGACAACACAGGCCCTAATCCTGGCTTGATGCCCTGTGCCCAGCCCTCCTCTGAAAGCTGGCCCTACTCTGGTATAAGCACACATTTGCCCAGGCTAGAAGAGGCCCTGGGTGCAGGTGCTGAGAGAAATGGGCACAAATCCTGACTCCATTGCCCTGTCTTCTAGGAAAAATCCCAAATGGAGAAATTAAATAAGGTAAGTGTCAGCTGTTCAGAAAGGACAGGGTAGGTAGGGACCTGCAACTTTCTCCTGTCCAGCTTGATGAGCGGCCATTTCTGCATGGGTACAATGGGATGAGAGAGAAGATCCACCCTTGTCATGGTAGGCTGTGTAGTAACATCCAGGAGAGACACAGGATTGAGTGTGAGGAAACAACTGTGGGATCTCACATGTATTTGGGAATCAGTGGAGGGTTGGTGGGCAGAGCTGCTGGAGGAGGTGGGCCCCTCCCTAGACAGCAAAGCCCAGCCCAGGCCAGCCCTGCCCTGTCCCTTCCCTTGTGCTCTCCATGACCAGGAAAACAAGATCATCCAACATTTGAAAGACTTGCAGCATACCTGCACATATTATCACCTCCACAAAGCAGAAAATTTTCTGGCCTGGTTCAAGGGCCTGGAGCGGCTCAGTGAGGAAGCCAGGTGGGTTGGCAGACACTGGTTGGACCAGGGGGACATCCTGAGAATGGGGTCCAGAGGGCCTGAGGTATGACCATGGGTGAGTGGGAACCGACAAAGACTCTGGTCGGCTGAATGTGAGTGACCCACAAGGCTCTGAATTCCAAGCCAACTGTGGCAGTGAACAGGCATGGCACTTGGTCACCTCACCACCACCCCTTGTCTTAGCTATGAGCTCTCCTGTGCACTGGAGCCCCCGAGGCAGACTGACCCTACAAACAAGAGCAAGACCTTCCCAGGAATTCCAAAGGCAAGAAAGAAGTGAGTGGCTGGGGAATGGCTGGCAGGGTTCAGGTAGGATGCCGGGCAGGTACCAGGGACGCCTGAGGCTGTTGTTGATAAGACAGAAGAGCTGGTAGGAAAGACAAGTCTTGCTAGGTGCTGGGGGCCCACTCAGTTGGGGCCCCAGGAATGAATGCTGTGCAGGGGGCCTGCCTCCAGGCCTGCCCCATGGTGGTGTTCTCAGTAAGATAGGGCTCCTAAGAAATGCTGTGCATTCTGGAAAGCCTGCTGTGTCTGCAGTTCCTGATTATGAAGGCAGCAGTAATCACAACCTGCTTGAGCCGCACTCCCAAGTTCTTTCCTAAGCAAGAAAACATACATTCCCCATAGGCTCTGTTTCCAGGCAGGGGTCCCAGGACCTTTGTGTTTCTGGAGCTGGACTGCAGAAATGGCAGTCTCCTGGCTCAAAACGTGTCTGTAGGAGCTTCTCAAATGGTTGCTGTGTCCCACTTCCCATCAATACTGCTGACTTAACTCTCTGTCCCTCTTCCACCAGCCTGAGGATGCCTGAGAACAAGAATGTGTTGGCAAAATATGAGTTTGTCCTCCAGAAGAGGACCTCTCCCACCATGCCAAGATCACATGTGGAGCCGACTCCTAACCTCTTCACAAGAAGAGGAGACCACACAACACTGAACAATGTCTCTACTTAGTCTGGATGGCTATGGTTGAGCACATCCAGACAAGAATGGCCCAGGCCATACCCTACCCTAACCACCAGTGACCTCCACTCCTGAAACCCTCAGGATCTTTTCTCCACAATCTCTTCCTGATGTCAGGACCACAGTGGTTCTGTGGTCCAGGCAATAAGCCATCTTTCTTGGATACTCAATCCAAGACACACTTCAGATATTTTTCTACAAATGCTCTCTGCTGTCACAATGATAGTGAAAATGTGGCCCAGGCCACAGAACTCCTCTGTTGCACCTACAATGCAGGAAAATACAAAGGATGCTTAATCCTCAGTGTTCTACTAATACCTGCCACTGGACACATTGCCCTGCCCTCGAGGAACTCCCTCAGAGCTTCACATATTCTCCGGACTCTGCCATAGAGGAACAGCTGACATTTTGGTAGAGCAGTGGGCATGGTGCTCACATTTGCCTCTGGCCCTGCCATTTCTATTAGGATCTGATTTTGATGACTGTGATGCAGATCAGTGGCTCTGATGCTGTGAGTTCGACAAGACACACTCTGCCAAAGCCATGCTGACCTGTGTAGGTTGTCTTCCTGATGAGAGCATTTGAGCTCTGACCTTGCCTTCCCTCCTCTTCAGCTATTCTGGCCTTTGTCAGCGTGCACGAGAGTTTCCCATGAGCGTTGATTGAGAGACAATGAGTGTGGCACATTGCCAACCCCAGGGTTCCAAACATCCTAGAGGAAAGGCCTGTGCTAGCCCTCAACCGTCAGTCCTGGTCAGAGTACAGATAGTGCCATGGCCTCAATGCCAAGACCCAGGATAAACCCTTCAACTCAGAGACTGCATGCAGGGCACTGGAATACCAAGGAAACTGCAGCTATTCCAGGTGGGATTCCTTGCCCTGTTTCCATTTAATTTGAATGCACAAGAGAAAGGAGCGTATTTTCTCAATGGGGTGAAATGGATTTGAAGATACACATGTCATTGCTATGGTAAATAATGCTTCAATAAACATGGTTGTTCTGGTAGCTTTAGGATGGTTTTGTTTGTGATCATTTGGATAAATGCCCGTAAATGGGATTGATGGGTCATAGGGGAGCTCTATGCGAAGTCTTTTGAGGAACCTCCATACTACTTTCCAAAGTTGTTAAACAAGTTTACACTCCCACGAACAATGCAGTAGGGTTCCCTTCTGGCCACATCCCCTCCAGCCGTTGTATAACCCCTGTTTCCCTGTATTTGATGTTGGTATAATATTGGGAAGAGAAGGGAAAAAGCAAAATGTTTAACTAGGGATACAGGTTGACCATTGCAACAATGAGATGCAGAAGACGCTATGTTGAAAAATGAACTTTACAATTTTGATGAGTGGGGGGCAGATGAAAGGGGGAGTGTAATTGTGGAGGTGGGTGGGAAGTGATGGTAGGGGAAAAACAGAGGAGGAGACAACAATGCTCAATAGGAAACGTACTCATTACTTTCCTCATGTAACTGTAACCGCACTATACAGTATTTTTAAAATAAAAATCTTACAAAAAGAGATGAAGCTATGGAGATTGAACTGCAAGACACAGACACAAGAGGTTTTTTTTGTTTCTATTGTTTTCAATCAACTTTGGGATTTTTTGTTTCTTTTGTATATTCTTCCTCCTTTGGTATAATCTATGTTGTTCTTGTATTTTATTCTGGTAACTGGGACACTAGATAACATTTATTGGAATTAGAAAAAGGAAGGAATCAAAAAAATAAGGAGGAAACCAATGCAATAGCCATATGAACAAGACAATATGTTGGATTCGATCTGTACAACTTGGGTGTGGAGTGGGATAGGAGGAAATCAAAGTGGTTGAACTTTGAAGGGTGGGATAACAAGATTGACTAGGAATTTACTCATTACCTAACATATAACTGAAAGCCCTCTGTATATTGTCTTGACAATAAAATATATTGTGTATATATCTAGTGCTTCCAGTAGCATGTCTATAAAACATCAAACAAGCATAGGATCAAAAGAAGATAAACAGAGGGGGATACCCAGGACATAAAGTAAAAAGATAACAGTATAAGCTAATTTAATTCATTGGTCAGATTAAGGTTCTCCTGCAAGGTATCAGCGGTTATGAGATGAACCTGAAATGCAGCTAAAATTATGATGAATTACATGTTGTAGTAGGAGCATATTTTGGAATCTACATATATACAAGCATCAAAATGTATGTCCTTGAAATATATATGAGAAGGTATATTCCCATAGGTCCTTTCTTATACTTGTCTACTAAGCCTTGGAAGGAAAAGGTGCTCTGGCACTTAAAAAATGACAAAACAACAACTTCATTCCAATATCTGCTTCCTCAATATTTCCAGAAAACACATCGCCCACTCACTATTTTCCTTCAGAATTTCCCTAGGATCTCTGACTTTCTTTTTGCCTCCCTGGTTTATTGTCTTTGTCTGTTGCAAGGTGGAAGTTCCTTACTGACATCCTCTAGCCTTTCTATTCAGCTCAGTGCTATAGCCTTTCTGAAAATCTCCCTTCTCCATTCAAGAATTCCTCCAGTGCAGAGATGGGCAGGAGGCACACACCGTAGTCCTACCCTTCTCCACAAGTTCACTTCCCCAATTATCAGCTGCCCAGAGGCAAGCATGCTCTGAAAATATTCAATGGAAAACTCCGGTTGTTTAGAATTGGGAAAGTGTAAATTTTCAGAATAAGGAGAATATAAACACTAAATTGTATTGGAAGAAAATAACATTGAAAATTTGCATGTGGAGTCAGCTAAGGATTTCTTATTCTTGGGACCCTGGTTGTTCATGCTTGATAGCCTAGATGCTTGAGAAATAAAAAGGAGAAAGATCACAGGTTGAAGACAAAGAGTTCACACCAAAGTTCTCATGACCTCATTTTCATTGGTAGCCAGGTGAGAAAACTTGCTCCTGCCATCCCAGTCTACACAGGAAGCTCAGATTGAGAGGCCTGCACTTGCATTCCAGCCCAAGGAAACAATCCACAAACCCCCATGTCAACAGAAAAGGCCTAGCATGGTGGTGTGTGCCTGTCATCCTAGCTATATGAGATCTTCAGTAGGGGCTGTGATCCAGCTGACCAGGAAAACAAGTGAGACTGAATCTCAAAAGAAACTGCAGCACCTAGGCACCAGTGGCTCATGCCTATAATCCTCCCTACTTAGGAGGCTGAGATCTAAGGATTGGGGTTCAAAGTCTGTCAGGGCAGGAAAGTTCATGAGACACTTACCTCCAATTAACCACCAGAATTTCAGAAGTAGCACTGTGGCTCCAAAGGTAGAGCAACCATGTGAGCTGAAGAGCTCATAGAGAGAATGTAGGGTCAGATGCATGATCAATAAATATAAATATCAATCAATCACTGAAACTTCAACAAATAAACACCAATCAATTAATCAATCAAGAATAAACCTGCAGCAAACTGTGCTTGGATTGGGGCTCAAGCATTCAAGTGGAATAGAGCCTGTCCAGCAAGTAGGTCATCTGTGCTTAAGCATAAGGAAAGCCATCAGTTCAAACATCCACAACACCAAAAAACAAACATATCACATTCTTGTCTATGTGAGGGTTGGCCTGAGAAGCAGTGTGTGTACTGTGTGTTCCCATTCACTTGATACCATGGTAGAGTCGGCTCTATACTACCTTGGACAGGCAGGAAGAGAAAGAATTGGCCTACAGTTGAAGGGAAATGAGTCCAGCTGACAAAGGGAATCAATACTAAGGATTAACTCTTACATGCAAGATCAAGAGACAAAGGGTCTATGGCTTCCTAAGCATTTCCAGTTCCCCATTTTATTCCAGTTCCAGATCCTTCCTTTACCACATTTTCAAACATTCAAAATTGCTTTGAATTTTTTTCACACAGATTTTTCTCTTCTTGATGCTATAATCTGACAGTGATCTGCTAGTTCTCCCTGCATCATTGAAAACTTTAGTATTGTTTCTCTATGTTGGTCTAACACTATTAGTCATTTTAAGAAAATTTCAACACTAACACAATCTAGAGTTTATCTACCTAACATCTTGAATTCTGAGTCTTCCACAATCTCTCAGCTGGCTTCATGTCAGTGACACTTTCCTGTGGTCTAACTTACATATCATCAAGAATGGAACCAACTGGGGAGATAATGTGAAATATTTCCCTTTTTACCACCTTCACTTTGTCCTGCTTACTTCATCCTGTTCTCACATATCTACTATTCAGCAACTGATACTTAGTATATTTATTGTTCCTATAAATTACTTTTATATTATCTATCACCAAATTTGCTATATCTACCCCTGATAAACATGTTTATATTCCAAGATCCAAATCACCTTGTTATTTAAAATCCTCAATCAATTTCCCTGTTTATTTATTTAAGCAAAAATCCAATCTATAAATAAGTCTAATGTTAAATCCCATATCCATGCAAGTCTATTGTTTTTCTTTTTTATCATTTTTATTTTTACTATAAACGTGATATACACAGGGGTTACAGCTGCATAAGTCAGGCAATGAGTTCATTTGGTTTTGAACAATTTTACTTTTTTCCTCATTTTCTATCTCATGGCTATCCATCAGTACGTTACTCTTATTAGAAATTGTCAAGTAAGTATATTTGGTATATTTGGTTTAACTACTATTAATATTAAAATTGTGAACAAAATATTCAAGTGTATTTGAGGCATTTATAATGTACTATGTGATTTTTTTGGTTTCTGTGTATGTTCCTCCCCCATGGTATAATCCCTGTTTTCACTGTATTTGATTCCAATGCCCTGTATATATATATATATATATATATATATATATATATATATATATATATATATATATTTATATATATATATATATATAAAATTTATGGACGCTTAAATAGTGATATACATTGACCCATAGTAAAAATGAGATGTACAAAATACTATGTTGAAAATGAACTTTACAACTTGGAGAGGGCGTGGTATAGGAGTAGTCGGGGAGGTGGGAATTAAGGGATGGTAGGGAAAAACAAAGGAGGAATGTACAATGCTCAACAGGAAGTGTACTCGTTGCCTTACTCATAGAACTGTAACCCCTCTGTAAAAAATTTTCACAATATAAAACAAACTTAAAAAGAACAAAGAAAGACATATTCCAGTGAATACACAATATTAACAGGCCACCCTCACCATCCCCTAGTCCTTTAATTTCTGATGATAGTACATGTCTTCCTACAACTGTGAAACCACTCTCATCACACTTGGTGGATGACTACTTATCTTCCCACAATGAAGGGAGTGTCTCAGTGACCTGTGCCACTTCCTGCCATAGATGACACGAGCATTAGGAGCCTGAACACCTGATGACCTAGCAGGACCCACCTCCCATGGAGATACCCAGCAATCGGAGCTGAGGGGGATGGAGCACCAGAGAAAGACAATGTCATGTCTGGAAGTCAGCAAATGCCCCTCACACACCTAAGCTCTACCCTGGCTGGCAGGTGACGCACCTCCCATCTCCAGCCTCCACTGTATAACTGCTCCTCTGAGGATTCATGTGGCTCCATTTCCTCCTCTCCCTCATGAGAACTTGGGTTTCTCAGTCTCAAGGCAAGAAAGGTTTTCCTCTACAACACTTTTGTTCATGTGGTTTTGGGGGTTTCTTTTCCTTTCATAGTGGTGCCAACACCCAGGATAGGTTTCCTGGTGGGTTCGCTCCACCTCCCATGGCTGCAAGGGATTGGGGGTCCAAACAGTGGCCCAGGACCTAACCCATATTCCTCAGTGGACCCAAAAGACTACCCAGCTGCCTTCCTCCTGGCTGAATGCCTCCAACCTAACCAGCTGAGGCTAATTCCTATCCTAATGAAGTAACGAGTCCGGAGGCTTAGATTCCTCTGTTTAGGCAACCAGGCCTCCATGCAGGCTTCAGGGCCCCATCAAGCCTGGCCCACTATCTAATCCTCACCACGAGAGCCTTCCATTTCTGAGGACACCCATGGGACAATGACAACACTAGTGAGCTCTTTTTTCTTTTTTGTCACATATGGGGCTTGAATTCTGGGCCTGGGCGCTGTACTTCAGCTCTTCAGCTCAAGGTGAGCATTCTGTCACTTCAGACAAAGTCACTTCTGTGTTTTGTAAGTGGTTTATTGGAGATAAGAGTGTCATGGTCTTTCTTGCCTGGGTTGTCTTTGAACTGTGATACTCAGATCTGAGCCTTCTGAGTAGCTAGGATGACAGGGGTGAGCCACAACTGCCCGGCAATCTACCTTGTTTAGATGGATGAAACTCACTGCCAAGGACCCTAGACGGCAAACTTTTGGGTTCAGGTCACTTACTATGGTGTAGTCCAACCAAGGAACCCTTGGTAACTTTCTGGCCTCCCAGGGATACCGAGTCTCACCCACGAAGGTACAGGTGGTTCAGCAGTCAGAGACTTATCTGTGTATTCAACTGGGCCACACACAGGCTTTTACCATCCCCACCAAACACCTCATTACTAAGTGCCCTAGCCCTCCACTAAGAATGAGCTTCTCCCCTTTTTGAGTCTAGCTGACTACCTCAGGTCCTGGACCCCCAACAACGCTCCCCTAACTTTCCACTTATATGAAGTAGCTAGAGGGTCACAGGGGGAAACCCTTTGAATGCCCTCCACTCACATTTCCTGAGAATGGAGTCCAGAGGGCCGGAGGTGTAACCATGGGTACAAATGGGAACCGACAGGGTCTCTGTTCGGCTGCAGGAGGGTGGTCCACCAGGCTCTGAAGTCCAAGCCAACTCTGGCAGTGAACAAACATGGCACTTGGTCACCTCACCACCACCCCTTGTCTTAGCTATGAGCTGTCATGTGCACTGGAGCCCAGGAGGCAGACTGACACTACAAACCACATGACCAAGAAGATTTCACAAATGAGAAAGGCAGGAAAGAAATAAGTGGAGGGCCACCGACTGGCAGGGGCCAGGGAAGATTCTGGGCTGGGACACCTGAGGCTGATGCTGATTTCTCCCCAGTGACAGCCTCCCTGATTGTGGGCTCAGAAGCCTCAGCTCTCTGGGCTTTTCCTCCCCTTGCTTGTGTCTGGGATTCATCCCTCAGATAGAGGTCCGGATTATTGAAGGTCCTAAACTAGAGCAGCATGCTAGCAGTGTATTGGGGAGCAGGAACGGGGGGTGTGCTGGGGAAGTTCCCTCCAGCGAGCCATCCCATGACTGAAGCCGCCATATTCACAACACTGACCTCAGTGGCAGTGGCAGCTCCCAGCCCACAGCACAGGAGCAGCTCCAGCGTGGCCCTGACAGCACCAGCAGGAACAACATGGAAGGGCCCTCATACAGTGGCCCTCTGTGCCCTGGTGTGACCAGCTCCCACCTGGACCTCCACAGGAGACTCAAGGGAGAATCCTCCCAAGAGAAGGAAACGGTGACACCCTGCACTTCTACTCCATTCCTACCTTATCCACTGGAGATGCAGCCAAGGGGTCTGGAAAGCCCTGTCCCTATAAACATCATATTCTTTGGAATTCCTTAGAACTTCCTCCCAGGCTGGGACACCCGTCTATGTCAAGGCCTCTCCTAATGTTGCTGTCTCTCAAGGTGAGGGCCTGCAAATCCTCCTCTCCAGGGTCTTCTGGGATGATCTTAAATTCCAAAAGCCCAGCCTTCCTTTCAACCTCCAATACAAAGGTGTCAGGATGGCCGAGTGGTCTAAGGCGCCAGACTCAACCTCCAATACACCTGAGGCCAAGACAAGCAATAGTTAGAGTTGGAACTTAGGTCCGGAGAGCAATAGCTACCCCTTATCTCCAACTAACAAGCAGGTGGGAGATGCCTGTCTCTTCAAGGTGAGCATGCCTGAGCACACGGGAAATGTCTACAAAGTATCATGGTGAGTGGGGCAGTATGACACTCCCCTGCTGTCTTCAACAAGTAAGGACACAGGACAGTGGCAGTCTCCATGTCCATTTGCTTCCCTCCTGAAATTGGTCTTTCAGTAGAGACGGCAGAAACCCAGCATGCTGGAGGCAGTGGGCAGTGCTCAGGTCCAGACCTGACAGCAAGGAGGGAGGAACAGTGGACCCAGCCACTGACATGAACAAGACCACATCAGGGCCTCTGGAGAGTCAAGAAGGCAGATACATGGATCAAGGGGATGAAGACTTTGACTAGATAAGGCACAATGCAACAGGAACCTTCTTGACTTTCCTTAGAGGAAGGGAGATCCAGAGCCTCAGAGTTAGGATGGTAGGAATCTGGGTATTACACAACCTGAATCAGCAGAGGCTTTTCACAGGTGAACGGGCCCTGTTCAGGAGAAGGCTTTTTCATCTTCCAAGTCTTCAAGGGATCAGGAGTCATTTATAGCCTCTCCTTCCTCATGGAGATTCCATGACTTTCCATCATGCTCAGTCCTCTCCTGGCCTCAAGAGGGAGTGGCTGTCATTAGCAGCCAGCTGGGAGAATGTGTCTTCCTGTGTGCTCTGCTCAGAGACTCAGGGGAGCTGGAGAAGGCTGCTGATGTATCCTCCACCAGTGCAACCTCCAGCCCAGTGGGGGCCTGAATGGTAGGAGGCAATGGGACGCTGGCCCTGGGCCTGCTCCTTCTCTTGGGCTTGGGCATATATCTCTGGTTAGTCCTAGGCCTATGCCTACTTGATTCTGTTAACGTATAGCCACAAGACCTGAACTTGAACCTGCCTGGGAAGAGGGGGCACAGTGCAGAGCAGAGGGGCTAGGAATTGTTCAGGTCAAGACCCATGGGAACCATTAGACCACCCTCTGTAAGGAAGACTTCTATCACCCGCATCATACAGTGTGTGATTCCTTTACTGAGCATGAGTGGCTTCAGAGTATTGCTGGCAATACCTGGTGGGAAGGGGGGCACTGCGAACAAGGTGTGATGTTCTGGCCTCTTCTGACCCATGTGACGACTCAGGAGAAGACACAGGATGTCATCCTGAAGCCCCTGAACAAAGCCTTACTGCAGGAGTCCAAGCCAGAGGAGTGCGAGCTTTTGCAGACCATCTCAGAGGATCAAAGGGAGTCAGAAGCAGTTAGCCAGGAAAATGGCAGAAGAGGGCATGCTCACCACCCCAGGTGGGAGGGCAGCCTCCAAAGTGTGGACATTAGGTACTGAGCTCAAGAAGGCACTGCTTACCCCAGTCCCAGAACTGCCCAATCAGCTGCTGCACATGCCTGACTTGCATTGCCCAGCCCTGCCCTAAATGGCTGTTTGAGGAGGCAAGAAGCTGTGCAGACACCATCACTTTGGGGTCAGACAATGAGCTGCTATGGGGCTGGGTGGCCAAAGCCCTCACTAGAAGACACTTTGTCTTACTCTAATGGCAAGTAGGGCTTCAGAATGAATGTCAAACTGGGGTGTAGCTCAATGGAAAAGGACTTGCCTTAACATCAGGCAAACCCTTGATTTCTCCCCAGAGCACAGTCCTCAAGAATCCAATCCTAGTCCAGCAAAGGTCATATGATCAAGCCATGCAAGTGACCACAAAAGCACACTTCTATGAACAGAGCCAGTGTTATGGAAAGATGATTCAGAACAGAATAGAGTCCAGGTGCAGGCCCATAGAGAGCCAGCGAGATCCTAGAGACCACAGGAGAGTTCCACCTCTTCTCTGCCAGTGTGTTTCTCTTTACAATTAGAGGACACTACCCAACATCGTACAAGGATGACAGACCTAGACACAGAGAAAAAGGGGTTCTGAGTCATGCACAGAAAGAGATAGAGAAATGGACAGACACATAAAGACAGAAAGACCGAGAAATAGACACGCTGAGATAGACAAAAGCAAAGAGAGATAGCCTATGATGGAGACCACAAGCCTACTGTGATGGTGCCATTGATCTGTTATCTATATACTGAGTTGAAGAGCTTTTCAGATACTTTGCCTAAGTGATCAGCACTGATTACCCTGGCCTGTCATATGCTTTGCTTGCTACCTGCACTCTTCTCCGTGGGTAGGTGGCATGGTTTCCTTCTTCCAGAAAAGGAAGTCAGAAGCCTGGGGATCTTTCTTATTAGGAATGACCAACCAGCAAATGGGCAGAAGTTTGGGGTAGCCAGACAGAGTTGACAGGAAACTCATGGTCAGTGGAGACTGGGGAGAAAGAAGAGCTGCAGGAAAGACAAGTCTTGCTAAGTGTTGGGAGCCCACTGAGTAGGAGGCCCCTGGAATGAATGTTGTGCAGGGGGCCTGAACCACACCTGCCCCATGGGTCTTTCTTAGTATGACAGTGCTCTCATGAGGTGCTGTGTATTCTGGAAAGTCTGCTGAATGGGGTGAAATCGATTTTAAAACACATGTGCCAGCCCTGAAGCTGATACGAATATAATATTCAATACTGTTTCTACTGGAATCTGGTCGTTGTGGTTGTATTCCTGGATCTCAAGTATGAAGGACGTACACTCCGATGTGAAAAAGGAATTTTACAGGATGATAGTCGACTTTATGCAGAAGTAGGGAATGAACCCCACCACCCTTGTCCACCCAAGGAAGGAAGGGCCTGTCCACATGCACACAGCAGCTAGTGTTCACTTTACTTGCAATAAACAGGGTATGTAAGGCAATCACATTTGTAACCCCAATGACAGAAGAGAAAGTGTGAAGCCCCAGTCTTGCCAGGGAAATGGCAGCACCCTGAGGGCTG